>NC_064931.1:426365467-426739634 GCF_023897955.1 Schistocerca gregaria
GTTACGCAAAAACGTCCCCTTCTGTTGGTCCGACGGGTGTGAGCAGGCTTTTGTCCGCCTGAAGGCTCATTTGCAGTCGGCGCCTTGTCTTGCCACATTCCGTCCGGGTCAGCACTTGGTTCTGGCGACTGACGCGTCACAGTATGGCCTAGGGGCTGTTCTCGCCCATCGGTATGAGGATGGGTCGGAACGACCCATCGCCTATGCTTCCAAGACCCTCAACGAGGCGCAACGGCGTTACTCTCAAATCGAAAAGGAGGCGCTCGCTATCATTTATGCTCTAAAAAAGTTCAGCGTTTTTTTGTATGGTTCTAAGTTTCACCTCATCACCGACCACAAACCGCTGGTCTCTCTGTTCAGCCCCTCGGCGTCACTTCCGGATAAGGCAGCTCACCGCCTGCAACGTTGGGCCTTATACTTGTCTCGTTTTCATTATGAGATTCACTATCGCCCCACGGCCCAGCACGCAAACGCGGATGCATTGTCGCGATTGCCGATGGGCCCCGACCCTGTTTTCGATCGCGATGAACTCCTCTGTTTCCACATTGATGAGGAAGAACATCGTGCAGTCGAGGGCTTTCCACTTACAGGTTCGCAGGTCGCGTCAGCTACTGCGCGGGACCCGGTCCTGCGTCGGGTGATCGGTTTTGTTCAACGAGGTTGGCCAGACAGGACCGGGGGCCGGGCATCGGATCCCCTTCGCAACTACCATGCCTTGCGCCTTCGCCTGTCTGTTCGTGATGGTGTTGTTCTTCTGGCCACGGATTGCGCATCTCCACGGGTCGTGGTGCCAGCCTCTCTTCGCAAAGATGTTCTCAAACTGTTGCACGGAGGCCATTGGGGTATTTCTCGGACTAAGTCCCTGGCCCGCAGGCACGTTTATTGGCCCGGCATTGATTCGGACATCGCCCATATGGTTGCTGCATGTGGCCAGTGTGCTCAACAACTGGCGGCACCTCGTACAATGCCCTCTCCGTGGCCTGATCCAGCTCAGCCATGGGAACGGGTGCACGCCGACTTTGCTGGCCCCTTCCTCGGTACTTATTGGCTACTGTTGATTGACGCCTTCTCGAAGTTTCCATTTGTTGTTAGATGTCCGTCGCCCACCACTGCGGCGACGACGCTGGCTTTGTCCAAAATCTTTGCGCTAGAAGGTCTTCCATCCACGATCGTCACGGACAATGGCCCTCAGTTCTCTTCGCAGGCCTTCCGTGATTTTTGTACTGGACAAGGGATTCATCATGTTACCGCACCTCCCTTCCATCCGCAATCGAATGGGGAGGTCGAGCGCCTTGTCCGCACTTTCAAATGCCAGATGAAAAAATTCCTTAGTGATTTTTCCACAGATGACGCCCTGCTGCAATTTCTGAGTTCTTATCGCTTCACGCCTCTGGGTGATCGCAGCCCTGCTGAACTCTTGCATGGCCGCCAACCGCGCACTCTACTGCACCTGCTTCACCCTGTCAGGCCTTGTACTGTGTCCCCTAGTGCGGGAAAATACTCAGTGGGCGCCGACGTGTGGGCACGAGGGTATGGATCTCGCCCTAAATGGATTCCAGGGGTGGTCAAGGCTCTTCGCGGCCGCCGGCTTTGTGAAATCCGTACGGGCGACGGCACGGTTGTTCGCCATTATGACCAGATGCGCCCACGAGTGGTGGCCACGCCTGTGCCACCGCCCCATCCTTCGCCTCCACCAGCTCGAGACGCCAGTCCTGTCGCTGCTGCCGATCTACCGTCCGTGTTGATGCAGCCGCCGTCGCTGCCGCTTCCAAGTACTCCGGAACCGGCCCCAGTCGCGACGCCGCCTTCTCCGGGACCCATCTCGCTGGAGCACACTCCCAGGTCAATGACACCTATGGATGCTGCTCCGGAGTTTTCACCCATCATCTCATCCAGGAGGCACGTTCCTCGCACGAGCTTCCGTCCTGGACATTTTCGACCATACTCCCGTGTCTCTGCGCGGGATCTCCTCGGGGCCTCACAAGAGGCCATGGATGTCTCTGCGCTGTCCATGTCTCCAAGGAAGTGAGTGTTTACTTTTTTCAAGGGGGGAAAAGTGTTGTGATAGTGCCACGACATTTAACAGTGCCGCCACGACAGTACGCACAAACGGCGATAGAGGCGCTCCGCAAATCAGATGAGCGCGGGAGCGCCACCTAGCTACGAACGGCACCGGCCGCATGTCACGGCACAGCAGTCGTATACGAGAGACTGAGTTGTAATCATGTGATCAGCTATTGTTTCTAAGAGAGAGTGTGAAAATCCACGCAATTATTGTGATTAAAGGTTATAACAAAAATAATCAGAAAAGAAAGTCTACCAAGAAGAGCTCTGGGATGGGCAAAACCTGGAAGAAGAGTGATTGGAAGATCACTAACAAGATGGAGAGAGCAGGTGAAGGATGATGTGAATCAAAGAGAACTACACTGGGAGGAAATGCTGAACGACAGACTTTGGGAGAAAAAAAAGATTGGAGGAAGTTTTGTGAACAACCCGCATCAGCAGAAACATTTCAGGAAGAAGAAGCAAAAGAAGAAGAAGAAGAAGAAGAAGAAGAATTACAAGTTATGCAACATTAGCTTAAAATGTTTGTAAGATAGAGAAATAATTAAGTGGAGTTTTCATATTTTAATATCAACTTAATAAACTTTTCTCTTTAATTCTGTTAGCACAAGAGGGACACACTTAACAGATTTCATTTATTTCTGCAGAGGAATTCTTTGATTGAGTAAAGTGGGCTGGCATCCAGTACTTTTTAAAATTGTTTGTAAACAAAAACATATTACATCTTGAGCATGTATTACTAAGCAGTGCACTGAAGATGTTTAGTACCAGTGTACTTTGCACCCTTTTGTACAAACACCAAATGCTTCAGTTCAAGATGTAGATCATCCTTTCTTCTAGTGCTGAGGCAATCATTTAGGCAGTTTATTTTATACTGAGCTGGCTTATTAATGACAAAAATCATCAGAGAAAATATATGCTGAGATGATATTGTCATTCACCCAAGCTGTTGGAAGACATTATGGCATAGTGTTTGGGGATGTATCCTACACATGAATCTAACTGCTCTTTTTTGTTCCTAGAAGATATTCTTTGATTATGATATGTTTCCCCAAAAGATTATGCCACGTAAAGTTAAATATATTGCACTCTATAAGATGGGATATCACCATTAAAGCAAATTTTGTTGATGGTAACCAATTTCATGATTGGAGAACATAGTGTTCCTAAATCATCCTGCTACCTATTTGAATGCCAAGGAATTTTGAAGAGTACACTTTTGTTACGGTCTGGTCATTATGTGCAATAACTATTTATTTTGGGTTCTAGTGCTTATAGTGAAAGTGGAAGAGATTAGTATTCCTTAAATTTGTTGGTAGGCAGTTGATTGTGAACCAGGCCAGAACTGCCTCGACTATGTCATTGACATCAGACTCTAATTTAACAGCTGTGATGTTATCCATAACAATGCCCATGTCATCAGCAAACATTGTGAACTTACAATTTTTGTGGCTGTATAGAAGCAGATTGTTTGCATATATCACAAATGCCAAGAGCGCAAGCATTGAACCATGCTATATTGTACCTCACTCAGAAGTGGACACATCTTGCGATATGCCATTTGAGACACCTATGACTGTCTTCTACTTCTTCTTTAAGATAAGATTCAAGAAAATCATATATAGGACCTGAGAGTACATAGTGATTGCCTTCTCTAGAAGTATCTTGTAGCATTTAAGAGATTGCCCAAGACATAGATTGGCAACCTATTTCTGTTAAGGGATTCCATCATGTTACTGGTAAATGAAAAGCTTGCTCGAATTGTCAAAGTTGCTTTTTGAAGGCCATAGTCATTACTGTTAATGATGTTCAGGTTTCCAATGTGTGACAGCAACTTGTTACACACTGTTGTGCAGAACTCAATGACAAAAGTGGCTATCACATGATGTGTCACTGCCAAGTAACAGTTTGATGAAACTTGGAACATACATAAAAAGAACTGCTACAGTATAGTACAGAAAGTAGCTGGAATAAATATAGACTGATATGAAAAGAAATTACACTTTTATTCATGGACAATAATTACACCAAATTCACAGCAATTAATGTTACTCCCCTGGACATTGTTTGTAATAAGATGGTGAACTCCACAGACAGCATTGCATGCTCTGTAGACTATGGTCACAAGGTTGGTAAGAAGTTCTTGTGGTAGAGCATTCATTTTATTCCTCCACCTGGACAGTTGACAACTGATGGATGATCATTGGTGAATGTGGTGTAAGTCAAGGGAATGGGCACACTAATCCATTAACTGAATATCATGTCATTCCAAGAGCTCCTCCACCTGCACTATTTGAATCAATTGTGCACTGCCATCGATAAAAAAGGAAGTTGGGGTCAAGAGCACCCTGAAAAGTCAGGCATGAAATAAGGAGTACAATGTCACAATAACACTTTCATTCCAAGAGCTCCGCCACCTGCACTATTTGAATCAATTGTGCACTGCCATCGATAAAAAAGGAAGTCGGGGTCAAGAGCACCCCGAAAAGTCACACATGAAACAAGGAGTACAATGTCAAAATAACAATGACTGATGAGTGTACTGTGTTCAAAGATTTGGAGGTCAGTACACCCATACAACATTAGCCACCTCATACTTTAACAACTGGATCACCAAAATGATCATGTTCAACTATGCTCCTCCATTATGTGTTCCCATCTCTCACCATGCAAGGGTACATCCTGAATCACTACTCGGACTGAATCTGCCCTCATCCAAAACGAACACACAACACCATTCCTCATTAGTCCACTCCTTATCCTCTTTCAACCATACCAAATGGTACCACCAATGTGCGGTTGTCAGTGGAACACAACAAACTTGTTGTTGGGCAAAGAGGTCATCCCATGCAATTACCAAGTGACTGTGGAGCATTATATTTGTGCCTTGCAGTCATGTGAAATGAAGTTTCAATTGCACATGGTGTTTGATGTGTGTCCTCCTTGCTTGTTGCACACTGTAACAGTCATCTGCTTTTGTAATTGACCATAGTCTACCACCTCCTTGCCTTCAGGCAGTAGTCCCTGTGATTCCAAAAGCTGTCCATGCATGTGAAGCAATGCTGTGAGCAATTCCAAACTCCTGAGCTACACTCGTCACACTTCATCCTTCTTCATGTTTCAGTCCCTGTGATTCCAAAAGCTGCCCATGCATATGAAGCAATGTTGTGGGCAATTCCAAACTCCTGAGCTACACTCATCACACTTCATCCTTCTTCAAGTTTCTCGATGGTTCTTCTTCATGTGAAGTCATCCAGATGTTGCCTCCAGTCCATTTTGTAATGAAGAACATCACCACATTGCACTATAACTGCTTCTGATTGACACACACACACACACACACACACACACACACTGCCTTTTCCAGTTCATTCAACTGTGTCATATTTGGGGGCTGGCCCCATTTCGCACTATTGTGACATTGATCTCATGTCATATGATGTCCAACTTTCTGTGTATGTCTGGGATACCTTTGGCAATATTTTCCCTCACTTCATTCATTTCCACTGAGTAATTAATATGGTGAGTTACTTTACCTAAACCGTCTTTAAGTTTCGCAGAGCAGTCTACGTAACTTTTTCAACAACTTTAGAAAATGCTTAGACTAGGGTGATCTTATGATGGTCTGAGATACTTGTGGCATCCTCACTTTTGCAAAGGTGTCTAAAAATGCATACTTCAATCTTTCTGGAACCCCATCTTGCCTAAGGGAGATGTTGCAGATATGATCCAAAACGTAGCATATTTAATCACAGCAAGCCTTCAACAGCTTTCTTGAAATATGACCTACATAACAGGAGGTTTCTCTTTCCATTGATTATACGATTCTTCTATAAATTCTACCAATAGTTAGAGGGGCCATACTTGTTTGGCTGTATTGTTCAGAGAAATTATGTTTCAATATATCTGCAGGTTTGTCAATAAACCATTGTGGCCTGATTGTGCTGTAACAAAGTATCTGGCATACAGTGCAAAGTCACTCAACAGAAGTGGTAACGATCATTCTGGTAAGATCAGGTTGCCTAAAAAGACAATCTTCAGGTTCCCAAAAAAACACACTTGGCAGTGTTTAATACAGCCCCATATTTATCCAGATGCCTAAAGATTTTGACTAAGTGCTGCTGGTGTTCCTCCGCCATATCTGAAAAAATGGAGATGTCATCTAGATATGTGAAACAATACAACAAACCTTGTAGCTCTGTAACTATATACCTCTGCCAACTCTGTGCAGCATTTCATAAGCCAAATGTCAGTAGGAAAAATGGTGTAACAATAGTTGTCTTCAGTATGTCCTCATCAGCCACAGGAATTTGTGTGTAGACCTCCGCACAGCCTGGCACTCTAAATATAGTTGCCCCAGATAATGCATAATTGTAGTCTCTTAATAGGTATGGCATTGTTGTACCATTAGAGGCATGGGCACAACATGCCACACTTTTTTGGCACCAAGTGTAGAGCCAACAACCAGAGACTATTAGAAGCGTGTATGATGCCTTCTTTCAACATTGCATGGAACTCTGCTTTGGCACTAGCATAACAGCCTAGAGTAACATGTCTTGGCCTACATGAAATTAATGGGCCTGTGTTAATATTATTTTAGAGCACAATGGTGTGACATACCTTTTATAGAGCACCTGGAGGTCACGTGGAACTGCTCCAGTAGCTTGGCATATCTGCTGCCTGGATAAGTTTGGTGTCATGCACCACTGCGCTGTGTCAAAACCCAGCAGTTAATAAGCCCATGATATTGTTTATGAGGTGTGCATTGCCAATGTCTGGCACCAGATGATAATGTGCCCAGATGGTGTGTTTACATATTAATAACTTCTAGAATATTCACAAATATGTGCTGTAGTTTGCTAAAACTTATTTCAAGTAACTTCTTTGGAGAACTATTAAAGGGTGCTTAATGTTCTTCAATTGTTTGTTAAGTATTAGGGTCATAAAATAGTTGAAAAATTGTTGTGATTGATTTTTCCCCAACTTTGTCTTCATGTAGACATGAGAATGGTAACTGACACAGTCTTCAACAGTGTGCTGGGAACAAACAGTTGTGTGTCTGATTCAGATACCTTCTAGGGATTACCACTAGTTTCAGTTTAGAGCCATCTCAAATTTAACTAATATTTTCATAGAGTTCACTCACATTTTGCAGCACCCTGATGAAAGCTATATAAAACCTTGAATTTTTTGTGTCTTTAGTTGAAACTTTACAAAGCTAATTTTTTTCTGTAAGGAAAGTATTTGTAAAATTTCATTCAAATAAGAGGTCAGCTAGCAACCACTGGTGCACTTAGTTGGGAATGATCCATATATGTGTCAGGAGCATGGTGCATCTTACTAGTGGTGTAATCCACAATTCTAGGCATTGTCTTTACACAGCCAGTAACCATACTGTATATGGTTTGCTTTCTTAGCATATTGATGGATGGCTTTCACTTAGGTACCGCTCTTTATCACACTCATATCTGTATCAAGACGTGGTGTCTGAAGAGAAAGTTGTCAGCTCCTTCACACTGAATACTGTGTGCAAGGCTAAGACAGCAAATAATGAGATCAATGGCAGAGAATAATCCTGTTGAAAAGCAAATATTCAGTCTCTGTCCCATCATTAGAATACATAAGTAATAAACCAAGAAGAGGCTCACAACTGCTCAATGCTGGGAGCAGATGGTAACTGAGTCCCACAGATCACTGTGTGCATTAAAATCCCCAAAGGTGCAGAACATGTGTGAAAGCTGTGTGATGAGTTCATTGAGGGCCTCTTTCACAATTATAGACTGCGATACAAGTAAATTGCACATTTGTCCCCATGGGCACTGTGAGCTTCAGTCTTCATTCCCACTCATACAGAAATTTAATTTCAAGCTCCATTTTATATCTTCTGTTCAGTCCTTTGAAAATTCTGTGTTTATTGTATCCTGTGTTATGTCTTCTATTTTTGTGCAGTCACTTCTGTTTAATCATGGATAAGTACTCAGGTATTTTGGCTTTATCACAATAAGTCGAAAGTAAAGTCCTATGTACTGACTTGGCAGAAAATCCTAAGAAATTTTGGTCTTATGTCAAAGTGGTAGGTGGATCAAAACAAAATGTCCAGACACTCTGTGACCAAAATGGTACTGAACAGTGGATGACAGACTAAAGGCCAAAATACTAAATGTCTTTTTCCAAAGCTGTTTCACAGAGGAAGACTGCACTGTAGTTCCTTCTCTAGATTGTCACACAAATGGCAAAATGGTAGATATCAAAATAGACAACAGAGGGATAGAGAAACAATTAAAATTGCTCAAAAGAGGACAGGCCCTGGACCTGATGGGATACCAGTTCGATTTTATACAGATTACGTGAAGGAACTTGCCCCCCTTCTTGCAGCGGTGTATCCTTTGGTCTATAGCAAAGCACAGCGTTTCAAAGGATTGGAAAAGGGCACAGGTCATCCCCGTTTTCAAGAAGGGACATCAAACAGATGTGCAGAACTATAGACCAATATCTCTAACATCGATCAGTTGTAGAATTTTGGAACACATATTATGTTTGAGTGTAATGACTTTTCTGGAGACTAGAAATCTACTCTGTAGGAATCAGCATGGGTTTCGAAAAAGACGCTCGTGTGAAACCCAGCTCACACTATTCGTCCATGAGACTCAGAGGGCCATAGACACGGGTTCACAGGTAGATGCCGTGTTTCTTGACTTCCCCAAGGCATTCAATACAGTTCCCCACAGTCGTTTAATGAACAAAGTAAGAGCATATGGACTATCAGACAAATTGTGCGATTGGATTGAAGAGTTCCTAGATAACAGATCGCAGCGTGTCATTCTCAATGGGGAGAAGTCTTCTGAAGTAAGAGTGGTTTCAGGTGTGCCGCAGGGGAGTGTCATTCACAGTATACATAAATGATCTTGTGGATGACATCGGAAGTTCACTGAAGCTTTTTGTGGATGATTCTGTGGTATACCAAGAGATTGTAACAATGGAAAATTGTACTAAAATGCAGGAGGATCTGCAGCAAATTGACACATGGTGCAGGGAATGGAAATTGAATCTCAATGTAGACAAGTGTAATGTGCTACGAATACATAGAAAGATAGATCCCTTATCATTTAGCTACAAAATAGCAGGTCAGCAACTGGAAGCAGTTAATTCCATAAATTATCTGGCAGTGCGCTTTGGGAGTGATTTAAAATGGAATGATCATATGAAGTTGATTGTCGGCAAAGCAGATGCCAGACTGAGATTCATTGGAAGAATCCTAAGGAAATGCAATCCAAAAACAAAGGAAGTAGGTTATAGTATGCTTGTTCACCCACTGCTTGAATACTGCTCAGTAGTGTGGGATCCATACCAGATACGGTTGATAGAAGAGATAGAGAATATCCAACGGAGAGCAGTGCGCTTCATTACAGGATCATTTAGTAATCGCGAAAGCGTTACGGAGATGATAGATAAACTCCAGTGGAAGACTCTGCAGGAGAGACGCTCAGTAGTTCGGTACAGGCTTTCGTTAAAGTTTAGAGAACGTACCTTCACCGAGGAGTCAAGCAGTATGTTGCTCCTTCCTACGTATATCTCGCGAAGAGACCATGAGGATAAAATCAGAGAGATTAGAGCCCACACAGAAGCATACTAACAATCCTTCTTTCAATGAACAATACAAGACTGGAATAGAAGGGAGAAACAATAGAGATACTCTTGTTACCCTCCGCCACACACCGTCAGGTGACTTGTGGAGTATGGATGTAGATGTAGATAATTTATGCTTCACTGTCTAACAATAATCTCAAAGTCTAAGATTACTGTGTTGAGTGATCAGTCTCTGATATTGGGGCGAGATATAAGTAAGTTCATCCCACCCATTTGTTTCCTAAACAGGCAGGTTTTGATATCTCATAAGCCTGACAGAGAATGAACACTAATATTATTCATTTATCTACGAAATATGGACTGTCCTCAGCAATATTAGGAAAGAAAAAACTAACTCTCAGAATATCAATTCTAGGATTTGAAGGTCAGAAAGTCACACCAAAACCAAACAGTCCTGTCTTCTTGGAAAAAAAAAACAGTTTATTCAGGTTCTAACAAACCTTGCCAAGTCCATTTAATGATAACCTCCCTGACCTGATCAAAATCTGCCCTCAAATATGAAATCAGCTGGTGCTAAATCACTATATATTTGACTGTGAAACTAACAACTGCCACTCACCCATTACTACATCAAATTTATTATCATAAAACATTGTAAACCTTTGCAAAAATGTTAATGTCCACAAAACTGAGTGATAACACTCCATGTACTGGTTCTTGTGGTTTTTGTTTCTGTCATGAAAACGGTCAATGGCTGTTTCCATAATATCACAAGTTAGGAGAAACTCCCAAAGTAGTTGAAAATTTGCACCTCATAATGAATCACCACCTATAATGCAAAATACATTCCACATTTCTTATCTACAAGTATTCTCATTGGCATAGACTCTGAGCACAAGGGAGGAAATTTGGTAAAGTAACAACTGTAAAATTTTCTGTTCTATCATAAGAAATACTCTGAATATTCCATGCAGTGAAAGCAGTCTTGAGTACCTTGCTAAGCCCAAATTTGAGGAAAATCCCATGAACCCAGCATAAGTTGCTCACAAAAGGAGTATTGCAGTTTCTGTATTTTTCGCGACCATTTCTTAAAGCCCAAATGATGCACATGATCACTGTATCAACTACGGTAAAATGAACCTGCTGGACTGCAAAACAGTACCTAAAATTACCATCAGATTTAATAATTATGCATTTGATAAAACATGTCTAACTGCAAGGAAAGCTATTCTATAGTTATCGAAGGTCACAGTTTCAGCAGGTGAGTGACATCAAAAGGGAAGAAATAATTGATGATAAATGGGTTCATAACATGGTATTTCCACATTTGGTCTCAAACAAAGTGTGCTGTTATATGGCTATGATGCATGTGTACAAAGAGTGGATACAGGAGAGTCATGGGCAGCAATGATCATTTACTGGACCAAACAATGTGATAACAGCACAATTTATAATGATCTTATCCATATCTGTGTCTAGATCTACATGATTACTCTCCAACTCACACTTAAGTGCTTGACAGAGGATTTGTAGAACCACTTCCAGACTATTTTTCTGTTGTTCCAGCCTCCAATAACATATGGGAAAAGTGAATACTTGAATATTTCATGCAATCTCTGACTTTTCTTATTTTATCACTGTGGTCATTTCTTCTTATGTAGTTGGTAGTCGAAAAAAAGTTTTGGTATTTGGAGGAGAAAGTTAGTGATTATAATTTCATGGAAACATCTCACAGCAAAAGTTTCTGTTTCAATGATTAGCTACAATGGGCACAAGACATACTTTGTTGGTGCTTCACATTTTCGCAATTTTGACCAAGATAAACTCATGCTGCAGTGTTCATCTTCACAACGCCATTGTAGAAGTTGGCACAGAAACAGTTAAGTAAAAAATCCCAGCAATTCACATGTTTATATATATGTAGAAGCCGATTTTGAAATTTTCCTTTGTGTGACACCATATGATCCATCTTATTGATCCATTTTCATCTACAGCAGATATTGTAACTGAGATACTGTGTTATATCTGGTTTTCCCTAAGATAGGAGTATATAGTATCTACATTAATCATAAATTAGCCCTATTTTCGAGTTTGCAAACAACTATAATCAACCTCAAAAAGTTTTTAAACACTAGTAATTTTGACCATATGTTTTTCTGGTGCCTTAATAGATATGTTGTTTTGTATATTTGCTTCAGTTCTTATATGGAACTACGGTAGTAATTTTTTAGCTCAACAGATTAAAATATTTATTTATTTACATTTTTTGTGTGTAGGCCATCAAGCTCATGTCTTTTGCAAACGTCATACATAGGTTGAGAAGATTACTATAGATAGCACTTACATACAGTAATGGTACATACATTTGTCTTAATATTCTAATTACGTGTTACAAGAGAGGGCAAGTAGATTTGAATTCACTGACTGTATATAAACATTTATTTACTGAGAAGACTTTTAACTTCCTTTGGAACAGCTTTGGTTCACAATATTTCAAAGCTTGTGGCAACTTGCTGAACCATATCTGCCTGTTAATGTAAGGACTACTGTCAACTATTTTTAATTTTGTCCTCTACCTCAAGTAGTTCCCCTTATTTCTAGTATCATTAATATATGTATCACTTCACTTATTTAGGTTATTTTTACTATTCAGAAAAAAAAATAAGTTTATACAAATACAAGAAATATACTGTTAGATGTTTATGTCGGATAAAGGTTTCACCATAGGACTCTCTGTACTTTCATCCATGCATTAACCTAATGGCTCTTTTCTGTAACACTAACATTGTGTTCAGGTGCAGGTCTGCTGCACAACCCTGCAGTTCAATACCATAATTAAGAAATACAGAAAATGTTCCATACTAAGCAAATTTTAGTGTTTGGATTGGCACTATTTTTGCCAACTGACTCATAAGATACAAGCTACTGCTGATTTTCTCACACATAGAAGTAATGTGGTTTATCCAACAGAGGTTTTTGTCCAGGCGGACACCAAGAAATTTAATGCTATCTGTTTCTGCTGATGCAATACCACAAATATTGTTTATTTCAGCCTCATAACAAGCAGTTGTTTTAAATGTTAGTAGCTGGGATTTACAATAAGAGGGAGGTGTCATCAGCATAGGTTACTAGACGTGAGTTGAAGTGTTGTGATAGTTAGCAGGCTTAGTTTAAAGCAATTTCTTCATTATCCTGTAATACATTACACTTGCCAAAATGCAGCCCTGCTGTAAATGCTATTCTTGAACACAGGATAAATTGGTTGATGTTCATAACCATATGGAAAACACAGTGACTGTTGTGAGATGATTGGCAGCTGTGTGTTGTGTTTTGGAAGCGCTCCTGAGAGGTATCTACTGGTGATATTGGTACCCAAGGTACTTCAAATACTATCCTCTTCTGTGGAGCCTGTTCCTCTGCAGGAAATATGGGATCTGTCATTATCATCCACTTGACCATAAGTGGCTTTTCAGTGATAGATCTAAGCATCCTGTACAGGGTAGATGGGAACCAGGGAAGACTCAGGGTTGTGTATATAACCCCCTAACCAACAATTTCAAGGTTCTGTCTTTCACTGGAACTGAGCCAGTGGAAATCATTTCTCCTACTTGGGATACATGTTTTGAAGAGGCAAATGCAAAATGTTAGGGGTCTATTACCATTGTTGGCAGCTTAAACATTTGGTGAATGATGGTACCCCCTAGGAAAATGGCAGCAAGGGATGGGAAAGAGCACCAGGTGCAATCAGTTTGAATGCCTGTGGGGCATCATTCAACATGATGAAGAGGCTATTCTGGCAGTTGTTAAGGGAACAGGGCACAACCAACTGCAGATTGTTCTGCACATTGGAACAAATGATACCTGTCACCTGGTCACTGAGGTCGTACTCAGATTATTCCAGTGACTATCAGAGGAGGTTGAGAAGACCAGCCCCGCCCAAGCAGTTTCAACAAAGCTCACAATTTGCAGCATTGTCCCCAGAAATGACCATGGTACCTTGGTTCTGAGATGAATGGAAGGACTGAACCAAAGATTTTGAAGGTTCTGTGACAATTGAGGGTACAGATTCCTAAACTTGCACTATAGGGTTGAGTAATGTAGAACACCTCTAATGGATCAGGTGTGCACTATACATCAGAAGCTGCAACCTTTTTTTATTGTTTATATTAGGAAGCTCTCCATCCAATCCAGATAATGATAGCTATAGGGAACACAGGAGTATTAGTGTAAGATTGAAAGTAATGCCTCCCAAAAGTGAGACTATTAAAATCCTAGTGGTTAACTACCAAAGGATTCACAACAAAGTGCCAGAGTTTGAAGGGCTCCTGAAGAACAGTGAAGCTCACATAATCCTAGGTAAAAAAAGCTGGTTGAAACTTCAGATTGTTGGCATTGAGGTTTCTGGGGAAAATTTAAGTGTATGTCAAAACAACAGGCTAAGGGAAATGGAGGTGGTGTATTTGTTACATTAAACAAGAAACTCAAATGCACTGAGATAGAAATTGAAGATGCAAGTGAGACTGTTTGGGCAAGACTCAGTATCAGGGATTAGCATAGAATGGTAATTGTATTCTTCTGTTGACCATGAGACTCTTCTCCAGATGTAACAGAAAACTTCAGAGAAAACCTCTGTTCACTTTTATGTAAGTCCCCCAAGCATACTGTAATCATCAGTGGAGACTTTAACCACCCAACAATCAATTGGGAAAATTAAAGTTTTGTTAGCAGTAGGCATGATAAAACATCCTGTGACCCATTACTAAATGCCTTCTCTGAAAACTACCTACAACATATAATTCTGAAGCCCACTCATGAAGGACATATATTGGACCTAATGGCAACAAATAGATTGACTTCTCTGAGGATGTCTACATCAAAACTGATATAAGTACCCATGATGTGGTTGTGGCAAAAATAATTACCAAAGTTCAAGGGACAGCTACAACAAGCAGATAGATATATATGTTCAGTGAACTAGACAAAAAATCAGTAGTGTCGTATCTCAATGAGAAACTTGGAACTTTCAGCACAGGGCAAGCGCATGTAGAGGAGCTATGGCTCAAATTTAAAGGAAGAGTTGATCATGCACTGAACAGATTTGTACCCAGTAGAACAGTTCATAATGGGTGGGAATTTCCTAGGTATACATTCACTGTAAACAAACTTCTAAACAAGTAGAGACTGATGCATAACAAGTGTAAAACAAAGCATAGGACTGTAGATAGAGAGACACTGAATGTAACACATTTAGCTGTTAAGAAAGCAATGCAGGAAGCCTTCAATGACTACTGTAGTAGCATACTGTCAGATAATCTTTCTCAAAACCCTAATAAATTCTGGTCAAATGTAAAGGCTGTTAGTGGCACCAAAGTTAGTGTCCAGTCCCTAGCAAATGACTCAGAAACTGAAATTGGTGATAGCAAAGCTAAAGCTGAAATGCTTAAATCTGTTTTCAAATGTTCCTTTACGATGGAAGACACAGGAGAATTGTCCTACTTTAATCCTCGTATGACTGAAAAGTTTAGTGACATAAGTATTAGAGCAGTGTGTTCAGAAACAGTTGAAACTGTTAAAATTAACCTAAGCTCTGAGGTCCAATAAAATCCCTCTGAGATTCTATACTGAATTTGCAGCTAAGTTAGCCCTCCTTGTAACTATAGTCTATTTGGAGCCCTTGAACAAAAACTTGGGTCCAGTAGTTGGAAGGAAGCACAGAACACACCCACCCATAAGAAGGGCAGAAGAAGTGATCTACAGAACTACCATCCAATACCCTTGACAGTAATTTGTTGTAGAATTTTAGAAGATATTCTGAGCTCAAACAGAATGAAGTATCTCAAACAGAATGATCTCCACGCCAGCCAGCATGGATTCCAAAAACATCAATCATGTGAAACCCAACTTACACTTTTCTCACATGACATACTGAAACCATTGGATCAAGGCAGTCAGGTAGATGCAGTATTTCTCAATTTCTGAAAAGCATTTGAGTCAGTGCCACACTTATGCTTATTATCAAAATTATGGTCATATGAGGCATCAAGTGAAATTTGTGACTGGATTAAGGACATTTTGGTAGAGAGGATGCAGCATCTTTGATGGAGATTGAGTTCTATTGGTATCACAAGAAACCAGAACATTCTATAAGACTTGGGTAGCTGGCCTTCACAGTTAAAGCCATCATTGTCACTGATGTCCATTAAGAGTCATATTCTGACCAAATGATTTCAGTTGGCCCCCAATTGTGATTTTTGTGAGTGGTCCATTCAATGTGAAAACCCCTCCCTCTCTAATGTTCTGGCTAGTACACAATAGTTTTAGGTTTTGAGGGCTTTGGGTACTCAAATGGAATCATGGTGTGTTTATTGGATGGTTCATAGGGGTATGATATGGTGGTAATGGTCCAAATGTGAGCAAAACATCACAACGGCCAGTCCAACTCATTACAGCAGCCACAGCCACAGCCGCAGCTGCAGCTGCAGCTGCACAGCAAGCCTTGTATTGCACAACAACACAAGCACCCCATGCTTCCCTCTTGTCCACCATGTTTTGTCGCTCTTCATAGGCCGGATTGTCCTAAGCAATGGGCCAATTGCTGCCAGTGCAACAAAATGGGCCACATTGCTCTTGTTTGTAATCCAAAATCCCAACAGCTGACATGGATGTCAATTGTGTATCAGCAATGTCCTTTCCTCCTATTAAGCTTTTTATTGACATCAAGGTTTATGAGAAGGTTTTGCATATGCAACCGACACTGGTGCTGCCGTGTCATAATTCAATTTGCAGACGTGCATGGACTTGGTTTCTCCCACTTTAGCACGAGTGTCACATACATTAGTCACTTATAATAAACATAGTATTCAGATTTTATATAGTTTCTCAGCCCCAGACACTATAAAACTATGGTACATCACTGACGTTTCTGGTGGTGAACACTGCACAGACTGGAAATTTGTTTGGTTTGTATGCCTTTAACCTTTTTGGGCTTACTGTTTCCGATGAAGTTAATCTTGTCTCTGATCAAGTGCCCTATACATAACTCAGCTCTTTGTGCTCTGAATCTTCCACCCTGTTTTCTGTGGGTTTGGATTGTGCCAATAATTTCAAAGCCCACATCACCATGAAACCTTCAGCCACTTCTTTCGGGCTCACAAAGTGGGAATGGTGCTCCATGACCAAGTGAACATGGAGGTCAATAGGCTTGCCATGCCCTGACGAACGTTTTGCTATGCTCAGTAGTGGTCAGTATTTTTCCTAGGTTGACCTCTCTGACGTATATTTGCAACTTCCTGTTGGTGTTGATTCTCAATGCCTCTTGTTCATTAACATGCATCTTGGCATGTATCAATACCTGCAGTTACCATTTGGCAAGGCCAGGGCCTCAATTATTTTTCAACAGTTACTTGAAGAACTCATGAGGTCTGTGCCTGTCTGTGCCAACTATCTTGATGATATTGTGGTCTCCAGCTGCTCCACTGCTGAACATCTCAACAACTTACATATGCTCTTTTCGATATTTCAGTACGCTGGGTTAAAGTGTAATTTGGAAAAGTGCCACCTTTTTCACCCTTCTGTTGTTTATTTTGGGTTCAAGGTCTCCAGCGCTGGTGACAAACCCCTTCATCTGAATGTCTCTGCCATTGTTCCTCTTATGTGTCCTGTATTGGTGAAGGAACTCCAGGTTTTTTTAGTTAAAGTTGTTTATCACCAATGATTACTGACTTGCTGCATAGGGAGATGTCTTTCCAGTGGTCGCAGGCATGTGAAATGGCGTTTCCCAAACTGAAGTCTATGTTACTATCTGCACTACCAACTGTGTCGGCATCTAGTGTTAGCAATAGATTCATCCCAGCATGGGCTGGAAGCAGAGTTAGCTCATAAATATTCTGATGGCTCTGAGCAGCCTGTTCCATACATGTCAAAGACCCTTAGTTCGGCTGTCATGAGATATTTACAAATAGTGAAAGAAGCACTTGCCATGGTTTATGCCTTAAAGTATTCTCATGTTTTCCGCTATGGTGTAAAATTCCACCTCATCATAAGCCGGTAGATTCACAGTTTAACCCCTCAGCATCATTGCCACACAATGTTAGGTCCTGTTCCTCTCTCAGTACAGCTACAGGATTCACTTCCACCCCAGGGCTAAACATGCAAATGTTGATGTGCTCTCCTATCTTCCAGTCCATCTGACCCCAGCTTTTGATTGGGAGAAGTTACTCTGTTTCCGCATTGATGAATGTGCCCAACAAACTGTTGGTGGTTTTCCAAACACTAGTGTTCAGGTCATGCTGATACGATTTTATGAAAAGCGGTACATTTCATAGAATATGGCTGGCCTGAGGCACCTCCATGACAGGCATCTGACCCCCTCCATAGCTGCTGTGTGTTTCATAATTGTTTCTCTATCATGGATGGTGTTCTGCTCCTTGATATGGACTATTTAGCTCTTCACGTAGTGGTTCCCTCTGCTCTCTGTTCGAAAATCCTGCAATTGCTGCACACTGATCATTGGGGTGTGTCACATACCAAGGCATTAGCCTTCCACTGTGTTTCTGGGCCTGGTTCAGATGGTGATATCATTTGTTTGGTTACAGCATGTTCTCAACCCACATCACAGTAAGCTACAACATGGGCAATGCTGTCTCTGTAGCTGCAACCTTTGCAGGCCTGGGAGTGTCACCACATCAATTTTTCCAGCCCTTTCCTTAATGCATGCTGGCTAATAGCAATTGGTGCTTTCTATTGGTGGTACACTTATAGAAAGTTTAATGTCTGTGTTTCCTCTACAAAGCCCACGGTTTGCCTGATTGTTTATTACATACAGTTTTTGGGGAGGAGATATTTAGAGATTCATGAGACATATATCAAAAAGACAGACTAGATGCCATAGGAGGGGGTGTGTTCATTGAAGTTACAAAAATATTGTCTCTACTGAAGTTGAATTTGACTGTGACAGTGAAGTTATCTGGTCATATATAACACATCTATCTGAAATCAAGTTCATTGTTGAATGTTTTCACCACTGGCCATGTAATTCCTCTGTGAGGGTTTTAGAGTCATTCAAAGAAAGTCTGTGGTCAGTAGCACAGAAGTATGCAGATCATGCAATATTAGTTGGAGGTGACTTTAACCAAATGAGTAAAGATTAGGACATTTATGGATTCATTGCAGGGGGTGCAGACAGACAGACATGTGAAGTTCTTTTGAACACATTTTCCAAAAACTGTCTTCAGCAGCTAATTTGACAGCCAACATGCAGTGGAAATATTTTGATCTTGTAGCTACAAACAGGCCTGATCTAATTGATGGTGTCAGTATAGAGACAAGGGTTAGTGACCATAATTCAAGAATGCTGGTTGAGTATTTCTGCAAGAAAGAGTAGATAGACAGTTGTTAGCAACCCACTTAGAAAATTAATGAACTGGTATTATTTAGTTTCAGTATGATGGATGAAGAGGAATTGTGGGCAAAATTTAAATAGACTGCAATTTGTACTCTGTGGAAATGTATGCCATTTGAATGGATTAAGGATGGAAAAGACCCAACGTGATTTCACAAATAAATTTGAAAAACATTGAGGAAAGATGGGCTGTTGCACTGTCAGTTCAAAAGAGAAAATTCAAATGACAACAGGCAAAAGTTAATAGAAACTTGTACATCTGTATAAAGATCAGTGCATGATCCTTACAACAACTGCCACTTCCATGCCTTAGGTAAAGACCTTGCTGAGAACCAAAGAAAATTCTGGTCCTACATGAAATTGCTAAGTGGGTCTAAAGCTTCTATCCAGTCACTTGTTGACCAGCCTGATGGTGTAGTAGAAGATGGGAAAAGTAAAGCCAAAATTTTAAATTTCACATTTAAGAAATTGTTCACACAAAAGAACCAAGCAAACATACCATTGTTTGACCATTGCTCAGACACTCATATGGAGCACATAGCGATTTTGCAAAGAGCACTCAACAGCATTGACAACTTACTTAGCTTGCATCTACTGTGAATCTCTCACCCAGTGCAGAGTCCTGGTGACTGGAAAAAAGTGAAGGTGACTTGCATATACAAGAAGAGTAAACCAATGTCCACAAAATATTAGAGATGAATGTCCTTAACATTGGTTTGCTGCAGAATCCTTGAACATCTTCTGAGTTCAAATGTAATAAATTTCCTTGACAGGAAAAAGCTTCTGTCCATGAATCAGCATGATTTTAGGAAGAATCACTCATGTGAAACTCAAGTTGCATTTTTCTGACAATATATCCTATGGAGTTTGGATGAAGGGCAACAGAAAGATTCCATGTTCCTAGATTTCCATAAATCATTTGGCGTGGTGCTATCCTGTCAGCTGGTGACAAAGGTTCAATTATATGGAATAAGTCCAAAGAATTGTGAGTGTCTCAATGACTTCTTAAGTAACAGAACTTAGTATACTGTGCTTGATGGCAAGTGTTCATCAGAGCAAGGGTTATCATCAGGAGGGCCCAGGGAAGTGCGATAGGAGTGCTGTTATTTACCGTATACATAAATGATCTGACTCATATGGTAAGCTACAGTCTGCACCTGTTTGCTGATGATACTGTAGTGTATGGAAAGGTGTCATCATTGAGTGTGTGTAGGAGGATACAAGATGGCTTAAACAACATTTTTAGTTGATGTGATGAATGACAACTAGCTCTATATCTAGAAACATGTAAGTTAATGCAAATTAGTAGGAAAAACAAACCTGTAATGTTTGAATACAGAATTAATAGTTTGCTGCTTGACAGTCACATTGATTAAATACCTAGGCATAGCATTATAAAGCAATATGAAATGTAATGAGCACATAAGGATCATAGTAGGAAATGCGAATGTCTGACTGCAGTATATTGGGGAAATTTTAGGAAAGTGTGGTTGATCTGTAAAGGAGACCACATACAGAATACTAGTGCAACCCATTATTGAGTACCATTTGAGTGTTTGGGATTCACACCAGGTCAGGTTAAAGGAAAATATCAAAACAATTCAGAGTTGGGTGACTAGTTTTCTTACCATTAGGTTCAAACAACAACAAGTGTCACAGAGATGCTTCAGGAACTCACTGCAGGCAAGGTGACATTCTTTTTAAGTAACACTATTGAGAGAATTTAGAGAACTGGCATTTGGTGCTGACTGCAAAATGATTTTATACCTACCAACATACATTTCTACCGATTCTATGGCCATTCTATGGATCGGAGTGTGGAATGTCAGGTCCCTTAATCGGGCAAGTCGGGTGATGTTGAGGGTATTAGATTAGGAAATGAGACACTTAAAGTAGTAAAGGATTTTTGCAATTTGGGGAGCAAAATATCTGATGATGGTCAAAGTAGAGAGGATATACACTCCTGGAAATGGAAAAAAGAACACATTGAGATCGGTGTGTCAGACCCACCATACTTGCTCCGGACACTGCGAGAGGGCTGTACAAGCAATGATCACACGCACGGCACAGCGGACACACCAGGAACTGTGGTGTTGGCTGTCGAATGGCGCTAGCTGCGCAGCATTTGTGCACCGCCGCCGTCAGTGTCAACCAGTTTGCCGTGGCATACGGAGCTCCATGGCAGTCTTTAACACTGGTAGCATGCCGCGACAGCTTGGACGTGAACCGTATGTGCAGTTAACGGACTTTGAGCAAGGGCGTATTGTGGGCATGCGGGAGGCCAGGTGGACGTACCGCCGAATTACTCAACACGTGGGGCGTGAGGTCTCCACAGTACATCGATGTTGTCGCCAGTGGTCGGCGGAAGGTGCACGTGCCCGTCGACCTGGGACCGAACCACAGCGATGCACGGATGCACGCCAAGACCGTAGGATCCTACGCAGTGCCGTAGGGGACCGCACCGCCACTTCCCAGCAAATTAGGGACACTGTTGCTCCTGGGATATCGGCGAGGGCCATTCACAACCGTCTCCATGAAGCTGGGCTACGGTCCCACACACCGTTAGGCCGTCTTCCGCTCGCGCCCCAACATCGTGCAGCCCGCCTCCAATGGTGTCGCGACAGGCATGAATGGAGGGACGAATGGAGACGTGTCGTCTTCAGCGATGAGAGTCGCTTCTGCCTTGGTGCCAATGATGGTCGTATGCGTGTTTGGCGCCGTGCAGGTGAGCGCCACAATCAGGACTGCATACGACCGAGGCACACAGGGCCAACACCCGGCATCATGGTGTGGGGAGCGATCTCCTACACTGGCCGTACACCTCTGGTGATCGTCGAGGGGACACTGAATAGTGCACGGTACATCCAAACCGTCATCGAACCCATCGTTCTACCATTCCTAGACCGGCAAAGGAACTTGCTGTTCCAACAGGACAATGCACGTCCGCATGTATCCCGTGCCACCCAGCATGCTCTAGAAGGTTAAGTCAACTACCCTGGCCAGCAAGATCTCCGGATCTGTCCCCCATTGAGCATGTTTGGGACTGGATGAAGCGTCGTCTCACGCGGTCTGCGCGTCCAGCACGAACGCTGGTCCAATTGAGGCGCCAGGTGGAAATGGCATGGCAAGCCGTTCCACAGGACTACATCGAGTATCTCTACGATCGTCTCCATTGGAGAATAGCAGCCTGCATTGCTGCGAAAGGTGGATATACACTGTACTAGTGCCGACATTGTGCATGCTTTGTTGCCTGTGTCTGTGTGCCTGTGGTTCTGTCAGTGTGATCATGTGATGTATCTGACCCCAGGAATGTGTCAATAAAGTTTCCCCTTCCTGGGACAATGAATTCACGGTGTTCTTATTTCAATTTCACGGAGTGTAAAATGTTGACTGGCAATGGCAAGGGAAGCGTTTCTGAAGAAGAGAAATTTGTTAACATTGAGTATTGATTTAAGTGTCAGGATGTCATTTCTGAAAGTATTTGTATGGAGTGTAGCAATGTTTGGAAGTGAAACATAGACGATAAATAGTTTAGACAAGAAGAGAATAGAAGCTTTTGAAATGTGGTGCTACACAAAGAATGCTGAAGATTAGATGGGTAGATCACATAACTAATGAGGAGGTGTTGAATAGGATTGGGGAGAAGAGAAGTTTGTGGCACAACTTGACTAGAAGAAGGGATCAGTTGGTAGGACAAGTTCTGATGCATCAAGGGATCACCAATTTAGTATTGGAGGGCAGCGTGGTGGGTTAAAATTGTAGAGGGAGACCAAGAGATGAATACACCAAGCAGATTCAGAAGGATGTAGGTTGCAGTAGGTACTGGGAGATGAAGAAGCTTGCAGAGGATAGAGTAGCATAGAGAGCTGCATCAAACCAGTCTAAGGATTCAAGACCACAACAACAACAACAACATACATTTTATGTAAGGACCATGATGATAGGAGACAACAGGCTTGTATGGAGAAATAAAGTAAGTTTTTTAACCCTTGTTCTATTTGGAAGTGGAATAGAAAAGGAAATGACTAGTGGTGGAATAGCGTACCCCTCTGCCATGAACCAAACGATGGATTTTTAGTTAGTTACATGTCCCATTCAACCAATCTCATGGTAACCGTGTGAAATGTGTCAAGTGCATAAGAAATACACACATGAATGAAGGTTTTCTTTTCTTCCTTCCTTTTTTTTTAAAAAAAAAAAAAAAAGGGAGATCAAAATTTTTGTTACCTACCCCAGCCCTTAAATGGCACATCATGCATATATTATGCCTATAGATTTATTTATTCCTATTCAAAAATTCATCTATGGTATAGAAGGAGTTGTCAAGGAGATATGATTTCAATTTATTTTTAAAACTGTTACTACTGTCTGTCAGACCTTTTATTTCATATGGTAATTTAGCGAAAAGTTTTACAGCAGCATATTTTTAACCCTTTATGTGCCAAAGATAGCTTAAGAAGGGGATAGTGTAAGTCACTGTTGTTTTTAAACTTGTCCATGTTGTTGAGAACAAATTTCATTACTGAGTAAATGTACTGTGAGGCTGTTGTAAGAATTCCTAACCTTTTAAACAGGTGCATAAAAGATGTGCGACTGAGAGCCCCACATATTATTCTGACCACTTTCTTTTGAGCAGTGAATACTTTTTGCCTAAGTGTTGAGTTATATCAATACACTATTCTGCATAACATCAAAGAGTAAAAGTATGCAAAGTATGCTAACTTGCTAATTTCTGTATCCTCAAAATTAGAAATTACTCTGATTGCAAAAATTTGCAGAACCTAGTCACTTTAGGAGATCCAAAATATGAATTTTCCATTTATGATTCTCATCTATATGTACACCCAAAAACTTAGTATGCTCTACCCTAGTTACTGACTTCTGTTGACGTGTTATATTTATTGAAGGAAGTGTACTCCTTGCAGTAGAAAATTGTATGTGCTGTGTTTTCAAAGTTCAGAACAAGCCCACTTGCAGAAAGCCAATTAGTAACTTTTCCAAAGACATTATTTGTATCATTTTCTATTGTAGTTTCAGTTGCTGGATTAATAATGATGCTTGTATCATCAGCAAACAGTGTCAGTTTAGCTTCTTGTTTCAGATAGGAAGAGAGGTCATTCACATATATCAAGAACAGAAGGAGACCCATGATCGAACTACGTGGTACACCTAATGTAATTTCATCCCAGTTGGATGAAGTGGGAAACTTCCTTAAATCACTTAAACCATATACAGAAACTTTTTGCTTCCTGTCTTGTAGATATGAAGTAAACCACTCATATTCTGTTCCATTTATACCATAGAATTGTAATTTCTGTAACATTATGTCATGGTCCACACAATCAAATGTCTTGAATAAGTCACATAAAATTCCTATTGGTGACATTTTACTATTTAAAGACTCTATTATGTGGGCAGTGAAATTGTATATTTCTATCTCGGTAGAACACCTTTTTTTCAATCCAAACTGTGATTTACTAAGTATCCCATTACTGCTGAGATAGCTAACCACTCTTGAGTACATTACTTTCTAAACAAATTTTGAAAATGCTGTGAGCAAGAATACGGGCTGGTAATTATTGGCATCTGTGGTGTGTCTTTTTTTTTTGTAGAGAGGATTGACAATGGCATATTTTAACCTGTCTGGGAAAATACCTTGAGTTAGTGATGCATTACAGATGTAACTCAGAACATTAGCTGTAACTGCTCCACATTGTTTTAATATCTTGCAAAGTATATATGTAGATGTAGGCTCCATCTGTGTACCCCATGCAAACTACAATCAGCAGTTGTATGTATGAGCTGGAATTTATCAGACTTTATTATAACAATCATTTCATGAGACATGTGTGTAAGCAGCACTAAGTTTCCAGACTTCTTAGAATAAGTAGTCTTCTAATTTAAACAGTAAACCAAAGCCAGTTTCACAATGCTTCTCCTGTAGCATGTACCACTGGATTTAGATGATCTTACAGCTGTGCTAATAAACTCATTACAAAATGAGATACATTTCACCATTTATATATATTTTTGTTCTAATATTTTAAGATATTGCTATCTACAGTATGTTTTCACTTGTAGATATAAAAAACTCTTATTATGTGATAATTATTGTCAGGAAGATAGGATCGTGGTATGCCCAGTGGGACTAATTATTTACTTTTTATTTTAACATGCCTTTAAATGTTCTATGGATTTACAGCATGCTCGATTAATTCCATGACAGTAATTCCTGTTAATAGTTTGATATAGAAACAGAAGCCAAAGTTGCAAGAATCACTTTTTATTAATAGATGACCAGTTTCAAGCTACCTGAAACCATTTTGAAATCATCATGACAGACAAAGCAATATTTTCCAAAACAGTAATAAACCATGCCAAGATTATACATAAGCATATAACAAATTCAAGGTTAGTATTTTTTTACACATAAAAATAATTTGCTTTATTGGTGTGAATGATCAGAAAATGGGTTCAGATAACCCAAAACTAGCCAGCAATTAAATAACAACACGAATCTCACAACTTTGGCTGTTTCTGTATCAAACTTACAATATTTAATTGAAAAAAATTATGAAAGGAAAAGGAAACAGTTGCTTTTTCTCTATTTTAGTTTTTATGTACAGGGATACATTTGGAAAGCTGCTATCTTGTGAGTACTTTTCATAAAATTTTTGGCACAAATTCGTATTGATGGAAATGCCTTGATGGAAGCTAACTAATTTTCCACTTATTCTACATGTCTGTTTTCTTCTCATAGCCTCCTCTGTTTGATGAAAAGTGATATACCCAGATATACATATTACATCATAATTCAAGATAAACATATATGGTCCATTTCTTGTAAAATTTCAATTTTTTATCTTCACTTGCTTCAATATTATAATTGATTCCTTGCTTCTAGTGGAAACCCAATTGAAGAGGATAGTCGTACACAAATAATTGATGCTTGGTTACTGCAGATCAGTCCAGTACAGAGCACTGATGCTGGAAATTATTCATGTTCAGCAGAAAATATGTATGGGAAAGATAAAATCACCTACTATGTTGCAGTACAAGGTAAGTTTCATATTTAGCAGGAACCTAAAAAATGTGTAAAGTTTAGCTCATCTGTATCATAAAAGACTCTTAAATTTTAAAGATATCAAGTAAAAGAGCTAAATTAGATGGAGCTGTTAAGTAAGTATAAGGTATTAAAATTTCAGACATAGAACATATGGCAGCAGGCCAGATATTAACACATAAAGCAGGCCAGATATTAACACACAAATATTGACCAATCCTTTCTCCTTTAAAGTTAATGGGATAGATAAAAAATACTGACAAATGAAATTAGGAAAGGCTAAACACAAACCTACAATTTATCTTGAATTACAAGGGACTTAATGTATAGTTAAGTAAGATGATGAAACATTCTATTACACTGATGTATACTCCAGCCCAGACACTAGTTGTCACTCTTTTGTTGGGATTATGAATAACTTGTATTTATGTGGATCTCAATATCTTGTGTCTCTTTCCTTTTCCTTGTTATCTCTGGAAATATTAATTTGCATTACTGAGAGCTTAAGGAACTGTGAATTTTTTGTAGATCACAGCCTGCTGTATTGTCACACAAACAATTTAATTTCATAACAGAGGGCAATCTTCTTTGTCTTGGTGCTACTTTCGGACTCCTAATACATCCAGCTAAATTTTTAACAAGTTATACATCAGTAATACCAAAGCTATGCTATCTATATGACAACTTCATGTTTGCAATATGAACACTTTGAGAAAAATGTAGATTGCTTCAAAACAGTAACCTGAGGCATCAGGCTGACAGTTAGTTTTACTCCCAACAAGATGTGATAGTCTGAAACTCACACAAAGAAATTTCATTGTAAATCTTCCAGTTGTTTCACTGGAAATTAAGTGGCATAAATATGTTAAATTTGATGAAACAGACACTTTTTAAATACTTCATTGCTTTTTTGCATGTATTCACAACAATTTTAAAGTTGTAGTTATAAGAATGGTGTAGGCATGGTAATGAATAATTGTGTGACATTACATAATTTACTTATCAAGCATATTTTAATAAGTTGTAAACTAATATTCAATTTAATAAGTTGTAAACTAATATTCAATTTATTGTCCAGTGATATTTTTGTAAATGACAAATGAGGTTAGTCATACAAGTGGTATTCCTTCTCTTCATTCTTTTTGTATAATACTCTGTGTGTGATTTAGAAACTGAAGTCGCTTCCTGTAGGAACGAACTGCAAACTGCAGGTAGAACAAACATTTTTTTTGTTTTTTGTTTGATTTGACTTCTGTTAATTGTCTGGGACAAATACTGAGGTTATTTTATCACAAAAATTGTGAATAATTGATGAGTGGAAATGGGAATAGTTCTAAATGCCAGATTTCACATTTGTCAGAAGACTAGGGAAACAATGTATCTCTTTTTGTGTGTAGCTTATTTGTATCCAAAGCTTGTGTAGGTATTGTGAAACAACGGAATTTTACTGCCTACATCTCCACTGCAAAAAGTAATGAGACAAATTAGAAAATAAGTAATCAGTTGAAAACATTCAAAGTTTCATACCAGGAAGCCGACTGGTTATAAGTGCCAGTACAAAAGTTCTTATTTCAAGTACCATTAATACATAGACACATTTTCGTTGTAATAATATAGGTGTAGAAATACAACAGTAATGTAGTAGTAGTAGTAGTAGTAGTAGTTTTATTCATCTGCAGATCTCTTTTTACAAGTATGTAGGACATGTCAAAGTATTTACAAGTTTAGGCCAATTTAAAATGACCTAACTCATACACACATATACTTACAAACTTCTACTTAGAGACAATCATTAGATATACTCAATGACACACTGTTGACTCATATCTCACAATCAGTCACTACACATACTAAACACACATTGTTTCATAACACTTCACTCACTACACACACAAACACACACATGCTGGTGACCTCTGGGCCATTTTCTATACCACAACTTCCCATTTGCTATCCTGAAAAACTGAGTCAGCATCCCTCTATAATGAGTGAGCTGTTGAGCTTAGAAAGAGGAAGAGGTGTTAGTATTGTGCTATGGATAGCTTGGGGGTTAGTTTTTCTAGAAAAGGAAAAAACATTGTGTGAAGGTGTTATGTGGAATGTTGGATGTTTTATAATCATTATTATTATTTATTTGTATAACATTGTTTTACCAACCCCCTACTCTGTTTTATCTAAGCAATCCTTCAATGTATAAAATGTATTGCATAACAGGTACTTTTTAGCTGCCTTTTTAAATAAGTGTATTTTCGCTATTTCTTTTATCTCTTTTGGTAATTTATTGTGCAGTTTTATTCATTGGTAGAAAATGCTGTTTTGAGTTTTATGTTTATTTTTTCTTGGCAAATGTAAGTTGAGTCTAGCTCTTGTTCCATGGTCATGGACAGAACTGTTTGTGCAGTAATTGCAAATGTTATTTTTGATGTGCCCAACTGACTGGTAAATGTAGTCACATGGAGCAGTTAAAATCCCCAGTCTTTTGAACAGATCTTTACAATGAGCTCAACTACCATTTTTGGTTATGATTCTTATGGCTCTTTTCTGGAGTTTGAAAACTGTGTTCATATTTTGTGCATTTTTTCCCCAAAAAATGATGCCATAGCTAAGAACTGAGTGTACACATAAATAGTATGTAACTAACAGATACTGCACGTTACATACTGTTGATAGCATTCTAAGGGCATAACATGCTGATGACATTCTGTTTGCAAGTACCTTTGTGTGTTCACACCACTTCAACTGAGAATCAATATTCATTCGTTGAAATTTTGCATTTGTTACACACCCAATACAAGTGCCATCTACATTTAATTTAACATTGTCATTTTTCATCTTCAAACTGAAATTCATGGCATTAGTTTTCTTTATGTTCAATGTCACTTTATTGCTTACTGACCAATCGTAAACTTCCTTGAGAGCTTCATTTGCTTCCTCTGCAAGGAGTTCTCTTGTTTCCTCTGTGACTGTAATATTGCTGTTGTGGCATGGTGTTGAATGATGATGTGTTCTCGATTTTGCAGAAAGGTCTCAACTTCACTCTCACCCCAAGTTCACTCCGGTTGCCGAAATTGTTAGTGTTGTTGAACAGGTTGCAGCTTGACTTCCGCCTGAATCAGCTGAGGAAATACGTCGTGAAACTTGTCGTGCATTGACAAAATCCAAGCCAATGAAGTCAAATATCATCAATAAAGAGAGGGCGGCCATTCGTGATCTGAGGGAGTGCTCAGAAATTGTTGTCTTACCAGCTGACAAAGGCAATGCTACAGTTGTTGTCTCCGATAAGGACTACACTGATAACATGCACAGCCTGCTAAATGACGATTCGTACCGGAAGATCAGCGTTGACCCTACAAAGAAGGTGAAGAACAAGATGAGGTCGCTTCTCAAGGACGCAGATTTACCGGAGGGTGACGCTAAGAAATTGTTACCCCAAGGTCTGGTACCACCTAGACTATATGGACTCCTGAAGGTTCATAAAGAGGGGGTACCATTACGCCCCATTGTCAGCAACATCAGGGCACCTACATATTTGTTGGCCAAATACCTGACGGGAATATTAAGTCCTTATGTGGGTAAATGCCCTCATCACATCCGTAATTCCGTGGATTTTGTCAAACGCCTTGATAGCTTCAGGTTGGATGAGTCAGACATCATGGTGAGTTTTGACGTCATTTCCTTGTTTACGAGGGTACCCCCGCGAGAGTCGCTAGAGTTGATTGGTCAGAGGTTTGACGAGAATACCACTGAACTTTTTAGGCATGTCTTGACTTCCACGTATTTTCTTTTTAATGGAGAATACTACGAACAAACGGAAGGAGTCGCCATGGGTAGCCCACTCTCACCGGTGGTAGCGAATTTGTACATGGAGAACTTCGAGGAGGAAGCTCTGTCCTCATCCGAATGGAAACCTACTTGCTTTTTCCGTTACATGGATGACACGTTCGTCATCTAGCCACATGGTATGGATAAACTCCTTGACTTCCTTACACATCTAAACTCCATACACCCCAACATCAAATTCACTGTGGAGACTGAAACAGAGGGTAAATTACCTTTCCTTGACGTCTTGGTCAGGAGAAGGGCTGACGGCACCCTAGGTCATGGGGTGTATCGAAAGACAACACACACTGATCTGTATTTGCACGCAGACAGCTGCCACCACCCTTCACAGAGGAATGGGGTACTTAAAACTCTTGTACATAGGGTGCGCACTATCTCTGACACAGAGAGTCTACCCCAGGAATTGGAACATCTGAGAACTGTATTTCGAAAAAATGGGTACTCAGAGTGGCAGATCCAACGTGCTCTCCGCCCAACCACTGCATCACAACCTGTTGAGATGGATGAAGTCACGAGGAAGGAGGTAGGCACTGCATTTATTCCATACACAGGCGCACTCTCGGGGAAAATCGCCCGCATTCTGAAGAAACACCGGGTCGGAACTGTGTTTTGTCCTCCGAATAAAACTCGTGCACTGGTGGGGAGCGCCAAAGATGACCTCGGTTTGAGGAAGGCTGGCGTGTACCAGATTCCGTGTCAATGTGGCAAGTCGTATATTGGTCAGACGATGCGTACCGTCGAGGATCGATGCCGTGAACACCACAGGCACACTCAACTGATGTATCCGAGCAAGTCGGCGGTCGCTGAACATTGAACATTGTTTGTCGGAAAATCACGCTATGGAGTATGACCGCACGAGGATTCTGGTACAGACGTCGAGATACTGGGACAGCGTTGTTAGAGAGGCCATCGAAATTCGCACCAATGACGACCTCATAAACAGTGACTGTGGCATTAATCTTAACAAGGCTTGGGAACCAGCGATTGTGTTAATCAAGAGTAAATCGAGCAAATGTATAGTTGTGATGACCACGGCGGACAGAGCCATCACTCCGACGTCATCTCAGACACCGTCGCAATCTGTTCCACTGCGCGACCGGGTCCGCGACCGAACCCAGTTCCCTCTGAGCAGCCGTAGCGTACGGATCTCCATGCCGGCACATTCACAGGAGCTCAGTCCGTCAGTTCACCTGATGATGGCGACATGTATGATTGCTGAAATGTTGTGCCCGTTGGACACTGTAGTCCAGAAGTACACCTATGGATATTAAGAAATATCACCATCATCAAAAGGTTTTCCAGTTTTGCAACTGATAAATATGGCTGGTCCTTCAGGTGAAGATTGGCATGGCATATGTTTTCCATGATATTTTTCTTATATTCTGGTATACATTAAAATTTTATCATTTTTCTGTTTCAGAGTTAGAATTTTTAATAGCTATTTGAGATGTATGCCTATGAGATTGTGGCAATGCACTACTACATGTTTGTGTCAGCCAACCAACTGCTCTAGTGGATAAGATCTTACTGTGGCAGATAACGGAGCACCCAGAAAAAAAACACATCTCAATCTGTATGCATCCGAATATCAGAGTTTTCTCTGCCATGTGATTCTTTGTCACAGCGAGTGGGGTTTTTCCTAAAGCATGTCCCCAACGCCTGGCACTTTCTGCACCAATTCTGAACTCCCCTGGCACTTCCTGTACTGATGCTGAATTATCCACATGAGTGCAGTGATTTAATGTTCCTTTGGTGCTAAGTTTATGTCTCAAGTTATTTCATTATCAAATCTTAACAGCTTGCTGTATTCAGATCAAATCAAATCAAATTTTATTGTTGTAATAGACAGAGTCAAAAAATACAAGGAAAGGTACCAAAACACAATACAATACATAAATACAGTTTTTTTAGAGGTACCAATTAGCTTTTATAAAATACACAGAAAAGAAAAGTATTTAAAGTTATACATCTCCTTGGATCAAATTAATCACAGAATATGATACCACCTATATTTTTACTGCATGCTATAATTATCATTCATTCTGGAGGTGTTTCAAGTTTTCTTCGAATTCCAGAATGTTGTAGGTTGTATTCAGAATCAGCCAATTTTTTAGTTTCTTCCCTAGTTGCTGTACTGGCATTTCCCTCAGTGTTATAGGCAGTTTGTTGAATAGCTTAATCCCCTTGTAGTTATGACAGTTTTGGGTTTTCTTAAGCCTTACCTGGGGCATGTCAATGTAATGTTTATTTCCTGTGTTGTGTGAATGAAACTCCCCCCTTACTGTGAAGTTACTCTGTGAAGTTACTCTTTGATGTCTATCAGACAGTGGTATATGAATACTGCAGAGAGAGTCATTATTTTCAGCTCCCTGAATACTGGTCAGAATGATTCATTGTCGGGTAAGCCCTTTATACCCCTAACTGCCCTCCTCTGCCACTTAAAAACTTCCAGAGCCCCTGAAGAGTTCCCCCAAAGTATTATGCCATAGACCAGGTGTGAGTGGAAAAAGGCATAGTATGCCTCTAACATTTGGCTATTACTGACACAAGTCCTAAGTTTGCGCAATAAAAAAAATTACTCTGGACAGTTTCTTGCATAGTTGTTGTGTATGTTCGCCCCAGTTCAAATTCGGGTCTAAATAAATTCCTAGCAGTTTGACAGATGTGTTTACTGTCCCTTCTCGTTTCAGCTTACTCAAATGAAAGTATATTGTCTCTGTTTTATTGTCATTTAAGACAAATTTATTGCTTTGCAACCATGTGGTGGAGTTTTCTACCATGTCTGTATTTTTGCCCTGTAAAGTTCTCAGATTTCCATCTGATGTTATTAAGGTGATGTCGTCAGCATATCGAATTGATTTGTCAGGCAAGTTGTGCAGGAGGTCGTTGATATACACTAGAAAGAGAAATGGGCCCATTACTGATCCTTGAATAACTCCAGTTTCAATTTTGAGCATGTCTGATAGTTGGTTCTCAATTATGACCATTTGTTGTCTGTTATCAAGGTACGATTCTATTAGCGATAACTGTGAGCCCTTTATTCTGTATAGTTTTAACTTAGAAAATAAGATCTTATGGGAAATAGTGTCAAAAGCCTTCCTGGGGTCTAAGAGTGTAATACAAGTAGTTAAATGTAGCTCAAAATTGGTAACAATCTCATTGATGATATTGTCTATGGCTTTAATGGTTGATTTACCTGTCCTAAATCCAAACTGAGCATTGTTAAATAAATTGTTTGTTTCAAAGTACTTAAATAGTTGTGTTTTCATGCTATATTCAATGACTTTTGATAAAGTAGGGACAATTGAAACTGGTCTGTAGTTATTTGGACAATCTCTGTCCCCTTTCTTGTGGATTGGAACTGTGATATTCATTTCTAAACAATCTGGAAAGATTCCCTCCTCAAGGATGCAATTTATGAGATAAATTAACATTAACAATATTGTGTCTGAGATTTGTTTTAATATTGCATTAGAGAAACTGTAATAATACTCGGTTTTGGAGTTACTCAATTTTGCAATTAATTTAGACACTTCCCTAGGGATGACTTGTTTCCAACTAAAATTTTATCCCCTAGTTCTATCTGCCGTCTAGTTGCTCACTCTATGTTCATATGTTAACTCGAGATTGTCAGTGGGAGTAATATTTTTAACACTATTTACAAAGAACACATTAAGTATGTTAGGTGCAATAGGCACTGATTCCTTTCTTACTTTTCTTTGTAATTCTTTATTTATACCTGCCCAGGCAGCTTTACACTTATTTTTAGAATTATTGATAAAATTTTCAATGGCTCTTTTACATCTACATCTACATGATTACTCTGCAGTTCACATTTAAGTGCTTGGCAGAGGGTTCATCGAACAACAATCACACTATCTCTACCATTTCACTCCCGAACAGTGCGTGGGAAATATGAACACCAAAATCTTTCTGTTCATGCTCTGATTTCTCTTATTTTATTTTGATGATCATTCCTACCTATGTAGGTTGGGCTCAACAAAATATTTTCGCATTCGGAAGAGAATGTTGGTGACTGAAATTTCGTAATCGCCATGATGAAAAACATCTTTGCTTTAATGACTTCCATCCCAACTCGCGTATCATATCTGCCACACTCTCTCCCCTACTACATGATAATACAAAATGAGCTGCCCTTTTTGCATCCTTTCGATGTCCTCCGTCAAGCTCAACTGGTAAGGATCCCACACCGCGCAGCAATATTCTAACAGAGGACGAACAAGTGTAGTGTAAGCTGTCTCTTTAGTGGACTTGTTGCATCTTCTAAGTGTCCTGCCAATGAAATGCAACCTTTGGCTCGCCTTCCCCACAATATTATCTACGTGGTCTTTCCAGCTGAAGTTGTTTGTAATTTTAACACCCAGGTACTTAGTTGAATTGACAGCCTTGAGAATTGTACTATTTATCTAGTAATTGAATTCCAACGGATTTCTTTTGGAACTTATGTGGATCACCTCACACTTTTCGTTATTTGGCGTCAACTGCCACCTGCCACAACATGCAGCAATCTTTTCTAAATCACTTTGCAACTGGTCTTCAGATGACCTTACTAGATGGTAAATTACAGCATAATCTGCGAACAACAGCTCTTATCTTGGCTGTTTTTATCTCCCTTCTATAGACTTGTTTTGCCTTGGTATACCTATCTTTATCTGCCTGGTTTCCCTGTTTGGCTTTTTTATGAAGGATGATTATAACCTTCCTAATGGCTGCAAGTTCTGGAGTGAACCATTTGCAGCTCTGTTTCCTTTTCAAGTTATTTTGGTTATTTAGTACCTTTCTTATCTTTATACAGTATTTATTAATATAAAAGCTAAGTGTTGACAAAAAGTTTGTAAAGGCCTCATTTACATTCTTACAGTTTAAAAATTTATTCTCCCAGTCCATCTCCCTTAAAATGAATCTCAGTTTTTCTATGTTCCTTTCCCCTAACATTCTGAATGTTTTCTGTTCACTTTTATAATGTTTGGTTCTTGGCATTGGAAATTTAATCCAGATCCCACTGTGGTCTGAGATGAGTGGATCTTCAACTCCATATGAAAATGAATTTCTATCCATGTTGGTGAGAATATTATCTAGGCAAGACTTCTTTTTGTTGGTTGGTCATTAATCAGATAGAAGTTGATTTTAAAATATTACATAATTGGATCTTAGCATTTGACTGGGTTAAGACATCAGTATTAAGATCCCCTAGATAAATTATAATGAAATTCTTGTATTTCTGTAGATGCTGTGTCAGTTGTTCCCAGTAAGTTATAAATATATTTATGTTTGCATCTGGGGTTCGGTAGAGTGAGATCAGAATCAGCTTAATTCCTGAGAAAAGGACACCTGCTACTTCAAATGACTGTTCTAAGCAGAAAGTTCATAGATTCAGTTGCTACCAGACAGACATATTAACTGTGAAAACATCAGTGGTGAGTTGATTTTGTGTGTGTATAAAGCGTACAGCATTGCAGGCTGTGATGATGCCTATGAAGAATTGGTAGGTGAGGTCTGTATCCTACTTAATGGAAACATTATTCAGCAACTACCTAATGGTCTCATATCCTGTGCATATCTACTTGACAGACCCCACTAAATTATGATGAATGCAGCGAGATCTAATCTCTTTTTGTGAACTGTATGCAAACCACTGCACCTCCATGGATATGGCTGTTACTGACTAAAATTCCCACAATATTAGATCAGCTTCACCTATGATACTTTAAGTTTGTTTATTTGCATTTTGCATTTGCTCTAATCACAGTGCTAGATTAGCTTCACTTATGGTAACTCAAGTTTGATCATTTGTTACTGTGTTTTGCTTCGATCACTGTATTAAATCAAATACACATATGATATCTCCATGTTCATTTACTTGCATTTACTAATTTCCTTGACTAATGTTAGATAAGCTGCATTTATTTATCATACTTCAAGAACATTAATAATGTTTCTCATGTTGTATTAAGAAAACCTGTGTAAATGGATTCCTCACATATGGACCATGCATATTGCTCATGTGTACTTGTAAAAGCTTCATGATTGCTGCGGATTACCAAACCAACTTGATTAACACTTTTTGTTCATGGAAACATATGTGGCAACTTACCTTTGTAAATGAATTCTGCAAATAATTGTGTTTGTTAACGTTCCAATAAAGAAACTGTTGAGTATATGGATATGTTTCATTACATTGTTCCCATGCTTCACCCATCCATTCTATCCCCCATAAATAGCAAACCCATGGTATCTGCCTCTTGTGTTCAGTGAGGAATACAGTTACCACACTGATGACCACCCCTACCCCTATGCACCCTCAGGGCATTGTGCTACCGTGCCTGAGTGCACTGAGTGACTACTGTCATAATGTCACCCCCCCCCCCCCCCCACTTGAAATAAGTGTGAGGGAAGAACTACAAAACGACTTAACTGAAGCTAGACAACATGCTGAAATTGTGAAAAGTTTGATTCAGTATGTGGACATAGTGACAGAGACACAAAGCTGTGAACAGGAGTGTGTGTTTATTAGGCCTAAGAAATGTTCCCTCCCAGTGTTAAATACAAATGTTTATCATGTTACAGTAATGAACAGGTACGAGGAATTAAATTCAGACAAAAAAAAAAAAAATCTCAGTGTGGCAGAAAACTTCTCATACACGTCTATCGACCAAAAAAGTGCCTGTGGCAACTTGTTACCATTACGTCCTGTTAAACATAAACATGGTGTTAACACAATATGTGACAATAAGGAATGGAAGACAGAAAAAAAACAGTGAAGGAGAAAGAAGAAATTTATGTTCTATCAACGAGTCATGGTAAGGGACTATCTACAATCATGTCCGATATTCAGTCAGACTATAAAGTCACTGGAATTACAAAACCTGTAGTACCTTTATGAGAAGTGCTGAAAAACTGTGAAACTGCAGTAAAAGATGGTATGACCTACATCACAATTAGAGGAGATAATTATATGTATAAAAATGAGAGTAGCCTTGCTGTAAAAGCATTGAAAGAATCACCAGGCAAAATGTCACAAGCGAAAGTATTTGTTGTAAGCATTCCTCACCGACACGACTTATTTGAAAACTCATGTGTAAATAGTGAAATCATTGCAACAAACCAAAAACTCAGAAAGATCTGCAGCAGTTTTGTACACACACTCTTCATTGAAGCAAGCAACTCTGTCAGAGAGCATTTTACAAGACATGGACTCCATAGAGATCAGCTAGGTGAGAAAGTGCTTGCTAAAGAAAATCTCCAAGCAATAAAAGCAGTAGGGATTGACAGGCACAAAAAACTAGCACTATCTGCAATAGATGCATTGCTGATGACAAAACAAATGGAGAATCCACCAGCAGCACATGATTAAGAAAAATCTCTGGCTATATCTCTAGAAGAAATTAGGCCTACATCAGCATCAGAATGGGAACCATCATTGTTACCATTGGCATCATCAGAAGCAGTATTAGAAAATGTATCAGCTATAGAAGCACCTCCACCAACTGCAGCATAATTACACCAGCAAAAATAACTACAATCCCACCAAAAGGAGGGAAGACAACTACAGCAGAAGAAGCAGTATCAAGTGTTGTAGATAAGCAGAAAACAGTGCCTCCTCTCCGTTTACATGATTTTTTAGTTGAACACAGCAATAAGATGAAACCCATAAAATAACAATTCTGATTTTAAAATTTGTTACCTGAATATTCAAGAAGCAAAAGACAAAGAATTTATTTTGGACTAGAGAACAAGTTTAATATTTTTTGTCTGAGTGAACACTGAGCAACAGAGAGTGAACATACAGCTATCAAATTTGACAACTATAAAGTAGCAAATGGTTACAGTAGAAAAATGCATAAAAGGGGTGGCGTGGCATTGTATGCTAACCAGTCACTCGGCCACTCCGTCACTATGTTGGATCTAGACTATTTGTGTGATGAACAGAATTTTGAAGCCACTGGTATTGTTAGTGACAATTTTAAGTTAGTTATAATAGCCTTATACAGGCCACCTAAGGGTAACATTAGTGTGAATGCTGTTAGATGTATTTAGAAAGACAAAAGGTTACATTATGACATTGTAATAGGGGGAGGGGGGAGGTTTGAATGCAGATTTTGGTGTAACAACTGCTAAACATAGTGTCACTGAGCTCAAAAATCTTCTAAGACAGTACAATCTGCAATTTATCAATAATAGACCCACAAGAGATGAAACATGTGTTGACAGTTCTTTGTCAGTTTCAACACTACAGAAGAATCATGTGATGTGACAGTATTTCCATTCTCAGGTCATGATTCTGTATCATTAAATTACATAAGTAGGTTTTGTGCTGATAAGAGTAACATTGATAAATCTGTCTCGAAAATGGTAATCACTAACTCGGCCACAAATGATAAAATTGACAGGTTTTGTAAGTCCCTTACTAACAGAGATTGGTTTGGCTGATGGTCCGGTGACACAAATTATAGTCTATGTAAAGATCTGTCAGCAAAACTAACATTTGAAAGGTTTTTCAAAGCATTTTTGACACAATTTAATGACTGCATTTTGATAAAGAAATGCAAAATAGTCGACAAAGGCTCCAAAGGCAAGGGTACAAACAAACAAAACCCATGGTATACTGCACAACTAACAAATCTGAAAAACCAAGTTATGTTGTTGTACAGTATACATAAAAATCTGAAGAATGACCATGCCAGATCAGGATATGTTCAATGTAGGAATAAGTACAAAAAAGCCATTGTGGAAGCCAAAAGAGTACCCAAATTAAGCAGTATTGAGAATTCATGAATAAATGCAAAGCTGCATGGAAACCAATAAATAATGTTACTAAAGATGAAAGAAATAATAAAGTCAGTATATGCCCTCAGAAATTCAATGATTTCTTTATTAAATCATTACAAGAAGTAGGAAATGCTATCACCAAACCTGTCATTAGCTCATCTGAGATTCTTTCAAAAAATGTCTGTAAACCGCAAGTAAATACAAAGTATGCTTACCTTCTCTTGAGGTCCCACCTAGTCTCATCCTAAAAATATTTAAACATCTGAAATCATCTGAGAGTGTAGATATATATGACATCTCTTGTAACATTCTAAAAAAAAAGTAGTAGATGAATTGTGTATCCTTTAACATACTGCATAAATAAGAGTATATATGAGGGATATTTTCCTGATGAGCTGAAAGAGTCTAGGGTAGTCCCAATATATATAAAAAAGGAGATATTGACTTACCTTCAAGTTACAGACCAACTTCCATAGTCCCAGTTCTCTCTAAAGTGTTTGAATGTGTAATATACCAACAGTTATCCATGTAATTTGAAAATGCAGGAATAATTAGTGAATCACAGTATGGTTTTAGGAAAACTTGTCAACTGTTGATGCTATAGACTCAGTAATCAAACACATACATCAAGAGTTTGAGGATAAAGAATTTGCTAAAGTCACCTTTTGTGATCTAAGTAAGGCTTTTGACTGTGTAGAGCATAAAATACTCCTAGAAAAAATTGAGTGCTACAGCATTTGAGCTAACAGCCTTAAACTATTAAAATCGTACCTATGGGATCGGAAGCAAACTGTTTGTGTAGATAAAGAAACATTGCTGTATTGAATTAGTTAAAATATGTGTATCACTGGGATCTGTACTGGGGAATTTTATGTTCCTAATAATCATTAATGTTCTGCCCTCATTCATCAACTCCATGACTGTACTATATGCAGATTATACAACGTTCCTTCATTGTAGTAATGATTTCAGTAGCCTCAAAGCTTGCGTTGCAGAGACAATGGCTCAAGCATCCTATTAGCTTAAAGCAAATGGCTTCCTACTGAATGATAACAAAATGCATCAGATGGTTTTTAGTCCTTCTACTGCAAGTTCTTTGCTTTCTGTATTTTGGGAACTGGTAGTATGGACCAAAACAAGAAAAAGAAGTCCAGTAAACATGTGCTCTAAAATGCATTCCTTAAGAGCTATGAGCACTTGTTCATCTTTGCTACTTTGAAACACAACTCTTCTAATGATCAAGTGTTTGCAACTTTTAAGGCATGCATTTTAGAGCACATGTTTTCTGGACATTTTTCAATAGTATTCAACATCTTTTGTTAAATTGTTTCCATGCTTTACCCATCCATTTTACCCTCATCCCTAACAAACCCACAGTATCAACCTGTCATATTCAATGATGAACAAAATTCTCGCAAGACAGTTTGATCACACTGCATTTGGATATCTTACACACCAGCATTGACCACACTTCCAGCATTGATCACACTGTTTTGGCAGTGTGTTTAAAACCAAAGACTTCAGCTGTAGGCATTGGAATTACATGGAATGGGCTCACTGCTAGAGCTGACTCAACAGCCTAATGTAAACTTTGTGCAACTTAAGCCTTGCTTACTGTTCTTCATTTCTCTACAGGGTGTTACAAAAAGGTACGGCCAAACTTTCAGGAAACATTCCTCACACACAAATAAAGAAAAGATGTTATGTGGACATGTGTCCGGAAACGCTTAATTTCCATGTTAGAGCTCATTTTAGTTTTGTCAGTATGTACTGTACTTCCTTGATTCACCGCCAGTTGGCCCAATTGAAGGAAGGTAATGTTGGTATCAGTGCTTGTGTTGATATGCGACTCATTGCTCTACAGTAATGGCATCAAGTACATCAGTACGTAGCATCAACAGGTTAGTGTTCATCACGAACATGATTTTGCAGTCAGTGCAATGTTTACAAATGCAGAGTTGGCAGATGCCCATTTGATGTATGGACTACCAAGGGGCAATAGCCGTGGCGTGGTACGTTTGTATCGAGACAGATTTCCAGATCATAGGTGTCCCGACAGGAAGACGTTCGAAGCAATTGATTGGCGTCTTAGGGAGCACGGAACATTCCAGCCTATGACTTGTGACTGGAGAAGACCTAGAATCACGAGGACACCTGCAAAGGATGAGGCAATTCTTCGTACAGTTGACGATAACCCTAATGTCAGCATAGAGAAGTTGCTGCTGTACAAGGTAATGTTGACCACGTCACTGTATGGAGAGTGCTACGGGAGAACCAGTTGTTTCCGTACCATGTACAGCGTGTGCAGGCACTATCAGCAGCTGATTGGCCTCCACGGGTACACTCCTGCGAATGTGCGAATGGTTCATCCAGCAATGTGTCAATCCTCATTTCAGTGCAAATGTTCTCTTTACGGATGAGGCTTCATTCCAACGGGATAAAATTGTAAATTTTCACAATCAACATGTGTGGGCTGACAAGAATCCGCACGCAACTGTGCAATCACTTCATCAACACAGATTTTCTGTGAACGTTTGGGCAGGCATTGTTGGTGATATCTTGATTGGACCCCATGTTTTCCACCTACGCTCAATGGACCACGTTATCATGATTTCATATGGGATACTCTACCTGTGCTGCTAGAACATGTGGTTCATGCACGATGGAGCTCCTGCACATTTCAGTCGAAGTGTTCATACGCTTCTCAACAACAGATTCGGTGACGAATGGATTGGTAGAGGTGGACCAATTCCATGGCCTCCACTCTCTCCTGACCTCAACCCTCTTGAATTTTATTTATGGGGGCATTTGAAAGCTCTTGTCTACACAACTCCGGTACCAAATGTAGAGACTGTTTGTGCTCGTATTGTGGACGGCTCTGATACAATATGCCATTCTCCAGGACTGCATCAGTGCATCAGGGATTCCTTGCGACGGGGGTTGAATGCATGTATCCTCGCTAACGGAGGACATTTTGAACATTTCCTGCAACAAAGTGTTTGAAGTCATGCTGGTACGTTCTGTTGCTGTGTGTTTCCATTTCATGATTAATGTGATTTGAAGAGAAGTAATAAAATGAGTTCTAACATGGAAAGTAAGCATTTCCGGACACATGTCCACACAACATATTTTCTTTCTTTGTGTGTGAGGAATGTTTCCTGAAAGTTTGGCCATACCTTTTTGTAACACCCTGTATAATTGTAAGATATCTGTCACAGCTAAAAATGCTGTGCCCACCCACCAAAAACTTGTGTCTTATCTCTTGAAACCATCTCAGGCTACAAGGAGGGGATCTTGACACATGGCACATGGAACTTCAGATGGAAGTATTACTTTTGATAAAGACCACACACAGTCAATTAATAAATGTTTGCAAACTTTTCTACATGATTTGACTCTTGGAGAAAATCTAGGGACGTGCAACAGAATAGCACTGAAAATATGTTTAATACCACTAAGAACATTTTCTGTTTCCACTCTTCAGCTATTTCCTTCAGATTTCTCAAGCTCACTCAAAGAAAAAAAATATACTTGATTAGCTTTTCATGTTTAGAGAGAGCTGTTGCTCCACACTCGTGTAGTGATTTAAGAGTCTCCAGACCAGTTGATAATATGTCCTTTATTTTAGTCTAGAGCTGGTATAGGGTTTAAATTTAAGTCATTTTCTATTGGATCTGCAACTGACTTTGTAAATGAATAATACAATAGATACATAATCAACATAGCAACTGGAGTGGCTATTCATTAATAAATATAATTTGGTGACTGATGAGTAGATACACTAGCTGTGAAAGAGGCATTAATAGATAGCTGACAATGAGTAATTAAATTATTTCCTCTCTTTTTTTTTCAGTTCCACTAGCACCAACTAATTTGCATGCTTCATCGGCAACTGTTTCAAGCATCACACTAAATTGGCTGCTTCCATCAGATACTGATCATAAGATTCAAGGTGAATACAGCTCCTTGAAAGTAGACTAACAAAATAACTTCATCAGATCTCTATTTTAAGTCTGTTTGGTTGAAACTGGAAATTCTCATAGTTGTGATTGCTGAATAATCATGCTATTTTTTAAAATTTTTTTAATGCAGATGCATATTTTTATAGTTCTGGTATTTTCAGCTGTCTGACAGTTGCTCCTTTTGTCTCAATACCAGACTTGAAAGAATGAAAGTGTCAGTTCCAAATTGCATGTGGACCAGTGCATCACATTATACAGTAGTACTGGACAGATATAAAAAATTTACTATCAAGTGATGGCAGGACAACACATGTAAAAGCTATGGAAATGTGCAAGCTTTCAGGGATAGTGGCTACTTTTTCTGACAGATGAGCTGAAGGGGTAGGGAGAGGGATAAAGGAAAAGGACTAGTGAGGTTTAGGAAATGAGGAGAGTCACGAAAAAGTCACCCAGCGCCCCAGGTCAGCAGGCACTTACAGGTTGGGATGAGAAGGAAAGACTGATTGATTCTTGGGGATTGCACAGGATGACATTTGGCAACATGAGAGCTTACAGGTGGAAGATAGGCTAATAAGCAAGATAGAGGTTACTGACAAAACATCATGAAAAAGTTTTAAGCATGGGAAGCTAAGTACATTATGTGTGGTTGATAGGTGAGGTGGAGGGGGTAAGGAAAAGTAGAAATGTCAGAAAATAAGAAATGTAGAAGATTAAAATGGAATGAAGAAAAAGAATAATTACTGAAAAGAAATGATGAGACCAAAGAAATTAATGTGTAGTGTGGCGAGGTGGGTGATGAGAAACAAGAAAATATTGTAATGTCTCTTCTCACATGTCGAGCGCTGAGAAACTGGTGTCAGGGGGAAGAATCCAGATGGCACAGTGAGGACACAGGCACCAAGGTCATGGCTATTATGTTGTAGAGCATGCTCTGCAATTGTATATTGTGTGATACCAGTGTCCACCCTGTTTCTATTCATGTTCATCCTAACTAATAACTTGGTGGCAATCCTGCTGATGTAGAAGGCCTAACAGTGTTTACATTAATAGCTGGTGTATGACGTTTCATTTCACAGATGACACTCACTTTTACAGCATATGTTTTGCCAGTTACAGCACTGGTATAGCTGGTGGTAGGAAGTGCATAGGCCAAGTCTGATAGTGGGAAAGGTTGCAGTAGTAGTAACCATAGTGTAGGGAAATGGGTGCAGAAGGAGCTTAGGGGCTGACCAGGATATTGTGGAGATTTGGGGAGGGCGGGTGATGGAAAGTTATTCTAGGAGTAGTGGACAAAATGTCAAACAGAATGGACCTAATTTGAGGGCATGATTTTAGGAAAACATAGCCTTGTCAAATTAGATGATTGATACCTTCAAGAACAGAGTAGTACTCAACGACAAGAGGTGTACTTCTGAGTTGCTTTTATGGAGGGATAAGCAGTACCAGGACTGCATGTAATGGCCCGGGAAATCTGCTTTTGCTGCTGATCCCTCCAAGAAATCTTATGACTCCTGGTCAGACCCTATGCTCCTTCTGCACCCATTTGCCTACGCTATGGCTCCTACTCCTGTGGCTGCCTCTACTGTAAGATTTGCCCTATAGACACTCCTATTACCACCTATACCAGATCCATAATTGGTAAACACAACTATTAAAGTGAGAGCTACCAGTGAAGTGACATGTCATGTAATAGTTGTTATGTAAGCACTGTTTGGCCTTCTCCATTGGTATGACTACCACCAAATTATCAGTTAGATGCAAAGGGTATCAACAGAGGGTTACACTGGCAACTCACAATATACGGTGCAGGTGGAAACTGGCATTACAACATGTCCTTGGCTCTCATCAGCCACCTGGCCTAAATTTTTGTTTGATCTGGACATTTCTTTTCAGTAGCTATTCTTTTTCTTCAGTCCCTCTTAGTTTTCTATATCTTTTATTTTCTGACCTGTTCATTTTTCCCCACCTCCCGCCTTACCTACCCACCATAACTAAAGCACTTTCCTTTCTATGCTTAAAACTCTTGCTTGATGTTTTGTCAATAATACCTGTCTTGCTTATTATCCTATCTTCCACCTTTAGGCCCTCAGGTTTTCAACCACTATACACTACAGTCCTCAACAATCAAGTTTTCCTTCACATCCAATATAGTAAATCTCTCATGACTTGGGGTTCTGGTTGAATTTTCCATAACTTTCATCATTTTCAAAACCTTGCCAGTCCTTTGCCTTCATTTGTCTTGCTTGCCCTTCAAACCTTCTGATTGAATAAGTAGCAACTGGTTCCAAAAGCTTGCACATTTCCATAAATTTTATATCTGTTTTTTCAAGCTGTCACTTGGTGGTTAGATTTTTTAGTATCCAGTTATATGATATTTTCAAAAATTTGTAATGTTTGGTGATAATTAACACACTGATGGGATATGCATGTGATTTTAATGCATTTGTAAGTTACAAAATGTATTCTCTTCCTCCATAATATGGGTGAGAAATATTATTTAAATGATTTCCCTGGATATATTAACATAGTTTAATTTCATTTGCAAACCAGCTGATTTCACACTTTGTAATCCACATTTTATCTTGTGTTTAGAGAATATGTATCATGTTGTTCTAACTGGAAATAAATGATGAAAATCTATCTGAGTAACCTCCTAACTACATTGTATTTGTAAAACATTTTGTATGGTGCCATTTCACAGGTCAAAATTGTATATATCTCAGGTTCCCAGTTCCAGGTGCTACACCAACCGTACTTGAATACCATTATCCCTTTCAAGAGTTCTCGTTTGTTGAGTCATCCTAATTCTTTTAACAACTTGCATTTTTTTAATGCTTGCTGTATATAATTAGCATGGGTTATTGAATCTGGATCAAATAGGGAATGAAGTTGGTAATTTGACTGATATGGTCCTACTCAAGTCTGGATTTATTGTTAAGTAGGAGTATGAGTGGGAGGGCTAGGCCAAGTTCTGGGGGATCGAGCAATACAGGCTCCAACAAAAATTGAGAGTGGAGCACCTCAGAATAGGCAACTCTCCCAACAAAATACGCACCCAAGATACAGAATCACAGTTGGGTTTGGAACATCAGAAACCAATGTCGGCCCTGCAATGATCATAAATACAGATGTTTCTTGTCTTTCCAAGCCTTAAGTCATAATAATGTACTTAAAAGGATTTACCAAAATTAGGGTCACTACGCAATCAAATCAACGACCAGGGCACAATTCTCAATAATGATAGGTTACCAAGCAACAAGCCCAGAATACTACAGCTGATGGCTGTAAGCTACCAGGTAAACCTGTTGTGCGTAGGACTATTAAATGCCCAGAATTATGGGTTGTGAGTAACTGGATCCACTTTCCCTTCTTCCCTATCTTTCCCATCTCTCCTCCCTGATGAAGGAACAAAGTTCCGAAAGCTACGAACATAAATTTTCTGTTCTGTTTTGTGTAACTATCGGGTGTACTGAGCTGAAGTAAGTACTGGCCAGCCCCTCTATCTGTTTGTTAGAACTATGTTATCTTGCTGACAACACTAATAATCAGTCGCCAGACCTGCTACAACCCAACATACACAGACATAAAAGGGGCTTAAACAGAAACATATATATCTATTTAAAAATCTAAAACTATGTGATCAATGAAGTCACAAGCCCAGAGTACAACTGCTAGCGGCTGTAAAACATTTGGTATCATCAGTATTTTCAACTGTACACTGATTGAGCATTCAACGGTGCTCTGTCAGTAGGTTCTTCTTGTGGCTTGGCATTAAACAAGTTGTCATTCAACGGTGCACATTAATAACAACAGGGATATCAATGGCACTGTGTCAAAAAGTAGTAATCTTGCCAACAGTATTTAATAATCTCAGAGCAATGACATATTTGGTTATAACAGTAATTTCAACTGTATAATGATCGATCACTCAATGACACTCTGTCAAGAGGCTCCTCTTGTTGCTTGCTGTGAAGCAAATTCTCATTCAACAACAGGAAAATTTGAGGAACATTACAAGAAAGCCATCACATGAATCCGTAAGATGCAAACTTGCAGATGAAGTTGACAATCTACCATTTAACAGTGAACACACACACAAGACCACAGGCAGATTCAAACTGTCAAACAGTGAGTGTTGCTCTACCAGGAGGCAATCTTGCTGGTACAACCTTGTGGGCAGCAAAATAAATAGCAAACAACCGGCACATACTAGCAACCAAGAGGCTAGTCTGTGTGAGCCAGCTTTGAATACCAACGGCCACAGTTTCACACACCAATGGCCACAGTTTAAACCACCACATCCTCTTTAAGAGTGGGGGGGGGGGGGGGGGGGGAGGAGGTACATTGCATAAGGAAAGAGAATCATATCACAAGAAGCTGGGAACTTGATAATACAAATGGCACAACATCATGCCTCCAGGCACATCGCCTCACTGCCCCTCTGGATGAGTCGCAACACAAACTGCAACAAGGTGTGTCTTCCCACCTCAAAACAGCTCACCATACTACACAATCCCACTCGCAAAATGCGGCCATCCACGCAGGCCACCTACCACGAATTGCCCGTATGCTATTACATCCTTTCTCTCTCTGAAAGCCGCCAGCGATCACACACTAAGCACTGTGACCCCCTTTGGCGATGCACCAGAGGAAGGAGAGCATGGCTCATTGACCTTTCTGCATTTATTTAGTACAGACTTTTAAATAATGTTAAAAATAGTTTTTTATTGTGAACAGTAAACTGTGCATTTTTTGTGTAATGTTTTCCAGGCCATTATTTATATTACAAGAGGGAATTTGGAGAATGGGAAAGAATCAAATTAAAGGCAGAGGAGACTGGTTTTACACTTAACCATCTGCAATGTGGCACAAAGTATTACTTTTATCTTGAGGCATTCAGTCAACTTCGGCACAGTGAACCAACATCTACAATCACTGCATTTACCCAGGGTTCAGGTAAATGATGCAATAATCGCACATCAATATACAAAAATCATTGCACTCAAGTTTTAAACTGTAATTAAGGCATTACAATAGTTGAATTAAATTGAAATGTGAAAGAAATAATATGAAATACAAGGGGCACTCAAATGAAACCAATACAGATGGAAAAAGTAAGTAAATTCTTTATAATTTCAAATGTAATTGCTGTATGTGTTCATAAATTGACTATGCTAATTACTTGTTTTCAATGTGTCTCATTTTCATTTGACTGCCCCTTATCTTTCGCTTTATCAATGCGACTACTGCAGCTTCAGTTTGTACAACATTTCCCATGCAAGATTACAGATTTTTTTGCTTAAACAAATATACAAGATGAAGAAAATATGCTGCACTTGGAGGTCAGCATGAAATTCTTCATCCAAATTCAAGACAAAAGTTTATGTAGCAAAATCAGATCAGGTGCATTTTAAAAACACATGCATGAAAAGAAGGAGATGGCAACAGAGGAACATGTATCACTGCCACTACCATACCAACTGTCATAGCTGCTGGAACATCAAACGCCCATCCATCATGAAGCTATGGTTCGAATTCTCACCAGGTTCTTTTTTTTTATTTTTTAGATGTCCATTCCCTAGTTCTTGCTATTTAGAAGCAGGTCATCATTTTGTCACTTGACAATAGCCACCACATGACAATCAAATCTATTAAACTGCATGCATGTGTCTACCAACTAGACAGTGCACAGTCATAATTGGCCCTGTCAAGTTCGAGTAGGACAGCATCCCAATGGAGTGCGCAAATGATGAAAACATTAATATGCTTTTGGTGCTGCATGCATCAATTAACCAGGCTGCTGCTGCTGCTGCTCATGCATATGCTGCACTGTACTCTTAAAGGAACCATCCCAATAAGAATATTTTTCATTGCCTGGAACAATGGCTTCTGGAAATCAATAATCTTCATCCACAAGTAATGGACAGAGATTGTCCAAGGACTAGACGTACTCCACAAACAGAGAACATGATTCTTGAAACCATTCACCAATCATCTATGTGAAGTACCCGTTATATTGTAGGGCAGTTCCAGATATATCAGACTGGTTGTTGATGTGTTGCACGATGAAGAACTGCATACATATCATTATGCATTAACTCAACACCAGTTGACAAAAGACCACATTTTGTGAATACAGTTTGTGAATGGCTTTTTTGCCAAGTGGAAGACAATGAACATTTTATAAATATTGTGGTTAGGCAACAGCTGTCATTTCAGAATGTTGGTGCAACACCACACTTTAGAATGAATGTGGGTAACTATTTAAATGAATTGTTTCCAGGGAAATGGATCGGTCATGGAGGTCCAATGTTCTGATCTCTAAATTCCATGGACCTTAATCCACTAGATTTTTATTTATGGGTGTACATGACCTAAAAGATAGAAACTGTGCCCCTGCGGTGCTAGTGCCCCCGATCACCCGCGGCCAGCACCCCAGGCGAATTCGTATGTTGTCGCAGTGGCTGAGCCGTGTCACTTAGCTGGCTGTGCAGACTGCCCGACCGCCCACCATGCCTCTCGACCTTATACCATTATAAGACACAACCACGGATTTGGATATTTTTCTAGCCATGAAAATGTGTTAGAGTCAAAGGGTTTAAAATGGGAACGACTGACCAGCGTAACAACAGATGGAGCCCCTGCACTACGAGGGATACAAACTGGATTCCTGGGTTACGTCAGGTCAAAAAGGGGTGAAGTTGGCTGTTCCTTATTCATCGCAGCCCATTGTCTGATATACCAGGAGGCACTTTGTGTGAAGATTGTCAACATAAAAAATGTCATGGACACAGTTCTTCGAACGGTTAATTATCTTTGATCGCATGGACCCACACATCTCCAATTTAAAGAATTTCTGACTGATATCAAAGCGGACTACCCAGACATCCCCTACCACACTGAAGTGAGATGGCTGAGGAGAGGAAAGGTGCGTCATCAGTTTTTCTCCTTGAGGGGTGAAATAAATACCTTTTTGAAATGAAAGGACCGTTTGAAAGCAGATGTTTGGAGATAAGTGAGCTTCAACCGGCCTTATATATATTTGTTGGCCCATTTTCCCTTCGGGCCGAGGACGTCTCACATGTATTTCAACTAGAGCTGATTGACCTGCAGTGCGATATCCACCAGAAGAACCGCTTTCTTATGTTTAAAACTTTGGTTGACTTTTACAGATGTGTTCCTCTATAGAAATATCTTCTTTTGCACAAGCACATGGCCAAATTTCTCTCAATGTTTGGTTCTACGTATATTTGTGAGCGCTTTTTCTCTCTTTTAAAGCTTGCTAAAACTAAAAACCATTCATTACTTACTTCACAGAATATTGTACCAAACCTAGTCAAAATCGTTTCCTCAAAAAAGAAAAACATGTAAAATGTTGATTGTCTTCTTTAACAATGTTGACTGTAAGAATGAAAGAGCTGTATAACATTATTTCAATTTTAATAAGTTTTCAAACTTTGTCAGTTAAAATTATTACGAACAAAACAGCAGACTAAGGATCCGATTTCTTAACTCTGAAAAGGGATACAAAAAGCTGTAGCATAAAGTATAACAAAAAATATTTACTTGTAACTACTAACAGTAACAATGAGACACTATATCCCTTACATGAAACTATTTCTAAAATAGAATATTTTGTGTACGTTGGATCAGACCGCAGGACACTCCAGCTCAGAGCAGTGCAGTGCAGTCTCACTCGCTCCGCAGCTATCTCTCTCTCTCTCTCTCTCTCTCTCTCTCTCTCTCTCTCTCTCTCTCTCTCTCTCTCTCTCTCTTGCTCCTATGCCGACACTAGCAACAGACAGTTGCGGATGGGGCGTTGAAACTACACTGCCTTAACCCCGCAGGGAATGGGCATGCCCACCAGGCGCAATTGTTGGATGAGCCTTCTCTAAAATGAACTTTGCTCATATTTGAACATATCAGCTCTGTGAAGAGAAGCCTGGATGTCAAATATATAGTATGGAATTATTGTGGATAGCATAATGTACGTTCTAGTGCAGCCTACCTATTGTGTTTTTGTACCTTAGTGGATACGGATGATGTTACTGTATGCACTACTATTTTCTTTTGGATTTATTTGTGTCATGGATGAAACAAAGTGGTCGTTTATGTCTGTCAGAAGTTCATGTTATGTTTCAATGTTTAAATAATGGTAACAGTAACAGAAAAAAATGCATAAGACACTGCATTGTGAAGATGTAAATTGAATTCTATTTGAAGCTTTAACTGGAAAATATATATATATATATTCGTGTGAACGCAACTCAAACATTGACAAGTCTCTGTATCCATTCCCCACAGCATTGCCTCATCTTACTGAGCTAATGGGAAAGCTACAGCACAGGGCAGAGTTCATTCTATCTGTTCATGGCCCTGCTATATTCAATTATAGCATTGTCAGAACTTCATTTTTTAAACCATATTTCTATTAAACCTATTAGCAGAAATATGTATTACTAGGTACACTTTTGTCTTGAACTGGGATGACGATTTGTGTGCTGACCACTGAGAGCAGCATTTTCTCTTCACATTATGTGTGTGTGGCCCTTTGCTTCATGATAATGCACTATTAATTATTTTAACTGTGTTTTGGTAACTACTTAGTTTCCCCTCTTTTTAACTTTTATTTTGAAAATTAGAGTTTATTTAACAGTTTCTGTTTCAAGTTTGAAGGTGTGAAAATGTTTGTCACTGAAACCCTCTGATCTTATTCAAATCAAGTTCTTGTTGGGTATTCAGCTAGATCAAACTGTCATCTGCACACAATATTTCCATGGTCCACTTGGCTACCAGATAAGAAAAGCTAATCTGCTCTCGCTGATAACTGATTCAAACCATGAACGACAGAATCTTTAAATGCAGCAAAAACACAAAAGCATATGTACTAAGGTAATGCACAAGTGCTTAATCATTGCTGCTGCCTCATGGTACAAGCGAAGCAAAATGTAGTGTAAGGAGGGCTATGCGAGAGGCATTCAATGAATTCTAAAATAAAGTTTTATGTACGGACTTGGCCGAAAATCCTAAGAAATTTTGGTGTTATGTCAAAGAGGTAGGTGGATGAAAAAAATTTTGGAACATGTATTATGTTAGAGTACAATGACTTTTCTGGAGACTAGAAATCTACTCTGTAGGAATCAGCATGCGTTTCAAAAAAGATGATCGTGTGAAACCCAGCTTGCATTATTTGTCCGCAAGACTCAGAGGTTCCCAGGTATATGCCGTGTTTCTTGACTTCCGCAAGGCATTCGATACAGTTCCCCACAGTTGTTTAATGAACAAAGTAAGAGCATATGGACTATCAGACTAGTTGTATGACTGGATTGAAGAGTTCCTAGATAACAGAACGCAGCATGTCATTCTCAATGGAGAGAAGTCTTCCGAAGTAAGAGTGATTTCAGGTGTGCCGCAGGGGAGTGTCATAGGACCGTTGCTATTCACAATATATATAAATGACCTTGTGGGTAACATTGGAAGTTTACTGAGGCTTTTTGCAGATGATGCTGTAGTATATCAAGAGGTTGTAACAATGGAAAATTGCACTGAAATGCAGGAGGATCTGCAGCGAATTGACGCATGGTGCACGGAATGGCAATTGAATCTCAATGTAGACAAGTGTAATGTGAGGTTCGAATTCATAGAAAGATAGGTCCCTTATCATTTAGCTACAAAATAGCAGGTCAGCAACTGGAAGCAGTTAATTCCATACATTATCTGGCAGTAGGCATTAGGAGTGATTTAAAATGGAATGATCATATAAAGTTGATCGTCAGTAAAGCAGATGCCAGACTGAGATTCATTGGAAGAATCCTAAGGAAATGTAATCTGAAAACCAAGGAAGTAGGTTACAGTACACTTGTTTGCCCACTGCATGAATATTACTCAACAGTGTAGGATCCATACCCTAGAGCAGCACGCTCCATTATAGGATCATTTTGTAATCATGAAAGTCATACGGAGATGATCGATAAACTCCAGTGGAAGACTCTGCAGGGGAGATGCTCATTAGCTCGACACGGGCTTTTGTTGAAGTTTCGCGAACATACCTTCACCGAGGAGTCAAGCAGTGTATTGCTCCCTCCTACATATATTTCGTGAAGAGGCCAAGAGGATAATCAGAGAGATAGAGCCCACACAGAGGCACACCAACAATCTTTCTTTCCACGAACAATACGAGACTGGAATAGAAGGGAGAACCGATAGAGGTACTCAAAGTACCCTACGCCACACACTGTCAGGTGGCTTGTGGAGCATGGATGTAAATGTAGATGTAGATGTAGATGTAGATGTAGATGTAGATGTAGAAGAAGAGTTACAGCACATTCAGTGGTGAATACTGTCAAAGAAAGATATAACATTAAAAATTTTCCACTCATAGCTGGCCAATTCAGATGCTCTTATTTCTCCATATCTGATAAAACAGGATTCCAAACTTTACTTAGCTGGTATCCATTATCATAGTTATCTGTTAGTCTGATTTTGACGCATTCTTTTAAAACACAATCCCAGTAATGCAAGGCTTTTGCAACCACTTGTGTCTCACTGTATAGCATCCTATGTCCCTCTGTAAAAGAGTGTTCAGCCACCACAGATTTGACGGTAGCAATAATTACATATGGTGACGGTGTTCAACACTTCTGCCATTGATGGAATGAATAAATTGGTAAATCTGTATTTTACCATGTAAGTGTGGTAAAATATACATTGACCAAATTGTTTGTACCATCAGTGACAGATGTGTTGAACATCATTGCCGTATGTGATTATTAGAACCTGCCAAATCTGCAGTGGCTGAGCACTGTCTTACAGAGGGGTGTAGGATGCTATACAGTGAGACACAAGTGGTTACAAATGCCTTGCTTTACTGGAATTGTGTTTTAAAAGAATCTGTCAAAATCAGACTAACAGATAATATTAACTGTGGTAAAGGATACAACTAAGTAAAGCTTGGAATCCTATTTTATCAAATATGAAGAAACAACAACATCTGATTTGGCTAGTTATGAGTAACAACTTTTAAAGATATATCTTTTTTGACAGTATTCACCATTTGAGAGACTGCAACTCTTCTTGTTCCAGCGGGCAGCAGCAAGAATTAAGCACTTGTGCATTACGTTAGCACATATGCTTTCGTAGATTCACTGCATTTAAAAGTTCTGTCATTCACAGTTCGAATCAGTTATCGACAAAAGTGACTTAGCTTTTCTCATCTGATGATGGCAGCCAGGTGAACCATGGAAATATTGTACACAGATGACAGATCGATCCGGCTGAAGACCCGACAAGAATTTCATCTGTTAATAAACCAGGAAAGTCTGCATAGTCACTCTGATCATTTAGCTTAATGTATCAGATGTCAATAACTGTATTGATAACCTGTAAGTTATAATGATGGATATATGTTTTTAATAGCATGTTGCATAGATTGTATTCAGTGTAAACATTACAGTCTCAGAAAAAGTGAATATTAAATGAGCTAGAAACTTAAATATTTCTCCTCTTGAAGAATTCTATGCTGCCATCAGGTTTAATATTTGTTTACAATGGGAAGTGGTGAATTAGCAGTGTCCATTTCCCACAGATTCTTGTGGAGTGGTTTCTAATTTCATCAAAGATAGAGCATTTTCTTCATCACAGTTGTCCCTCTTCCAGGCACCTTCCACTGAAGAAAATTTCTACTTTCACCAGAATTTGAACTGTTAACTCAGTTACTTGTGAATCAAAGATTATCATGCTATGCATGTTGATGATGAGGATGATGACTGCAATCATCCCCTCCCCTCTCCCTATCTCTTTTCGCTACATGTTTGTGATCTTATTTTCCATTTTCATCTTTAACAGAACTGGACAAAACTCGTTTTAGATGCTCTGAAGAGGGTAATACCCCCACCCTGACCCCCCCCCCCCCCCCAAACACACACATGTTTAGTTTAATCAGCATTGAGTCTGTGATTAGATTAGTCATCTAGTAGTACTGCTTCTTTCGATAGCATTCCTGCCAGTCCTGCAGAACTGTGTAATTATCTTCATCACTGGGTGTAACAGCTGTGTCATGGTCTTATTTAATAGAAAGGAGAAGTAAACCCTACAGGACTGATAATATTTCTCTTGACAGGATGTGTCTTCTTCAGTAACTGCTTTGATCACCTTTTAACTTCCTCTGGAGCATCCCAAGGTAATTTAAAAATTACCTGTTAGATTGGACTAAAAAAAGGAAAAACACCTGAGAGTCACATTAAAATTTTCCCCTGACATGTATAAAGCTTTGTTATCTTGGTTTCACTGTGACACTTATCACAAAACATTGATATGTTGTTGTTCAGTGCATCTAACCATATAAACATTCAAATTTCAGTGATTGTTGAACAGTTACACAATAAAATTCACTATCAAATTGGTCAAAGGTGAGACTGTCTAACCAATCTCAAAGCAAATACCAAGATGGTTGAAGCAATCTTTAAATGTAGTGATCAAAATTTCCTGATAGTAAAAATAATCTAGTGAGTGGAATAATGAAATCTCACAGACAAGAGCTATGCCAGTTCTTTGCTTAATATGGTTGGTGGGCTGAGAATTAAAATGATTAACATGTTTAGCAATTAATGCCATGCTCTGAAACATGGGCAATAATACATTCAAAAGACTCAGTAGTACATCACACTGTAAATGAAAGAGCATTTAGTAATCTGAGTATTCTATTGCAGAACTTATCTGGTTATTGCTTGCACAAATATGTTTTTTTCCCTCACAGAGGTAAGCAATGTTAACGCTAAGTCCTTTTTTCCCACAACATAGAAATTTTGAGTATCTCATAATAATTTGGCCAAGTAAAACCATAAAACAACACCAACCTTTCAACAGATAACCTCCCTGTCTTTTTTATTGTTCAAAAAAGAACATGTCCTGTTTGTGATCCTTAATATAAATTTGTGAATCATTGAATTTGTTAACGTATTTAAGTAGACAGTTGTTGAATTACCATGTTACACTGTAAAGGAATTACACAGGAAAACATGCCAAGTTCTGAGCATGACACATCCAACCAAGAGCAATATATTAGTGGCAGAGGTATCAGTTCTGCATTGTCTTACAAAGGACCCTACCACAGCTGTGCTGGCCACTGGCAAGGGCAATGCAACAGTTATGATGGATCAACAAGGCTATATTTAAAATATGCAAGGAACCTAACTTACTGCAGACACAGTACTAATCCACCTAAATGGTAACAAAGAAAAGAAAACAATCTCCATGATAACAACTACTTGGAAAAAAATGTGTAAAGAGGCTTACTTCTAACCCCACATTTCTTCCTGAGATAAATGCAAAATCCATAATGAGTGTGTTACTTTCTGATGCATTTTTCGCAATGCAGGTGCTCCGATAGATCTTGTTGATTAGCATTTGCTATGCTACTGATGGTTCTAGTTGGTAACTGTGAACAACAAATGATTCATTTGGTTAATTTTTTTTACATCATTTGCAGGAACTGTGTCTTAATAGTTCTAATGTATCAGTAAGTTGCCACGTTGACTAATTCATTGTGGCTAACCAAGTTTTCAGCAATGAACTGACTAAATCATTGCATTCTATATTACATTCTACATGTTTCTTATTCATTGACCCATTCTTTGAATAGACTGACACTGTGACTGTGATAAACCCCTTGTCATCTAATTTCCCTAATATTTTTATATCTTTTTGTCAACAATTTCCTAGAAAGAGACTTGAGTATGTGAAGTTGATGCTATTTTTATACCTGTTAGGTATGTTGATGATATCTTTGTTATCTGACCTCACAGAAGTGAAAACATGCAAATGTTTTTGCAGCATCTCAACTCCAGTCAGCCAATCCTTCACTTTACTATGGAAATGATAAAGGACTATTTATTTATTTATTTATTTCATGTTCCGTAGATCCAGTTAGTGAGTCAATCACAAGGATATGGAACGTGTCAAATTGTACAGGTTTCAATTTAAACTTACAATAAATACAAGGGCAATTCAATGCCAAATTGTACATAGTCTAAGTAAGACATACTATAAATACAGTAATATATACAATGTCAGCTAAATAACATAACAACTATTTAACAGAAAAAAGTTTCAAATAAAGGTTACAAATAAGAGCACAAGGTTAAATCAGACATTAGGCCAACATGAGTAAATACAGGTACAGCCAATTTGCTGTTGCAAAAACTGTGATTATGCTCAAATGCTCAATAAAATCAATTGAACTAGTTCTAGACACATTAAGTTTAGTAATGACGTACACTTTCTTTCAAATATTCATCCACAGTATAAAAAGATCTCTCTGTCAGGTAATCTTTGAGAACTTGTTTAAATTTTGGCAGTTCTGTATGAACACATTTGATATGTAGTGGGAGAGCATTGAACAGCTTAATGCTGGAGTAGTAAACTCCTTTTTGTACCAGAGTGAGACGTTTCATTTCGACATGTAGATTTTTTTGTTTCTGGTGTTATAGCCATGGAATTTACTGTTGTCTTGGTAGATAGAATAATTTTTGCACACAAAGGTCAGCAAGGATAAAATATACTGTGAGGCAGTTGTTAGGATACCTATCTTTCGAAACAAGTGCCTGCAAGTGTGTCTTTGATGGACCCCACACATTATTCTGATTGCTTTTTTTTGGACGGTGAAAACTTTTTTTGCAAGTGGTTGGTTCCCCCAGAACATGATAGCATATGACATCAATGAGTGGAAGTAGCCAAAGTAGGCAACCTTAATGGAGTCAACTTCGGCCATTGAAGAAATTACCCGTAATGCAAATGTTGCCGAGCTAAGTTTCTTACATAGATGCAGAATGTGAACTGACCAATTACATTTACTGTCTATATAAGCACCGAGGAAGGGAAGGGTGAAGGTATATTAGGCCATGCTGCTTGTAGGAAGGCAACTTACCTTCAACCCAGCAGTTGTGGCAGTTTGTCTAATTATGCAGGGGTACTTCACATCAAGTTGCAAAGGATCCGTCAGTATTGGATGCTGAATATCTGCAAGTTGATTTAACTCAGATCAGCTATACTTTCTGCTGGGAAATGAAGCCAATCATCTATAGTCTGTCAGTGTGTGGACTGCAGGAACAAGTAACAGAAAAAAAATTTACAGAAGCTTTTGAACACTAGCTCCGTTGCTAGCAAAAGTAAACACATTCACACACATAACTGTACAGACACACACATAAACACACACTCCTGTGGTCATGACAAGACTGCCTATTGATACTTGATTCTTGAAAGCAAGTGGTTGAGCTGACTGGTGGTGGGGAGGAGGTATGGAAGGACACAAGGATTGTAGATGTGAAAAGAGGTACAATGACTGCTGCTGCTCAACAAAATGAAAAGAATACAGAGGGTACAGCAAAAACAGATGTAGGATGACTGAGATGGGGAAGAGTGAGGGGGGAAAATGAATGCAGAAAAGAAGAGATAAGTGAAGATGAAGAGGGAGAATAAAAGGGGAGAGCAGTTGGAGCAGGGCGGGGGGGGGGGGGGGGGGGGATAGGGAAAGTGAAAGAGAAAAAGAGGGAGGGAGAGAGAGAGAGAGAGAGAGAGAGAGAGAGAGAGAGAGAGAGAGAGAGAGAGAGAGAGAGAGAGAGAGACAGACCACAATAGGGTAATGGGGGGAAGAGTGTTAGAGAATGGCAGTGCTTGGTCTGAATGGAGGACTGGTTTAGGCAGAAGGGAGAAGCTAAGGTGATACATTGATAACAGGTTAATGAAGGCTTAGGCCAGGGTGATTGTAAGACTGGAGGATATGTTGGAGAGACAGTTCCCATCTTTGTAGATCAGGGAAACTTGTGCTGACAGGGAGTATTCAAATGTCCCACATATTGAAGCAGCTATTGAAGTCAATTTATTGTGGTTTGTAGCACACTACATGTTCAACAACGGGATTGACAAGTCTGCAGTTTGATGGTAGCTGTTCATGCAAGTAGACAGTTGGTTACTTGTCATGCCCACACAGAATTGTGAATTGTGAATTGTGATTTATTAGTCTCATAACATACACTTACAAATCATGTGATTATGGTACAGGAGACACGTGAAAAATTACAAACTAGAATCTAATATTAATTTTTGAAACTATATTTAGTCTATGTAGCAGTAACTATATTTTCTTATTTCCCAGCATAGGTAGATATCTTTCTTGATAATGGAAATTTTTTTTCACAATATAATGCTGATTTGCAGTTGGATTCTGCTCAAATTATCAATTCATCTTCCATGAACTCTTCTAATGAGTAATAACATTTGAGTATAAGAATTTCATGTAACTTCTTTTTTAGTATCCCTAGTTCCATGTTTAGAATGTTTTTGCCTTTAAGTTTGTTGTAGACTTTCATGCCCATATTGTTGCATCTGAGCATATAATTTTAATCTATGGGCAGGAAGCATAAAATTATCTTTATTCCTTGTACTGTATGGATGATCAAATTCATTTTTAATTAACAATTCCGGTTTGTTGTGTAAAAATATCATTAGCTCGTATATGTATAGGGAGGGGACAGTCAAAATTTTTAGTTTCTGTAACAATGGATGACATGATTCTCTTTGCTGTGCAGTGCACAAATTTCTGATAATTTTCTTCTGGAGCTTCAGTACACAAGATATATTATTGGAGCTGCCCCAGAAAATAATGCCGTATCTTATCACTGATTCAAAGTAACTTAGATATACTACTTTGCGAGTGGACATGTTAGTAGCACTTGATAATATATGCATGGCATATGCAAAGCTACCCAGTTTGCTGCACAGATACTCAATATGTGTGTTCCAGTTTAAATTCTTATCAAGGTGTAGACCTAGAAATTTGGCAGAATGCACTTCTGTAAATGCTTCACTTTTATGATTTATACTAATTTCCTGGTCTTTTGGCTGTTTGGTTCTGAATTGAATCAAGTTTGTTTTTGATATGTTAAGGAGTATATAGAGGGTTTATACAAGGGCGATGTGCTTGAGGACAATATTATGGAAATGGAAGAGGATGTAGATGAAGACGAAATGGGACATAAGATACTGCGTGAAGAGTTTGACAGAGCACTGAAAGACCTGAGTCGAAACAAGACCTCGGGAGTAGACAACATTGCATTAGAACTACTGACAGCCTTGGGAGAGCCAGTCATGACAAAACTCTACCAGCTGGTGAGCAAGATGTATGAGACAGGCGAAATACCCTCAGACTTCAAGAAGAATATAATAATTCCAATCCCAAAGAAAGCAGGTGCTGACAGATGTGAAAATTACCAAACTATCAGTTTAATAAGTCACAGCTGCAAAATACTAACGCGAATTCTTTACAGACGAATGAAAAAATTGGTAGATGTGGACCTCGGGGAGGATCAGTTTGGATTCTGTAGAAATGTTGGAACACGTGAGGCAATACTGACCTTACGACTTATCTTAGAAGAAAGATTAAGAAAAGGCAAACCTATATTTCTAGCATTTGTAGACTTGGAGAAAGCTTTTGACAATGTTGACTGGAATACTCTCTTTCAAATTCTGAAGGTGGCAGGGGTAAAATACAGGGAGCAAAAGGGTATTTACAATTTGTACAGAAACCAGATGGCAGTCATAAGAGTCGAGGGGCATGAAAGGGAAGCAGTGGTTGGGAAAGGAGTGAGACAGGGTTGTGGCCTCTCCCTGATGTTATTCAATCTGTATATTAAGCAAGCAGTAAAGGAAACAAAAGAAAAATTCACAGTAGGTATTAAAATTCATGGAGAAGAAGTAAACCTTTGAGGTTCGCCGATGACATTGTAATTCTGTCAGAGACAGCAAAGGAACTGGAAGAGCAGTTGAATGGAATGGACAGTGTCTTGAAAGGATGATATAAGATGAACATCAACAAAAGCAAAACGAGGATAATGGAATGTAGTAAAATTAAATCAGGTGATGCTGAGGGAATTAGATTAGGAAATGAGACACTTAAAGTAGTAAAGGAGTTTTGCTATTTGGGAAGTAAAATAACTGATGATGGTCGAAGTAGAGAGGATATAAAATGTAGACTGGCAATGGCAAGGAAAGCATTTCTGAAGAAGAGAAATTTGTTAACATCGAGTATAGATTTATGTATCAGGATAAATAGTTTGGACAAGAAGAGAATAGAAGCCTTCGAAATGTGGTGCTAACGAAGAATGCTGAAGATAAGGTGGATAGATCATGTAACTAATGAGGAGGTATTGAATAGGATTGGGGAGAAGAGAAGTTTGTGGCACAACTTGACTAGAAGAAGGGATCGGTTGGTAGGACATGTTTTGAGGCATCAAGGGATCACAAATTTAGCATTGGAGGGCAGCGAGGAGGGTAAAAATCGTAGAGGGAGACCAAGAGATGAATACACTAAGCAGATTCAGAAGGATGTAGGTTGCAGTAGGTACTGGGAGATGAAGAAGCTTGCACAGTATAGAGTAGCATGGAGAGCTGCATCAAACCAGTCTCAGGACTGAAGACCACAACAACAACAACAACAACATGTTAAGCTTCAGACCATTTAACTGGAACCATGACTCTAGCTTGTCTAATGTACCAGTAACTCTATCAGCAATCGTTTCTGTTTCTTCACTCATTTCAAGGCAGATGTGTCATCAGCTAACAGAACGGATGGTGAATTTATATTTAATGGTAAGTCGTTGACATACAGTAGAAAGAGAATTGGACTGAGGATCAAACCTTGCGGGACACCCTGTGTTATTGTTTTCCAGTGTGAATGATAGTTTGCACCATTTGAAGAGATGTTTGTTCTTTGTTTTCTTTTAGATAAATAAGAAGTAAGCCATTGAAGTATTGCACCCTTAATCCCATATTTTTCTAGTTTGTGGTTTAGCAAGGAGGATTTACAGAATCAAAAATCTTTGTCAGATCGCAGAAAATTCCGGCAACTTTTTTTTGTCTAGAGCTGTGCAAATTTTTTCTGTGAAATAATGTATGGCATCTGTCGTATTTTTCCCTTGCTGGAAGCCAAACTGATTGCACAAAATAATCCCCTGTGGTACAATAAAGTCTTCTGTTTCTTTCATTGTAATATTTCTAAAATTCATGGGAGATACATTTTTTTGATCAAGACCATATGAACATACATTTTAATTGTAATTTGTAACATTGACATCTCCCCCATGAACCATGGACCTTGCCGTTGGTGGGAAGGCTTGCGTGCCTAAACAATACAGATAGCCGTACCGTAGGTGCAACTACAATGGAGGGGTATCTGTTGAGAGGCCAGACAAATGTGTGGTTCCTGAAAATGGGCAGCAGTCTTTTCAGTAGTTGCAGGGGCAACAGTCTGGATGATTGACTGATCTGGCCCTGTAACACTAACCAAAACGGCCTTGCTGTTGTGGTACTGTGAACGGCTGAAAGCAAGGGGAAACTACAGCCGTAATTTTTCCTGAGGGCATGCAGCTTTACTATGTGATTAAATGATGATGGCATCCTCTTGGGTAAAATATTCTGGAGGTAAAATAGTCCCCCATGGAAAAACTGGTAGAAGCCGACCTCGGGGAAGATCAGTTTGGATTCCGTAGAAATGTTGGAACACGTGAGGCAATACTGACCCTACAACTTATCTTAGAAGAAAGATTAAGGAAAGGCAAACCTATATTTCTAGCATTTGTAGACTTAGAGAAAGCTTTTGACAATGTTGACTGGAATACTCTCTTTCAAATTCTAAAGGTGGCAGGGGTAAAATACAGGGAGCGAAAGACTATTTACAATTTGTACAGAAAGCAGATGGCAGTTGTAAGAGTTGGGGGTCATGAAAGTGAAGCAGTGGTTGGGAAGGGAGTAAGACAGGGTTGTAGCTTCTCCTGGATGCTATTCAATCTGTATATTGAGCAAGCAGTAAGGGAAACAATAGAAAAGTTTGGAGTACGTATTAAAATCCATGGAGAAGAAATAAAAACTTTAAGGTTCGCCGGTGACATTGTAATTCTGTCAGAGACAGCAAGGGTCTTGGAAGAGCAGTTGAATGGAATGGACGGTGTCTTGAAAGGAGGGTATAAGATGAACATCAACAAAAGCAAAATGTGGATAATGGGATGTAGTTGAATTAAGTCAGATGATGCTGAGGGAATTAAATTAGGAAATGAGACACTTAAAGTAGTAAAGGAGTCAAAGTAGAGAGGATCTAAAATGTAGAGTGGCAATGGCAAGGAAAGCATTTCTGGAGAAGAGAAACTTGTTAACATCGAGTATAGATTTAAGTGTCAGGAAGTCGTTTCTGAAAGTATTTGTATGGAGTGTAGCCATGTATGAAAGTGAAACATGGATGATAAATAGTTTAGACAAGAAGAGAATAGAAGCCTTCGAAATGTGGTGCTACAGAAGAATGCTGAAGATTAGATGGGTCGATCACATAACTAATGAGGAGGTATTGAATAGAATTGGGGAGAAGGGGAGTTTGTGGCACAACTTGACTAGAAGAAGGGATCAGTTGGTAGGACATGTTCTGAGGCATCAAGGGATCACAAATTTAGCATTGGAGGGCAGCATGGAGGGTAGAAATCATGGAGGGGACCAAGTGATGAATACACTAAGCAGATTCAGAAGGATGTAGGCTGCAGTAGGTACTGGGAGATGAAGAAGCTTGCACAGGATAGAGTAGCATGGAGAGCTGCATCAAACCAGTCTCAGGACTGAAGACCACAACAACAACAACAATAACATTGACATTAGATTTTGTCACATTCATAAAGAATTCATTGAAGTGTTCCAATATTTGAGCAGGATTTACAATGGTTGTGTTTTCTTGCTTTATTTTACACATTTCATGGGTGCCAACTTTAACGCCCAATTGTGATTTAACAACAGACCACATTGCTTTTGATTTATTCTTATGATTGGAGATTAGGTTGCTGTTAAACATTTGTTTTGCTGCATTTACAACATTTTTTAATGCTTCACATATTCAATAAAAGCTAGATCTTTGTTATATTTAAGCTCTTTGTGCAGCTGCCATTTCCTAGCACTAGAAATTTTTATTCCTTCTGTTTTCCTAGTTAGTTTACTTGTCACTTTGGTGTTGGTACACTTAGGTGGAAAGGTTTCATTTAATACAAGAAGGAAGCTGTTTAGAAGTTTTTGAAAGTTTTCATTAATTGACTTGTTATTGTTCATTGCCATTCTGTCTCTTTTAATCTGTCCTGGAATACAGTCAAATTTTCTGAGTTGAAATGTCCAGGCTTATTTTTAGGTGAGGTTTCTGTGTTTGTTTTTGCCAGTTCAATAAACAGTGCTTTTTGGTCAGACATTCCTATAGCTAAGCAAAATTTATAAATGTCTTCAAACACATAATTTGTCAGAAATTTACCAATGCTGGTTGCTGACTGGGCATTTTCTCTGGCTTATTCTAAGAAGCTTAGTTTGAAGCTGGATTTTTTTATTAGATCAGTGAATTTGTCAGCTTCATGGCATTCACTTAAGGCATTGATGTTGAATTCAGCCGCTATTACTACTTTTTTTCTTTAGTTAGGCTTTCGAGCATATTTTCTAATTTGTATAGGAAGTGGTTCGTTATTTGATTTCCCGGGATTCTGTAAATTGAAATTACAATAATACCTAGATGTACAAGTTCTACACAGCAACTTTCAAAGCTACATTCCTCATTCAAATGATCAAACTCATTCCTTATTTTAAACATTATATTAGAATGAATGACTATACATGAGCCTCCCTGTGATTTATTTTGTCTTCAGTAGCTAGCAGCTACGGTGAACTTTTGGATTTTATTAAAAAGAATTTAGTGTCTTTCATCAACCAATGTTCATTCAGACATACATTTTTTACAAATTTGCATTCAGGCAGATGTATTTGCAATTCATCTATTTTAAACGTGCTATTTGAGGATTTAGAGTTTAGACCATTTATATTGTAACGCATAATATACATGGTTCCAGATTATTTATTACTGTGGGTTGATTTTCGTTTGATTTTGCATCCCCTTCTGTGCTTATTTGTTTCTCTTTTTAGTACTTTTTGAGATGTGGCATACATGAGTAAAAATTTTACTAGGCAATTTGGAGCCTAGCCTGTTTAGATGAAGGCCATCTAACCCCAGGCATTTGTTACACAAGAACCAGTTTGGGTCTATAAATATTGCTCCAAGATCATTACAATGCTCCCTGATATTACTATTTATCCTGTTTACGTATATTAATAACTTACTGACCTGCTGTATATTATACCACTGATAACAATTTTTGAGGTCCTGTATAAGCTTCTTGCCACTCGAATTAAGTTTTGTGTTTCATTGATGAGGTCTTCTTCACTGGAGCTGTGAAGAGAATTCATTTCTACGTGAATGAATATGCCCTTGTAGTTTTATGGAGATTCTTCTTTTGAGTTTTGAATGTTATTTAAATGTTTGTTTAGTTGCTGTGTCCTGATTCCTGGATGTACATCGACCTTTGCATTCGGCACGATGATGTTTTTCAGTATAGAATCGCCAATAATAAGAAATTCATTATTTTCATTTTTGACTCCGCCCACACAATGACTTTCCTTGTTTTTCTTGTAAGCTTACTTCCTTGCTTAAGTGACAATATTTCACATTTTAGAGTGTCAATTTCTGTTTGCATTGCTTTTATGATTTCACCTTTCATCTTAACAGCCGATGCTAGACGTACGTTTTCTTCATGTAAGCAATCAAAACAAGGCCATTTAAAGTATTCACTTATGAATTTAAGGCACATTTTTGCGCATTTCTCATGCATGCAAAAGTTGCACTTAACACATAGTATTCCTTTAACTACACATTTTTGACATTTCTTGTATGACGAACTGTTTAATTTGTTTTCTTCCAAGAGCACTGTGTCACTGCACTTTTCACTGGGTGCTATCTTAAATTAATCCTGTACAGTAATTGCAGCATAACTGATATCTAGCATGACTACTTCCACAAGCGGCCCTGCCTTTTAGTGGGTAGGAGATGCCAGTGACCAGACTGCAGTAGGAGGTGGTGGGTAGTTGTATGGGAGAGGTCTTGCACTTATGACGACCACAAGGCAATGATCCATATGGTGCAGGATTGGGGGTAGGATTGGAATAGGGATGGACAAGGATATTCTGTAGTTTGGGTGTGCGGCAGAACACTGTGTGGCATATGTGTAGGATTTTTGGTAGGACATCCCTCATCTCAGGGCATGATAACAGGTAGTCAAAGTCCTGGTGGAGGATGTGGTTGTGGGTTTCAAGGCCAGCATATTACCAGGTGATCAGAGGCGTGCTGGTCAGTGGCTAGGCAACAGGTTTACTGGTGTCAGAAGAGCAGATGACACAGGAAATTTTGGTGTACAAGGTCAGCACAGCCATAGTGACCAACAAGGAGTCTGGTGGTAATGGGACAGGAACTGTGGTGAGGCAGCAAAGGAAGTTAGCAGTGTCTTGAATGTAGGATGAGAGGTTATGGACAATAATTTGGAGCTACTGGTCAACAAACATGAGGTTTTGTCTGTAGGAGGATTTTACCTGCCATAATGCAACAACCAGTAGGGAGACCTGTGGAGTTGGATTTGTTGGGTTTGGGGAGCAGATAAAAGTTAGTAGTGCAGGGGATTGCTGGTGTGAGGAGAGTGATGGATTCGTGCATCAGGTTTTTGAATGGGACTATGGTCTTGAAGAGGTGCTTGGGGTCATGTTGGACTTCTGGGGTGGGATCGTAGTTGTGAGGTTTGTATGCATAAGTGTTAGAAAGCTGGCATAGCCCTCCATGGTACTGCCAAAGGTGCTCACATGGCATCATCCTATGCCAACATATTTATTGACCACCTTGAGGAACCCTTCCTATACAGTAAACACCTAGAATCTCTTTTATGATTCAGATTCACTGATGATGCTTTTATGATCTGGACCACCTTTGCTCTTTTCTTCATAACATCAACACCTTTTCCCTAATCTGCCTCACTTGAACTATCTAAACTCATCAAGCCACCTTCTATTGCATTGATCGCACCTCTCAGATGGATCCATAAACACACCCACCCATATAAACTGCACCTACATCTACATATACATGATTACTCTGCAATTTATAATTAAGTGCCTGGCAGAGGGTTCTTTGAACTACCTTCAGACTATTTCTCTACCATAACACTCTCTAACAGAACATAGGAAAAGTGAACACTTAAACGTGTCTGTGCTAGTTCTGATTCTCTTATTTTATTACAGTGATTATTCTTTTTTATGGAGGTTGCCAACAGTAAAATATTTTCTCACTGGTGATTGAAATTTCATGAAAAGATCTTCCCGCAATGAAAAATGCCTCTGTTTTAATGATTGCCTACCCAACTCACTTTTCACATCCACAACGCTCTCTCACATATTTTGTGGTAATACAAAATGAGCTGCATTTCTTTAGACTTTTTGGATGTCCTCCATCAATCATATCTTGTAAGGATCCTATACCATACAGCAATACTCTAGCAGGGTACCAGGTGGATAAGTGTAGTGCAGGCAGTCTCTTTAGTAGACCTGCTGGATCTTCTTAGTGTCCTGTCAATAAAAAATAGTGTTTTTGTGTGCCTTCCCTACAACATTATCAATGTGATTGTTCCCGTTTAAGATATTTGTAATTGTAATTCTTAGGTACTTAGTCAATTTGAAAGCATTTAGATTTGTGTGATTTATCAAGTAACAGAAATTTAATGGATTTATGGTAATACTCATGTGGATGACCTCACACTTTTCCTTATTCAGAGACAGTTGCTACTTTTCACACCATACAACCTTAGTATCCACATCATTTTGCTGTTGGTTTTGGTCTTCTAGGCAGCAAAAGGAAGCACCACCTGCTAACAATCTAACAGGACTGCTCAGATTGTCTCCTATATCATTTTTACTGAACAGGAACAGGAGAAGTCCTATTAACACTTCCTTGTGGAATGCAGGTATCACTTCTGTTCCACTAGACAGTTTTCCTTCTATTACTAGGTACTGTGACCTTTCTGACAGGAAATCATGAATCCAGTTTTACAGCTGAAATGATACTCCCTAGCAGGTCTGGCCAAATGTGACTCACAAATCATCCCCCTCCAACAAGTGCTTCCCCCTCCAACTTGACTCATGTGCTGCCATAACAGGTTCGCTCCAGCCACAGCAACACCAGTCAGTTGCAGTGGCAGTAGACAGTTCACCTGGATTACCTACTCCCTGTAAGAGAAGATAAATTTAAATTATTCAATTGATATATAACATCTATTAGAAATGCTGATTGTGATAAAGGAAAATGAACCCTTCAGCTTATTTTCAAATTTCAAACTATCTGATTTTACCTCTCTATTTAAAAACTTGAAATGTTCTAAGGGCAAAAAATAATGAAATAGATAAATAAATAAAAATAAAAATATCAATATCCTTTCCCACACTCAACCAACAATTTTCAGAATGAAACATTCTATCTCCATATACCACGTAAAATTCTACCGAAAATTGCTTGACTTTGATGAAATAGTGATGGATTTCCTCAGTGTATTATATTCATAATTGTTGTTACATTTTTCATTGCAGGCAGCATTCTAACACATTTCTCATGTAATGTTGCCTGATGAATAATGCATTGAAAAGTAAAATAATGTATTCCACTTTTTCATAATTGACCAACAAAGCTATTTATGCTACTGATAATAACTGGTGCACTATTAATACAGACTGCTGGGCATTTTTGAAAATCATCAATTTTGTCAACATACTTTTTAACAGTATTAAAAATGTCCACACCTGTTCTTCTGTGCAACAGAAGTAAAGGTAGTAACTGTTCATGCACATAAAAGTAGTGTCAAAAGCCTTCAGAAACTCTAGAAATATGAAATCAATTTCAAATCCCCTGTCAATAGTTCTCATTACGTCTCGTGAATAAAGAGCTACTTGTGTTTCACAAGAACAATATTTTCTAAATCTGTATTACCTTTCAGGCAATTCATTATGTTAAAACACAGTAGATGTTCCAAAGTCCTCCTGCAAATCACTATTAGTGATATGTGTCTATAATTCATTGGATTACACCTATTTCCTTTCTTGAGTAATGGTGTGACTTGTGCAACTTTCCAGTCTTTAGATCAGATCTTTCATAGAGTGGTCAGTTGTATAGAATTGCTAAGTATGGGGCTATTGTATCATAATACTCTGAAATGAACGTAATTGGTGTACTATCTGGACTAGAAGATGCATTTTGTAGTAATTTAAGTTGCTTTACTAAACTGAGGGTATCTACTTACAAGTTATTCATGTTGGCAGCTATTCTTGATTCAAATTCTGGAATCTTTTCTTCATCTTCTTCGATGAACAGATTTTGGAAAACTGTGTTTAGTAACTCCACTTAAGTATTACTGTCATTTTTAATATTACCATTAGTATCATGAGTGAAGATATTGATTGTGTCTTGTAACTAGTGTGCTGTGCTTACGACCAAAATCTCCATGGATTTTCTGCCAGATTTCAAGACAGAGTTTCATTATGGAAGCTATTCATATTATCTTACATTGATGTCAGTGCTAAATTGTGAGCTTCAGTATAACACTACTGATCTTGAAGATTTTGTGTTATTTTAAATTTGGCATTTTTTAAATAGTGTTCTGACATTCACCATCTTTCATTAATTTATTTGGTACAAATTTTCTAATTGCCTCAGATATTGTTTCTTTGAATTTAAGCCACATATCACCTACACTTAGCCAATTAAGAAGATGTGGAGACTGTCTCTTAGGAAGGCACTAAGAGAATTTTTATTTGCTTTTTTAAATAGATTTATTTTGTGTTTACTTTGGGGAATTTGGATGTTGTGGTGGATGTTCACTAATACCTGTATCCATCATGATGCTTCCTATTTGCACAAGATTATTTATTGCTAAGAAGTCAAGTATGTTTTCACAACCATTTACACTCTGAGTGGGCTCCTGAACTAATTCCTAAAAATAAATTTCACAGAAAGCATTTAGCACAAATTCTGGAAATGTTTTATATCTTCCTCCTCGATGACCTTTGCAGTCTGGTCCCTTCAACCCCACGAACCAACCAACCATCTTCCACCTCCTTTGCACTTTTACCACTATATCGAGGGTAGATTATTAGTCACCTCCAACTATAATGGTATGTGTGGGGTACCTATTTGATATCATATTCAAGTTTTCTCAAACTGCTTAGCAACTTCGTCATCTGAGTGTGAGAGGAGTAGGGAGACAGGGTAGAGGGGGAGGGGGGGGGGGGGGGGAGGAGTTGAAACAGTTTTTTAAATTTATTCCAGTTGTCAAGTGTAACCTCTACCCATGAAATTGCACAGGAACTATCTAATTCGATTTCACAACAAGATACACTACTTCTAAAAGAAACAAACATGCTATCACCAGCTATATTTTCTGTCCTTTCTGACAATGTTAGGATATTTGTAGAAATATCAACTGAAATTATCTCTGGCTTTACCCAGTTTTTGAAACCTACAAGATTTGAGCTTCAGTGCTTTGTATTAGAGCTTGGAGCTATGGTTTTTTCCCAACACAGCTAAAACAATTTACAACTACAATCCTGGTAGCTGTTAAGTCTACTCTCATTGTGTGATTGTCTTGCACGCTTCGACAAACAAGCCCTTTCTGTACTTTCCCAAGACCCTCTAACCTATCTCTAAGCTACAACCAACACTATCTACACTTTGAGAGCTGTCACATGTTTCAACTAAAAAATGTTTCATTCTTACAGCCTCACCATCTGTACATGCCACATTTGCAGTGAAAACTGAGAGCTGTCAGAACACTCCATTGATCTTACCAGTGCCTTTACTCACAGATGAAATCTATCCAGTGCATCCATAAACAAATCTCCCATGTCATCTACTCCAATCCTACTCCAAATCCGGCACCCTAGGAGTCGTTACCTTGTGGTTGTGCAGGTGCAAGGTTTGTCCATACATCCACCTACCACCTCCTACTACAGTCCAGTCACTGTTATTTCCTTCCCATAAAAAGGGAGGGGCACTTGTGAAAGCAGTCTCGTTATATATCAGTTGTCCCGCAATTGCTGTACAGCATTCTGTGTGGGCATGACAAGTAACCAATTGTCTACTCACATGAATGGCCACTGTCAAACTGTGTCAAACTGCAGACTTGATCATCCATTTGCTGAACATACTAATGTGCTACACACCACAATGCAAATGACTTCAGCAGCTACTTCACTATGTGGTCCATTTGAATATCCTCTTCCAGCACAAGTTTCTCTGAAGTGCACAGATGGGAATTGTCTTTCCAACATATCCTCTGGTCTCACAATCCCCCTGGCCTAAACCTCCATTAACCTGCTACCACTGCCTCACCTTACCTTTTCCCTTCTGTTCACAACACTCCTTCTCCATCGAGATCATCATCCACTGCCTTTTCCCACCACTCTTTCTCTCCCCTGCTCCCAACGTAGTCTCTCTGTCTCTCTCTCTCTTTCTCCCGCCCCCCCCCCCTCTCTCTCTCTCTCTCTCTCTCTCTCTCTCTCTCTCTCTCTCTCTCACTGTCTCCCCCCCCCCCCTACCTCCTCCTTCATGCCCACTCTACTTTCCCCTTCTTTTCAACCCCTCTCCACTCCCCTTTTCTCTCCTTTCCATCCCCTTCATTTCCCCCTCACTCTCTTCCTACATCTCTTTTTCGCTGTACTCACTGTACTCTTGTCATCTTATTGTGCAGCTGTGGAGTCATTAGTTCAATGGCCTGCCTCTTTTTTGCATCCCCCATCCTTGTGTCCTTCCCTACTCTCTCCCCACCTCAATCAGTTCAGGAAACTGCTTTCAGTATAAAGTATCAATAGGCAGCCTTGCTGCAGCCAAAAGGCATGTGCAATTGTGTATCTATCTGGTTATGTGTATGAATGTGTTTACTTTTTCTAGTCAAGGAGCTAATGCTCAAAAGCTAATGTGAATGCTGTTTCCTATTACCTGTTTCCACTCTCCACACTTTGATTTGATATTGGTGAGTGGTTGCCTATTTTACGTATTGCTCCATCCAGGAATTTCTGTTATTGTTATACTTTCTGCTGTTTAAAGTGAGTCACACATTTAATGTGTTCATTTCTACCAATCAGCTGCAGTTTCAAAGGGTGAAGCACTGGGAAGATGGGTCTAAAGTTAGTATTTTTTTTTACCTTTGCAGTAAGTATTTAACCCTTAATTCACAAGGTGTGTTCATTCATTCCATGCAAAAATATTCTAAATCGCTTTCTCAGGTCAGTTCCAACAGAATGCTTCTATACCCCTCCTACCTAACTTATTTCACCAACTCTAAAATGTTTTATTGTTGGTAGGATTATTGCCTTTTTATGTTTGTTGTTCTTGTTATTGAAATGTATTGAGGTCTCATAGACCACAACTTGTGAACTATGTACCTGCTTTCTTCACAGTAGTACAAAATGTGTTTGTAGGGATGTGTCTGTTTTAATTATTCTAAGTTTGATGACATTGTTAATCAGTGGATTGAGCAAGATGTCAGTGATATAGATCAGCAAATAGACAAAAAAGATAACAGTTTTGTAATAGATTGTGATCACATTTCTGCAAAAGGAGGGTCATTCAGAAGTAGAATTTCAGAACAGTTTTGATGGGGACCTTTTTGTTTCTATTAGTTAAATTCAAATTTGTTCTGAGTGGTGACATAGAGAAACATAGAACCCAACTCTGAATGTCAGTTTTGGAGACTTGTATTTATAGAGGACAGTTTTTATTTGCAACTTTGAACCCTGGAATTTAGTTTTACGTGAAAAGTTATTTTCTACAAGGATACCATATTTTTTCAGAATGTAAAATTCAGTTCCCTAACAGTTTGTTTGTGGGTACTACAGTAAAAGTTCCCTTAATGGGCTCTTCCCAAAAGTGAACTCCTGTCAAGAGTGGACATTGAAAAAGTCCCCTGCCAAATAACATTAGCCGTTATGATAAAACTCTTACAAATAGTGGAAATTCCCAACAACCGATGTGGACACTGAAATGTCTCTCCCAACAACAATTAAAACTTACAGATAATGGCAACATGAAAACAACAACTGTTTTAAGTTAATTGGCAACAATCATGATCATGCATGCCTTCAAATGGCAAGGCACAGCATGCCGCCACTGAGCACAGTTGCAGTTGTTGCTGTTAGTACCTTTGATGCTGCTGTGAACAGCTTTGATGATATCGCTATTGCTACATTGACTTCAAGTGCCAACTTTTCATATGTGCTGACACACTGCTTGGCTGGTCAATCCACGGCACCAGAGGTGAGTCTGCTACCAAGCACTGCAGAAGGCATGTGTGAAAATGCCTGTTTAAACCATTGCTTGGCCAGCAGAAGCACCACCGAGCAATGCTTCTTAGTGGCTCTGTGTGAAAAGGCCTAAAGTGCAAACTATCACTAACTTCAAGTGAGAGAGTTTATGCACTGCAGTGCTAAGATGACACAAAAATGGAAGCTTTAATGCTGAATGAAAAGGTTGAGATAATCAATGTCTACAAAAAGGAAGAGCTTAGTGTTAGAGATATGGCCATGAGGTTTCCTGTTAGAAAAATACAATTCAGTGACATTTTATGAAATGAAAATGACAATCTGAAATCATGGACTGAAAATGATAATTTTACCAGTAAATGCACTTTTCCCAACACAGTAGGATTAAAAGTTGACAATTTGCTTTTGAATGGTTCTGCCATACTCGATGCAATAATGTGCCAATTAGTGGAGCCTTGATCTGCAAGAAAGCACTCGAAATCACCAAGGAGTTAGGGCTTAATGATTTTAAACCATCCGTATGGTGGCTTAACAAATTTAGGAGTAGACATAACATCAGTCTTCTAACTGTGTGTGGTGATTCCAGTTCAATGGACAAAAATATCGTGTCAGACTGGCAAAAATGGATAACAGTAGTTTGTCAGGGTTATGAAGGAATAAACACTTTTTAACTGTGATTAGACTGGACTTTTCTTCAGAACTCTTCACAGTAAAACAATGGCACTGAAAGGTGAAAACTGTTCAGGAGGCAAAATTTCAAAAAAATGACTTATGCTGTGTGCTAATTTGATTGGTGAATTTGAAAAGCCTTTAATTATTGATAAGGCAGCAAAGCCTAGATGATTTAAGAGTACTGACTTGAGTAAATTGAATGTGGAATAGTATGCTAATAAACAATCTTGAATGATGAGTTCGATAATGACTGAATGGTTGCTAGCATTTGATAGAAGAATGGAAAGACAAAGGAGGAAAGTGATTTGTTTATTGATAATGGTGCCTCCCATTTTGATACTGCACTAAAAAAATGTGAAAATAATGATTTTGCTGCCAAATTCAACTACAAATTGCCAACCACTGGATCAGAGGATTATTCAAAATTTCAAAGTGTTTTACCAGCAGAAAGACATATTTCGTCTCGCATGGACAGTGTTTACTCTGCGTATGAAGTTAGGAAATCTATTAGTGTATTGGTTGCAAATTCCATGGATTTCTTCAGCCTTACAACAAGTAACATCCACTACAATCAGCAACTGTTTCAAGAAGGCAGGGCTCATTTTTTAATGACTGTGCTTCAGTGATTGACATTGGTGTTGAAGCAAACAACCTCACAGAACATGAGCATGAACTTCTCACTTTAGTAGAGAAATTTGGTGGATCTGAGTGATTTGCCAATACTGATTATGTGCAGTGCACAGAAATTACATAAGTGAACTCATACAAGGGCTTAATCAAGAACAGTGTGGTGACAATGTCAAGAACGGACAACAAAATGAAGATGAAGATGACATAACTGAACTGGACTTTGCTCAAGTTTCAGGTAAGCAGAAAGTGGAAGAGATAAGAAAATTGAAACACTACTTTTTAGTGAGAAGTGATGAAGAGGGTTTCAGTTTAACATTAGCAGTAGAAACACAAATTGAGAAGACAATTATAAATGAATTTCTTATTCAGAAAAAATACATGATTATTTCAAACCAACCTTCCAGAATGCATGAAAGAAATTTTAATACTGTATTGTACTAATGTATGGGGCTTTATTGTGTAGTACTGTGCAAACAAATTTTCACTGCTTTACTTATACAGTAGTACAGCAGTTTTCTGTCTACAGTACATTGAATGCACTGTATTTTTATCCTTTTTGGAATAGAAGACACTTCTTAAAAGTGGACATTTTTATTTTCCCCCAAAATGTCCATTATTCAAAAGTTTTACTGAAAAAAGTGTACAGAAGTATGTGATTTTATGTGATTAAAAGTAAAACACTGCAGGCTATATTTATTGCAATAAAATCAGCAAGAAGTATATAAGCAAAACTTAAATAATTGTAAAAATAAATGTTACATAAATTAAAAATTTTGAATGATTTGTGCCTTAATTCTCAGTTTAAATATAGGAGACCCAGGTATCCCACCTAAAAGTGTACATTATAGAAAAGTCACCTTTTGAGTTGAGGGTTAAATTAAAAATGGACATCTTTTGAGAAAACATGATGTTTAGTATGTTACAGGGCCCACAGAGAATGACTTAGGTCTGCACAAGGCAGGTGTCTTACCATATGACTTCAATTGTGGCTTGTCTTTTATGTCAGATAACTGGAACCATTGAAGGACATTGTATTGAACTTGATGTGATCTACCTGTGATTTTTTTTCTTAACCAAATTCCTGACTAGAAAGCAATTTGTGATTTTCCTAGGGATGGTATTTGGGTATTAACACATGTGGCTAGACACAGTCATACATTTGAGCTGTACACATCTGCTTTTGTACCCATCAGTAGATTTCACTGCAATACTGTGATTTTCTTCTGACCCTGCAGTCAAATTACCCAAGTATTAGTATTTAATGCGTATTATTAAGCAATACAATTTGAAACATAATAATAATAATAATAATAATAATAATAATAAATGAATAAGGATTGAATTCCAGTGTATAGTTTATGTTGTATGTTCCAGTTTATTCAGTCAGACAACACATGAGAACTGTTAAAATGGCAGTCCTACAGAGATTCATATGTAGCAAAATTAATAATGATTTTTAGTGCAGTAACACTTGTGGAAATGCATAAACTGAGTCATAGCAGTATGCTAAGCACCACTGGCATGTGGAACAGAGTCTCTGAGACTAAGTCCCACATCGCTCAAAAATTTATAAATATCATCAAAATTAAAAGCATTTGTGACTACTTGCCACTCTGAACTAAACACTTTCCCTCATCTGAATCATCCACACAGACTTCAATGTCCTTTACAAAATCCATTCCACACCAACTCTCATCACCCACATCTGTACTGTGTCACCCCTCCAGAGACCCTACACAGAGTGTCTTTCAGAACTTCTTGATGAATCCTTCCTAACCCCCCAAGAACAAATCAGAATGCTTTAGTGCCAAACTGGCTATGCCAATGAAGACTTTTCCCCCACTACTGCTGCACAGTTTTACGTAAAATGTAATATAGGGATCACCACTTGATTATTAACACAAGCATACAAATGAGACATATTTTTTACGTGACAACTCATTATCTTATAATTCTATTGATACCAAATTCTATATTCTATTAATAAAAGTTAACAAATAAATAATTTACCAAATAACTAGAGCACTCTTAGATGCTTACATGTGGTTCATAGTATACTATGAACTGCATGTAAACATCTAAGAGCTCTTATTGTGTTAATGGATTCAGTATTGTATTACTTATTGCTCCTGTACATTTTTTTAGGATCATGGCATTTTGCTGTATGCGCTTTATTGTCAACACCTGCAAATAATGTGATAGGTATAACTGTCTGAAGAAGGTCACTAAGTGCCTGAAATTGGTAAAGAAATTAAATTTCTTTTATACAACTGGTTGCTTATTATTTCATTATAAACAACTACAGTTGCTAAGGATGGATAAAATACTAGATTTCATTAGTAATTACCTATCATTAGCAGGTGGTGCTAGGATCTAGCATTTGTTTTTTTGTGTACGTCCACAATGTCTTATTCTGTCCTCGTAGACATAGCTCTGCACAGAGTTTAAACTGTGGTGCAAATGTAGATTGCAATACTATTTGCCTTTTGACAGTGGTGGGGATCTCATCTGTCAAAGTATCAGCAGTGTATTTCATAGAAGGATTCATTCAGTGTATTTGATGGAGTGGGCACATACAATTTTCCTCTTTAATTAGGCATACCACCAATATTAAGACTTCCGTATGAGTTATCAAAGTGATGTACATAAGGAACTTGAATGGTTTCAAATTTCAGCAATAATTGAAAAAAATTAGATGAATATTTTTAGCAAATATGGTATTATAAGAATCTAGATTGTGTTAAATTCTAAACATGACTTAAGAAATGTTGCTAGGTAAACACTGACCTCTATTAATTACTTTAATCAAAATAGCTTCTGTTACTAATTTACAACATTTGCTTGACCATTTTCACTATTTTAATTTTCCTGTTGCAAAACTGTAAAATTCACATCCAATAATAAACAATATTCATTATTTGTGCAATTGGTCTCTGGAAATAGAATATGTCCTCATTTGCTATAACTGTGATGCTTATAACTGTTTCCAAACATCGTACTCTGCTTTGGATGCATATTTCTTGAAGTTTGACAGCATATTGAATTTGTAAATGTAAAAATAATAATAGAAAGGGATTTAATCCATTTCCCAATAATATTGATTATATTACACTGGTGTGCAAAACCTAAGAAAAATTTTTTTCGTGGTGTGTCACTGCCCCGTAACATAAGCTCAACGAAACTTGCACCATACATAGAAAGAAATGTTACAGTGTAGTACAGAAGGTAACTGAAAGAAATACACAATGAGACAAATGAAATGACACTTTTATTCAAAGCGAATAATTACATTGAAGTCATCATGAATCATGATGGTACCCTGGGGGCACCAATACATCATACTTGTGATTAATGGGATTTAAGTTGGGGGAATGGGGAGGTCAGTCCATTCTCCAAATATCCTCTCATTCCAAGAGGCCCTCCACCTGTGCTATCTGATGCAGTCACGCACTGTCGTTTATAAAAATCTAGTCAGGGCTAAATGCGGCCTTGAAAAACTGCATGTGGGGAAGGATTACAGTGTCAAAATAACACTGACTGGTTAGTGTACCAGGCTTTAAGATTTGGAGTACAGTATGCCCATTCAACATTATGCCTCCCCACACCATAACATCAACAACACCAAAATGATAAATTTCAGCAATGTTCCTTGATGTATTACACGTTTGCACCTCTTGTTATATGAAGGTATATCCTGTTTTGTAGAACATTATGTTTTTGGTGGTCCAGATGTTATGGCGGGAGGAGGCATAATGTCGCATTGGCAAACTGACCTCAAAAATTTTGAACACAGTATACTCACCAGCCAGTGTTACAGTGACATCCCCATGTGAATCTTTATTAGGGTACATTGGGCCCCATCTTAATTTTTATGGATGAGAATGCAAGACAGCATCGAACAGCACAGGTGGAGGAGCTCTTGGAATGAAGCAATGTTTGGCAGAATAATTGGCCTGCCCATTTGCCCAACTTAAATCTCATTGAGCACATGTGAGGTGAATTGGGGAGACATATTGTAACATGTCCTTATGCGCCAATGACCATGTGGCAGTTATCAACTGTGCAAGTGGAGGAATGGAATACCCTGCCACAAGAACTTCTTACCAACCCTCTGGCAGTGTGGGAGCATGTTGTGGAGCATGCATTGCTGTCCATGCTTATCATACACCCTGTTAACTCTAGAAAAACCATACCAATCAATCTGGCCATTGAGCATTGTTTAAAATTTAATACGTAGCATGCATTTTAATTTAGGGGACTTGTATTTCATTACCTTAAATGAACTTTGGTGGTTAATTTCTGTAAAAGACAGACATCTATTACAAGAAGTGATCAAATTATTAATATGTTTACCTTGAAGGTACACAGCTGATCATTTTGATAGGTGTGATTTTTTTACATTTCATGTCTCTATGGTGCAATAATGGATTTTTACATTTTCTTAATTTATTTTATTTCATTGTTGTGATCTCGTTCCCTCTTTTTCTTCCCATTTTACTTCAATCAGTGGAAACATGAACATACTGTAGTTGCTAATCAAAATATCCATGGGTGTACTGCCGGTCTATAGTGTCCAACGGGCACAATATTTCGACGATCAAACATGTCGCCATCATCAGGTGAACTGACGGACTGAGCTCCTGTGAAAGCGCCGGCACGGAGATCTGTATGCTATGGCTGCTCAGGGGGAACTGGGTTCGGTCGTTTTATTTATTTATTTATTTATTTATTTTTTATTTTTTATCATTTTCACTCCTGTCCCTGAGGGGAACATGCGGGCCTTCTGAGAGCGACTGCTCTATGGGGCCTTAGTTACACAGTTTTTATATTTTTCCTTTGTACCTTTATTAGACCATCTTACAACTAATCTTACAGCTAAACTTAAGTCTATGATACTTTTTTTGTGTGTTTTAGTAAGGGAGCAAAATGCCGAACAAATTCGTGAAATACAACATAAAATATAACACCATAGGATTATTTGGTGCTGGTGCACATAAAATATAACTAAATTAATAGATGAGAATAAAATTGTGACTTTGGAGTTGTTTAACATAAATGATACATAAGGGGATAGAAAATTAAATAGATATTAGCTCAATATAATATGGTGAAATGAAAACAAGCCTCTATATGGATAGTTTTGTGTTGTTTTAGCCTGTTGTGTCAAGCAGGGAAGGGTCTAAGCATTAAGTAAATTAAATTTTTTAGATTTATATATGATGTGAGAAGACGAAAGAGTGGCTTTAATCAGAGTAGGGGTGGGAGTATCCTGTGTCTGCTACGGTACTTTATATATTTTTTTATATTTATATTTATATTATATATTTATATATATTATATATTTATATATATTTATATTTATATTTATATTGGGTCAGGGTCCAATGCCAGTAAGTGGCGAGGGGTGGGTTTATCGTTCGCTAGTATGCTAATTTGGCCTGCTTGTTCGTGGTTCTCAATGGTTTGCGGGTGTGTTAGTAATGTGTTGTATGTGATGGTGCGTGGTGGGTAGGTGTATTTGTATTTGGGCTTATTCCTGTGGCGTGGTATGGTTGTGAATATGTGTGCCATGTCGTGCCGTCTGGTTAGAGTGCGTCTCCCTTACCACGCTCTAAGTAGTGCGAGCCTGGTTTGCAGTGGTATGACCCTAGCTTCCTCGTAGACCTCGGTTCGGGGGGTGGTGGGCGGGACCCTTAGTATGCTACGTAGTATACGTCTTTCAGTCTGGTATAGTCGTTCTGTCTGTGTCCGATTCATTCCTGCTAGCGGCACGGCTGCGTATTCGAAGAGGGGTCTAACGAACGTTTTGTACGTGTTAATTGCTGTTTTGTCACAGCAGCCATTGAATTTCCCTTGTACCAGTCTAATGAGGTTTTGTCTTTTACGGGCTTTGTTGAGGGTTTGCTTAACGTGTTCTTTTAGGTTCAGATATTTATCTAGGGTCACCCCCAGATATTTGGCTTTGTCGGATATGTTCAGTCTGGTTCCCCACAGTGTGAGTGTGATGTCGTCAGGGTTTTGGTTCGTCTTACTGTGTATATGTCTGTGTTTAAAAAGTATGAGTTGCGTCTTGTCAGGGTTTGGTTTGATACGCCATTTGCACATCCAGTCTTGCAGTCGTGTTAGGTAGGTCAAAGTTTGTTGGTTTATGGTAGTCATGTTCGGTCCGGAAGTCCAGTATGCTGTGTTGTCAGCATAAAGTTGTACTTGTTCGTTGGTCCTTGTGGTAGTCGGAATGTCTGTGGTGTAGAAGGCGTATAGTAATGGAGAGATGATTCTGCCTTGAGCCACCTCCGCCTGGGGGCTGAATGGTTCTGAGGTTTCGTCATTGACGTGTACTTGGCATAGTTTGTCTTTCAGTAGGGCGTCTATCATGTTTACCGTCTTTGGGGGGATTCCTGTCTTTAATAGTTTGTATATTAGTCCGTCGTGCCACATTTTGTCGAAAGCCCGCTCGATGTCTAAGAAGACAGCGAGCGTGCAGTGTCCTACGTTAATGTGCTTCGTAGTGTCAGTCGTTAGTTTAAGTAGTGGGTCGTTGGTCGAATGGTTTTTGCGGAAGCCGGACTGTATGTGGGGGATTAGTTGTAATTCTTCTGCGTGTTTGGTTAGTCTGTCTGTCAGTATTCTTTCGAAAATCTTTCTTAGTACGTCTATGAGAGATATTGGGCGGTATGATTTTGGGTCGGCTTTAGGTTTACCGGGTTTCGGTATCATAATTGTCTTCGTCTTTTTCACGCTGTGGGGATGGTGGTGTTCGTCAGGCAGTAGTAAAAGAGTAGTGTAAGAAGGGGGGGGGGGGGGGTGATGGTCTGAAGAGGGCATTTTCGAAGGTGTATACGTCTTATTTCGTTTTCCCCAGGTGCAGTGTTTTTACCTGACATGATGGCATGTTCAACTTCGATTTCAGTGATTTCTTTCATTAGCTGGTGGTCGAGTTCTGTAGGTGCGGTGGGCATGTTGAGTAGAGTGGGGAGTTCGTCGTTAACTGTCTGTCAGAAGTCTTCGTCGAAGAGTTGGTCGTGGGCAAAGCTGTGTGCTTCAGTTAGTACCTCTCTGAAAGCCTCTGCAATTTCCTTGGGGTTGGTGGTGGTCGCGTTATTTATTGTCAGTCTGTGGTTTCTGTCTGTGGATTGCCCAGTGAGTGTCTGGAATTTAGACCAGAATTTTCGTCCTTCTCGGTAATCTAGTTTGCTGCAGGTTTCATCCCACTCTTTCTGTCTATGTTCAGAGATCAGTCGTTTTATTCGTAGGTTTAGTCTATTCCAAATTGGGTTAAGGTCACGGTTCTTTGCCCTAACGATTTCTGTGTGAAGTCGTCTTTTTTTTCTGATTAGAAGGAGTATGTCCGGTGGTAGTTGAGGTTTCCAGTTCTGCACTGTTTTGGTCGGTATGGTTGAGTCGATGGCAGTTTTCAGCGTGTTTATTATTCTGTCGTTGATAGAGTTCATGTCTCTGTCGTCCGTTATTGTCAGGGCTGCTCGTAGTTCCTTGTCTATAGTCTTTTGATATTTGTCCCAGTCTGCTTTGTTGTAGAGTCGGATGGTGCGTGAGATTTGAGGTGCTGTTGGGGGATGTATGGCCGAGGTGCGGAAGACGATAGGTAGGTGTTGGCTCGTTATGCTGTCGCCTATTGTGGCTTCTGTCATTGTGTCGTATAGGGTGGGACTGAGTAATATGTGGTCGGGTAGGGAGTTGCCTGCGTGCCCCACGAATGTGTAGGTATTCATGGGTAGTCTAGACATGTTCTCTGTGGTGAGGAAGTCTAATAGGTCCTCGCCATTTCTGTTGACGGCAGTGTCTCCCAGTAGATCGTGCCTGGCATTTAGGTCTCCCATTAGTATATACTCCGGAAACGTGGTCAAGTATCTTAGGAACGCCCTGGGAATTTCGGTTTCAGGGGTGACGTGTAGGCAAGCTATTAGCAGTCGTCGTCGTCTGGGTCTTGGTACTGTAAACAAACAGGAGGTTGGTAAGTACTCGTCTGGTGTGTTCTGCCATAGTCAGTTTGGTGGAGCGGGGTGGGGGGGGGTGGGGGGGGGGGGGGGGTGGGGGGGGGGGAGGAGGTTGAGTGTTTAACTTCTGACTATCTGAGAGAAGGAGCGTTTTGTCACGGTCGTGGTCACTTGCTGTCCGTTCTGATTGTAAATTAGGTCTCTGTCAAAGTAGCGTCGGGCCACTTGTTCCATCGCGTTAACTACCTCGTTTTTTGCGACTTTGCATCAGTGTTCTCAATGCGAACGTGATCGTCTTTAGAAAATCATTGATGTTCAGGTGTTCTGTCTGTTGGTTTGCCTGTTGTGTTGGGGTGTCAGCTAACTGTAATGGGGCTTGTAGGTGTTCGTTTTCTGCTACAGGCGGACGTGAGTGACACTTGAACGATCTCGCCGAGTGTGCCCCTCCACAATTAGCACAGGTGGGTGATCTCTCTGGTGTCAGTTCGCATTGCGAGATGTGGTGGCTCTGTCCGCATCTGCTACATTTCGGTGTGTTTGTGCACTTGTCTGTGTGGTGGGTGAATTCTTGACACCTCTGGCATTGGACCGGTTGAGGCCGAGGAGGGGGGGGGGGGGGGGGGGAAGGTTCCACTCTATAATGTGCAAGGAAGGTGTCTACCCCGTTTTCTAGCATGAAATCTACGTGTTCCCGGTTGTGCGATAGGACTCTGTACATTGGTCCTTCGCGGCCGGTTCTGGGCATAGCGCCAGGCGTTCAGTACCTCGATGCCTTGCGCCTTAAGCTCAGTGATAACGTCGTCTTTCTCTACATCGAAGTAGATGTCCTTGATCACTGCATTCGGCTTGCGCGCTGTGCTGGGGACTTGCCTAACCGTTTTACGTTCTACCGTCACTTTTGGATCAACAAACTGGCGGAGTTTAGCTTGTAATTGGCTTGGGTCATAGTCTTTATCTGTCGTGAATTTAGCGGTTTTACCGTCTCTAAAAACGTCAAGAGTACCGTTGAGGTCTCTGATGAATTCCCTTATCCTGAGCGCGAGACTTTTATTTGTCGTTCTGTCAGGGAGGTTTCGAAAGAAGAAGGTTGTGCGTGTTGTGGATCTTCTCTCCTCATGGTGGGTGTCTGCCGAGGTTGCATCTCGCGGCGTGGAGGTAGTTGTCTCGGAGTAGAAGATCGGCGTCTGTGGTTGGCGGGTCAGCAGTCTGGGGTCCCTGATGTTGCTTGGGTGGGCTGTGCTCCCGGTCGAGCTGCGCCTTTTTTTGTTGCGGCTCACCTCCTGCCATTCACCATGGCCGTGGGAGTCAGGGTCATCTGGTGTCTCGTGAGTTGTGTCTGTGAGAGTAGATTCCGATGGGGAGATCGGGCTGTCGTCCAAGGAGCTGGCAGGTCCGTACTTCGCCATCCTGTCTGGTGGTACCGTTGTAGAGTTTGTGTGTGTGGCCGCACACGTGGGTTCGAAACGTGTCCGCTTAGTTGGCACCTCTTCGTGACCTGAGAAGGTCGAGGTTTCCACGGGTAGTCTCGCCTACACTCTACGCGTGCGCGGGTTACGGAGGCAGCGCCTTCGGCCCTGGCACGGATTATTCCCTATAGAGGGGGTGGCAGATCTGACTGCCGTGAGGCACTGTTGTGGTGGGGGACACGACAGTTTTGCCGTCACTCTCGCTGTGTTAAAAGCCGGAGTGAAACAACAACAATTTGCTTTCACTCCTGCTGTGTTAGCAGCAGAAGTGCAACAACGACAGATATGCTTTTTTTATGTCCCGAAATCCAGGACAGATTGGGGATCGGGGTGATGTCGCTGCTCTTCTGGTGAGACGTGGCCGTCCTCTCGCGACGGTCGCCGGTTGGCAACTGCTGCCTAAGAGCTGCTGCGTCGCTCGACGTGGATGGGGGGAAGCTGGACGCCCCTCTCCGCTACTGCGCTGCCGCTCGGCCCGTCCGCTGCTCCTGCCCGCCCGTCTCCGCTGCTCCTGCCCACCCGTCTCCGCTGCTGCGCTGCCGCTTGACCCTTCCGCTACGGCGTCCCAGTCTCGAATGGTTCGGTCGCTGACGCTGACGCTGGAATGACGAGCCTGTCCTTGGCTCGAGGTGGTGCAGTATAGACATACATATGTCATTCCTGCAGTTTCTGTAGGGGAGAGAAATATATATTAACAGTCTAGTCGAATGGTCCTGTCTGGTTTTACCTGAAAAAGAGAAAGACACACTCTGTTGAGGGATTAGTAAAACTTAATCCCTCAGCAGATCAGGCCAACGCGTGGTTGGCCTGTGATGTGGTTGTTGGCCCAGTCCACGGATGAGCCAGTTGCGGGAGTGTTCCGTCCTCTCGTAGAACTTCCTGGCGATGGCGCGGAACCTTTCTCGGAGAGGCAGGATCCCGGTGTCCTCGTGGAGTTGGCGCGTCGAAAAGCGCCTCGGAAGATGCATACCAGTCTTCAGGGCGCGGTTCTGTATCCGTTACAGAGTCACAATGTGAGCATCTGCGGCTTTCCCCCAGACCACGGCCGCATACTCTAACAGTGGGCGAACCAATGTTAGGTAAAGCGTGATGCCGTGTTGCGGTGGCAATGTCGACTGTGGGTTTAGCAGTGGATACAGGGCGCGGAGGCGTCCAATTGCTCTCCCTTTCACATCACGGATGTGATGCTTCCAGGTGAGCCTGCGGTCTAGGGTAACCCCTAGGTATTTCGTCGTCCCACTCCATGGGATAGGTTCTCCCAGGATTTCGAGCGGCGTAAGCCCTGGCGGCAGAAGTCTTCGAGTGAAGACGACTGCCTGGCTCTTTGTGGCGTTGAATTTCAACCGCCACTTTGTTGCCCATGAGCCCAAGGCGTCGCACCCGCGTTGGAGGCGGTTTCTCAGCACCTGGGCATTCATGCTGCGCGTGAACAGGGCTGTATCATCAGCGTACAGCGCCAGTTCGACTCCTGCCACTTTCGGCGCGTCTGCAGTGTACAGTGAGTACAGCGAGGGGCCGAGAACCGACCCCTGCGGCACCCCTGCACGTATCTGCCGGTCTGTGGACGTACCGTCGTCAGCCCTCACGTGGAAGGTTCGTTCGGACAGGTACGACCGCAGCAACGTCATGTGAGACGTCGGTATCCCTTGTTCAAAGAGTTTGAACTCGAGACCGTCGTGCCACATCGAGTCAAACGCTCGGGAGACGTCGAGGAACACTGCGCCAAGGAATTCCCTTGTTTCCAGTGCCCTCATGGCCGGTTATACCACCCGCAACAGCTGGTGGGAAGTGGCATGCTCTTCTCGGAATCCGAACTGCTCGTCCGGGATGATGCCCTCCTGGGTGACGTGTCGCATCAGTCTTCTCGCGTACAGCCTCTCAAAAACTTTCGAGAGGGACGGGAGTAGGCTGATGGGTCGGTAGCTCGATGCCTGGCGTGGGTACTTGCCAGATTTCAGGATGGCCACGACCTCCGCGTGTTTCCACGCAGAGGGGTAGTCACCCGATCGGAGAATCTCGTTGAAAAAATCGGCAAGTTGCCGGTGTAGGCCCGGTGGAAGGTTCTTCAGCAGGAGGTTTGTGACGCCATCGCTGCCTCCGGCCTTCTTGGGGTTCAGCGAGCGAAGTTGCACAGCAACTTCCTCCTTCGTATCAACTCGATAACGTCGCCTTCCTCCCTTGCGCCGCGGATGGTTGGTAGTTGCTCGTGGACTCGCCGTATGTGGTCGTCGTCGATGACGTCGGCCACCGGTGTGAAGTTGGCTGCAAAGGCGTCAGCCAGGACGCTGGCTTTCGCGTCAGGGTCGCTGGCAAAGTCGTTCCCGACCTGTAAAGGCGGTATTCGCTGTCGCCGGCGTAGGAAGGACTTTACCACCCTCCATGCACTGCCATCCTCAAGATTGAGGGTAGACACAAGGTCTTCCCATTCCTGGTTCCGGTGATGCTTGACTGCTGCCTTAATTTCCCGTCTCGTGCGGTTAAATCGGCGCTTCGTGTCTGGTAGGCGAGTGAGCTGCCATTCACGAAACAGTCGGTTCTTCTCGGTTATCGCGTCCAGGATAGGGCGCGGTAGCTGTCGCGAGAAGTCTCGTGTTCCTTGGCGACGTCTTGGCGTGGCTTCCTCAGCTGCTCGGAGTATTCTTCGGGTGAAGAATGCTAGGACGGCATTGACTTCCGCCAGAATCAGCCAAAGAAATACGTCGTGAAACTTGTCGTGCGTTGACGAAATCCAAGCCGATGAAGTCAAATATCAGCAGTAAAGAGAGGGCGGCCATTCGTGATGTGAGGGAACGCTCTGAAATTGTTGTCTTACCGGCTGACAAAGGCAATGCTACAGTTGTTGTCTCCCATAAGGACTACACTGATAACATGCACAGCCTGCTAAATGACGATTCCTACCGGAAGATCAGCGTTGACCCTACAAAGAAGGTGGAGAACAAGACGAGGGTTCTTCTCAAGGACGCAGATTTACCGGAGGGTGACGCTAATAAATTGTTACCCCAAGGTCCGGTACCGCCTAGACTATATGGACTCCCGAAGGTTCACAAAGAGGGGATACCATTACGCCCCATAGTCAGCAACATCAGGGCACCTACATTTTTGTTGGCCAAATACCTGACGGGAATATTAAGTCCTTATGTGGGTAAATGCCCTCATCACATCCGTAATTCCGTGGATTTTGTCAAACGCCTTGATAGCTTCAGGTTGGATGAGTCAGACATCATGGTGAGTTTTGACGTCGTTTCCTTGTTTACGAGGGTCCCCCGCGAGAGTCGCTAGAGTTGATTGGTCAGAGGTTTGACGAGAATACCACTGAACTTTTTAGGCATGTCTTGACTTTCACGTATTTTCTTTTTAATGGAGAATACTACGAACAAACGGAAGGAGTCGCCATGGGTAGCCCACTCTCACCGGTAGTAGCGAATTTGTACATGGAGAACTTCGAGGAGGAAGCCCTGTCGTCATCCGAATGGAAACCTACTTGCTTTTTCCGTTACGTGGACGACACGTTCGTCTTCTGGCCACATGGTATGGATAAACTCCTTGACTTCCTTACACATCTAAACTCCATACGCCCCAACATCAAATTCACTATGGAGACTGAAACGGAGGGTAAATTACCTTTCCTTGACGTCTTGGTCAGGAGAAGGGCTGACGGCACCCTAGGTCATGGGGTGTATCGAAAGACAACACACACTGATCTGTATTTGCACGCAGACAGCTGCCACCACCCTTCACAGAGGAATGGGGTACTTAAAACTCTTGTACATAGGGTGCGCACTATCTCTGACACAGAGAGTCTACCCCAGGAATTGGAACATCTGAGAACTGTATTTCGAAAAAATGGGTACTCAGAGTGGCAGATCCAACGTGCTCTCCGCCCAACCACTGCATCACAACCTGTTGAGATGGATGAAGTCACGAGGGAGGAGGTAGGCACTGCATTTATTCCATACACAGGCGCACTCTCGGGGAAAATCGCCCGCATTCTGAAGAAACACCGGGTCGGAACTGTGTTTTGTCCTCCGAATAAAACTCGTGCACTGGTGGGGAGCGCCAAAGATGACCTCGGTTTGAGGAAGGCCGGCGTGTACCAGATTCCGTGTCAATGTGGCAAGTCGTATATTGGTCAGACGATGCGTACCGTCGAGGATCGATGCCGTGAACACCAGAGGCACACTAGACTGATGTATCCCAGCAAGTCGGCGGTCGCTGAACATTGTTTGTCGGAAAATCACGCTATGGAGTATGACCGCACGAGGATTCTGGTACAGACGTCGAGATACTGGGACAGCGTTGTTAGAGGCCATCGAAATTCGCACCAATGACGACCTCATAAACCGTGACTGTGGCTATAATCTTAGCAAGGCTTGGGAACCAGCGATTGGGTTAATCAAGAGTAAATCGAGCAAACGCATAGTTGTGACGACCATGGCGGACAGAGCCATCACACTGACGTCATCTCAGACGCCGTCGCAATCTGTTCCACCGCGCTACCGTGGCGCGGGGCGCGGACGGCGGAGGGAGCGCACCTCGGGCGGAGGGTATTTAAATCGGCCGCCGCTGCGACCGAACCCAGTTCCCCCTGAGCAGTCATAGCGTACGGATCTCCGTGCCGGCGCGTTCACAGGAGCTCAGTCCGTCAGTTCACCTGATGATGGCGACATGTTTGATCGCCGAAATATTGTGCCCGTTGGACACTATAGACCGGCACTACACCCGTGGATATTTTGATTATCAAATACTCCGGGAGAAACTCAAGAATCACATACTGTAGTTGCTGTTCTATCAGTGTGTTGTATTGCTCTGGAGAAGCTTAGCATTTATTATTATGGTGCATCAGTGGTTTTATTCAGGTGAGCCTCTACAGTTCCACAATATTGGGAGATAATAGATGATTGTCTACAATTCCACAAAATCCAGAATTGATATTCTGGACCAGATGCCTCATCTGTACACTGTTAATTTTGGTTTTCACAGGCAGCCTATGCGTGTTTATTCAATGTGCTAGACCTTCCTGAAGTCAATGTATGGATCCTTTACAGAGAGATGACAGTAGGAAAGAAATATTACCTCACAAATGTTTCTTTTCAGAATAGCAGACTCTTCTCTGTGTTTGTATAGTCAAGAAAAGGGCCTTTTCACACATTCATTACAGCCACTAAAAAATGAAAGATACTGATACAGAAGACCTGGCAGATAAGAGGATGCATAAGTTCAAATAAAACCAAGAATCTGTGTGTAGACTGCAACAAATTCATATTTGCTGCAAGTGTTCAGTATGTGTGTGCAAAGTATTTCTATAAATATGGTGGCTTTTATTAAAAACATGTCATAGAGCAAAACAACGTTATTTTCTCATAATTTCCACAGTAGTTTATGTCCATTTTTCTTTTTATTTTGTAATAAATGTATGTTTGTAGCTTTCTTGGGGCTTTGATTAAAACAAGTCATAGCAATAAAATTGCTATTTTATAATTGTATATTTATTTGCATTTGAAAGTTTAGTATCAGAGTTTAGTTTAAGTGTTAAGAAGGATATTCCACTTTTTTTAATGTCCAGGGGCCATCATGAATAGTCATAACATCAGCGTAATTATTGTATTTGACTAAAAATGTCATTTCCATTCTCCTCACTGTGTGTTTCTCTCAAGTGCTTTCTGTACTACACTGTAGCAGTTCTTTCTATGTATGACCCACATTTCACTGAGTTATGTTACTTAGCAGTGATACATCAAATGAAAATTACTTAAAGAGGTAGTGCTCAACTCAGTGATAATCTTTTTTCCTATATTTGAATATGTTATGGAATTTACATGTTATGCTAATAACATTGTAACTGTCTGTTTACTTGTGTCAGAGCTGCTTTTTCATAATATAAAACATTTATGTTCTTGGTGGACTGAAAATGATTGATATGTAGAAGTTGTAAATTAAATGAATCATTGTGATTATGGTAATATTTCCTTACTTACAAATTAACATGTGCGTTTTATTTCAGCACCATTTGCACCGAGCATATCTGATTTAATACAAGTAAATTCCAGTTTTATTTTGTTAAACCTGACATCATGGGATGATGGCGATTGTCCTATTACATCTATTGTAATTGAGTATAGACAAAAGAATGATAATTCCTGGACACTTGTTTCAAATAACATCAAGAAAGAGCAGAGTGAATTTCTCATTTTAGATCTAAATCCAGGCACTTGGTATACCTTACGTGTTACTGCTCATAACAGTGCTGGTTCAACTGTGGAGCATTACAATTTTGTTACTCTCACACATTTTGGAGGTAATATATTTGCTGTTGTCTCTGATAAAAAGCTTTATCATAAAAGTTACTGAAAGTTTTTTTTTTTAATAAAATGGATATAATGAATATTCTTCATGTAATGTAAAATTTGCATTTGGAAATGAATACAGATGCCTCGTGAAATCAAATTAATCTGTATGTAATTGTTACACAAAATTTGCTTCAAAATACTGGGTTTAAAAGAATGGTGTATAGGCTTTTAAATCCCATTACATAAGTATCTTTCTCAGACTGAGTTGTATTCCACTGCACCATATTTTCCAACTCCATTTTATTACTTTTTTTTCATTACGTTTATAGCAGCAGTTAATTGCCAGAGTATGATATTTAGTTATACTTATCTTCACCTCTTTTAGTTCTCAGTGAATGGTATTAAGTCACAGAAGTAATGTGAAAGTCCCATACTTTTTCAGCCCTGTGTGTGCTATCTAAAAGATACTGTTTAGCTGCTGCCTTAGATATCTTCCTTATTTTTGAGTTTTCATGTTAGACTGTGCATAAAAATCATTTTCAGATTGTTACTAGCTTTTATAGTTTTTGTTCCCTTTACTTAAATATTTATAGTACATCCATATTTTTTATGATACTTACTTACCAAGAAACCTGAGTTCAAATTTTGGTGTACCAATTTTTTTGTTACATGAGGTGTGATAAAAAAGTAATGAGAATTCTTTAATTTCATAGGCTTTATATATCCAATTTTCAAAACTTTTTTCCTTGTTGGTACACATGTTCCTGATGTATGTTTGAATTTTCAGCTATTTTGAATATTTAGTTTGTTGTTTATAGTTGAAAAAGTTATACGTGCTTTTGGGTGCTTAGAAAATTTTTACTTTCAATAAAGATGAATTAAAGAATCTGGATTAAATTTTACTTGAAAAATGGAGTAAAGTGGAGCACCACATTGAAAATGTTGATTGAAAAATCTACTATGAACAAGACAAGAGTTTATGAGTCATATAAACAGTTCCAAAGAAGGATGAGAACATGAAGATGACGGCCACCTGGGATGCTCTGGAACATCAATTACTGATGACAATGTGGAAGAAGTACAGAAAATGGCTCTGAAAAAATCACTGAATCACCATCAGAGAGGTTTCTGATGATGTCTTCATATCCCTTGGCTCATTCAAGCAATTTTTGGGTTGCTTTTGGAATGAAACATGTAGCAACAAAGTTTGTTCCAAAATTGTTGAATTTTGACCAAAAATGACATCACGTAGCCATTGCCCATGAATTGCTGAATGAAGATGATAATGATCCAGAACTTATAAAGAAGACTATAACACGTGAAAACAGAACAGCCCAAAGAGGCCTAATGATGAGGTGTCTAAAATTCACTAATGAACTGAAACATTGACCATTACGCACCATGAGATAAAATGCACCTAGTGGGATTGTAGGCATATGGATACACTAAAGGAGGGTATATAAGTGGAGCAGAGAAGAATGAGGAATCATTCTAACAATGATACAGGATGCAAATGGCGAAGTACACTGCATAACTGGCTTTGGCAAAGGACAGATTTTTATGGCCTTATCCCTGAGAATGAGTATCTCAGGAATGATGAAGTTAGTCAGCTGTTCAAGGCTACTGTCATGAGCATCTATGGAAAGTGATTCAAGGACAGAAAAATCACAAATAGGCAACAAGGTGTTGGACATCCACCCCTCAGCACAGTATATGTAGGTTGGAGACTAACCCAGTCTGTAAAGCAGGATCAGTAATACTTCGTGGCTTATTTGACAGTAGACTGCAATGCTGGGGCAGGCATAAGTGTTTAAAAGCACAGAGCTCAGTGCACATTGCTGAAAACGTGGCTCCATGGGAGACTACCCCTACATCATCCATGTTAACCCAACAGCATTGTTGCTTATGATTTCAGTGAGCACAGGATCATCAAGTTTGGACTTTGATTCAATGGAAACATATTGCCTGGTCATTTCTTGTAACACTAACTCAGAAGTCATTTCTGAATATGATGTTATCCAAGCAAACAAACACCCAAATATGCACAGCACCATGGACACAGGCCATTGGAGGTTATTTTATATGATCATTCACTGGGGCTTCCACAGGACATGTGGTAGTAATCAGAGGTACAAAACCAGCTGTGGACTATGTGAACATTATTGTTGACTACCTGCATCCCTTCACACTTAATGTCTAGCACAGCAGTGACAGCTTCTTCCAGCAAGGTAACTGTCAAACAAAAAGGCCATAATCATGCTACAGAGGGTTGAGGAACATGATAATGAACACACTCTGATACCTTGGCCCCAAATATTTGCCTGATCTGAACCTGATGGAAAATGTCTGAAATGCTGTGTGACCTCTGCTTGGACATCTTGTTTCACATACCTCCAGAAAGCAACCAAGAACTTGTCAGATCCATGCCATGTAGAATTGCATTTAAAAGGTGTACTAACATGCTATAAAAGAGGTGATTATGTTGTTTTAGTTAAGTAATGTTAGTCAAAGTATTGCTGGGTAATGACAAGTGCTTTCAGGGGTGCATCTGTCAGAAGTGGGCCTAACACAATATATTTATATTGTAAATCTATAAATTCTTTTGTTTCCAATGAATACTAGTTCCAGTGATTGTGAGGTATCAATGACATATGCCATATACACTGCCAGGAGAAAAAAATTAGTACACTTAGAAAAACAGTACATCTACATCTACATCCATACTCCGCAAGCCACCTGACGGTGTGTGGCAGAGGGTACCCTGAGTACCTCTATTGGTTCTCCCTTCTATTCCAGTCTCGTATTGTACATGGAAAGAAGGATTGTCGGTATGCTTCTGTGTGGGCTCTAATATCTCTAATTTTATCCTCATGGTCTCTTCGCGAGATATACGTAGGAGGGAGCAATATACTGCTTGACTCTTCGGTGAAGGTATGTTCTCGGAGCTTTAACAAAAGCCCGTACCGAGCAACTGAGCGTCTCTCCTGCAGAGTCTTCCACTGGAGTTTATCTATCATCTCCGTAACACTTTCGCGGTTACTAAATGATCCTGTAACGAAGCGCCCTGTTCTCCGTTGGATCTTCTCTATCTCTTCTATCAACCCTATCTGGTGCGGATCCCACACTGCTGAGCAGCATTCAAGCAGTGGGCGAACAAGCGTACTGTAGCCTACTTCCTTTGTTGTCGGATTGCATTTCCTTAGGATTCTTCCAATGAATCTCAGTGTGGCATCTGCTTTACCGACGATCAACTTTATATGATCATTCCATTTTAAATCACTCCTAATGCGTACTCCCAGATAATTTATGGAATTAACTGCTTCCAGTTGCTGACCTGCTATTTTGTAGCTAAATGATAAGGGACCTATCTTTCTATGAATTTGCATCACATTACACTTGTCTACATTGAGATTCAATTGCCATTCCGTGCACCATGCGTCAATTCGCTGCAGATCCTCCTGCATTTCAGCACAATTTTCCATTGTTGAAACCTCTCGATACACAATAGCATCATCTACAAAAAGTCTCAGTGAACTTCCGATGTCATCCACCGGGCCATTTATGTATATTGTGAATAGCAACGGTCCTATGACACTCCCCTGCGGCACACCTGAAATCACTCTTACTTCGGAAGACTTCTCTCCATTGAGAATAACATGGTGCGTTCTGTTTTCTAGGAACTCCTCAATCCAATCACACAATTGATCTGATAGTCTGTATGCTCTTACTTTGTTCATTAAACGACTGTGTGGAACTGTGTCAAACGCCTTGCGGAAGTCAAGAAACATGGCATCTACCTGTGAACCCGTGTCTAAGGCCCTCTGAGTCTCGTGGACGAATAGCGTGAGCTGGGTTTCACACGACCGTCTTTTTCGAAACCCATGCTGATTCCTACAGAGTAGATTTCTAGTCTCCAGAAAAGACATTATACTCAAACATAATACGTGTTCCAAAATTCTGCAACTGATCGACGTTAGAGATATAGGTCTATAGTTTTGCACATCTGTACGACGTCCCTTCTTGAAAACGGGGATGACCTGTGCCCTTTTCCAATCTCTTGGTAGGCTTCGCTCTTCTAGAGACCCACGGTACACCGCTGCAAGAAGGGGGGCAAGTTCCTTCGTGTACTCTGTGTAAAATCGAACTGGTATCCCATCAGGACCAGCGGCCTTTCCTCTTTTGAACGATTTTAATTGTTTCTCTATCCCTCTGTCATCTATTTCGATATCTACCATTTTGTCAACTGTGCGACAATCTAGAGAAGGATGCACAGTGCAGTCTTCCTCTGTGAAACAGCTTTGGAAGAAGACATTTACTATTTCGGCCTTTAGTCTGTCATCCTCTGTTTCAGTACCATTTTGGTCACAGAGTGTCTGGACAATTTGTTTTGATCCACCTATCGCTTTGACATAGGACCAATATTTCTTAGGATTTTCTGCCAAGTCAGTACATAGAACTTTACTTTCGAATTCATTGAAAGCCTCTCGCATAGCCCTCCTCACACTACATTTCGCTTCGCGTAATTTTTGTTTGTGTGCAAGGCTTTGGCTATGTTTATGTTTGCTGTGAAGTCCCCTTTGCTTCCGCAGCAGTTTTCTAACTCGGTTGTTGTACCACAGTGGCTCTTTTCCATCTCTTATGATCTTGCTTGGCACATACTCCACTAACGAATATTGTACGATGGTTTTGAACTTTGTCCACTGATCCTCAACACTATCTGTACTTGAGACAAAACTTTTGTGTTGAGCCATCAAGTACTCTGAAATCTGCTTTTTGTCACGTTTGCTAAACAGAAAAATCTTCCTACCTTTTTTAATATTTCTATTTACGGCTGAAATCATTGATGCAGTAACCGCTTTATGATCGCTGATTCCCTGTTCTGCATTAACTGGTTCAATTAGTTCGGGTCTGTTTGTCACCAGAATTTCTAATATGTTATTGCCACGAGTCGGTTCTCTGTTTAACTGCTCAAGGTAGTTTTCAGATAAAGCACTTAAAAATATTTCACTGGATTCTTTGTCCCTGCCACCCGTTTTGAACGTTTGAGTCTCCCAGTCTATATTCGGCAAATTAATATCTCCACCCAGAACTATAACATGGTGGGGAAATCTACTCGAAATATTTTCCAAATTATTCTTCAGGTGCTGAGCCACAGTATGCGGGATATTAGATGTACTGATAATGGTTTCAAAATTTTCCACCAACAGATAGTGCAGTGGCACTGCTAACAGAGCGCCATCTTTGACTACCCTTTAGTAGGGAATACTCACAGCCAGAAATCTCACTGTGGTGCAAACATGTGAAGCAAGGAGGCAATCATGCCATAAAGATACACTAGTGCTTCCTACAGCCAACTGAGTGAGTTTGGAAGGGGTAAAATTGTGGCCTCCTGAGTTGCAGAATGTTCCTTTCAGAGAAGTGCCACCTAATTTTGACATTTGCATCAGTGGACATTCTCATATCCATAAATGAGGTTCTGTATGAACATACAGCCCTGACAAGTGCCACATTTTTTGTATTGTAAAGGCAGCAGTAGCAGATTTTACAGCTAGCAGAGCACAGAAAGGAGAGCTTGTGAGCCCAGATATGACAACACAAACTGTTGCAAACTGGTTATTAGCTGTAGGACTATGGGCACACACACTTCTAGCTGATCTTCCACTAACACCACAGCATCGATGTGCATGGCTCAATTGGTGCCATCGGAGGATCACTTGGAAGATGGAATGGTGTGATGTGGTCTTCAGTGATGAAAGCAGATTCTGCTTGCATGCAGGTGGTGGTAGTTTGCTTGTATGATGTAGACCTGCTGCACACCATCTCATAGAGTACACTCATCCAAGACACAGTGGTTCCACACCTGGACTTATGGTTCGAGGTGTGATAAGCTACAACTGTCATTCACCTTTGGTGTTTGTGGAGGGGGTGCTAGCCAGTACTCGGTACATGCAGAATATTGTTGGATCCATTCTTTTGCGATTCTTGCAATAGGAAGGTGATGTATTGTTCCAAAAGGATAATGCTCTCCCACACACTGCCCATGAAACTCAAAGTTCTGCAAGACATGCAGCAATTTCTATGGCCAGCATGTCTGCAGACTTATCTCCAGTCAAGCATGTGTAGGATATTTGGGAGAAGAAGTGACTTATACAACTCGTTACCAACAATTATTACAGAACTATGTGAGCAGGTGAAGCAAGTGTGGCATAACATATCCCTGGGCAGTATCCGACATCTGTATGACTGTATGGCAGAATCTGCACCTACATTGCTGCCTGTCAAGGCTGCAACACATACTAATGTGGGTATTTCAGCATGGGTTGATACCTGGTACCTCAAAACTGCTTGTGCTATAGATCTGAAAATGTAATGATTTCATGAACTCTATATACACTGATGCAACAATAAATCTTGAGTGAATTTTAAACGTTGAAAATGGAGTACTGATTCTTTTTCTGTTGATGTATTTGCCATAATGTCTACACATGGCTATACTCAGGATCCAACTGTGCAGTGTATGAACAGAGATGTGTATGAATGATAAACAGTATAATACAGAGATGGTGTTTACTGTATATTATAGTTTTGGCTTCAGTGACAACTAAACATCTGTTCCCACTACAGAATGAAGTTTCATCACTGACAATACAAAATAAAGAGAAGGATCATATATAAAAGCATCAAATGGTGCAACCAGGAAGAAGTCTTATGTTGATACCCCTGTATGTTCACCAAAAGTTTGAATGCATGCTGAAAAGTAATGCCTCTGAATTTTTTATGTGAAAACTCGTAAAGCTTTTTGAATAAAACAAATCTCATTACCATTCTACATCTTTATTCCTCGTGTATTTATATTTCTTTTTCAGCATAGTCATCCTGGTAACAAAAACATTTCATGCAATGCAATGAGGGACCAGTTTGTTGATACTGTAGTGCTCGTAATTCCGCTTATGATTATTTTTGCGATGAGCAAACCCTATAATTGTGGCCACGCTCAAAGAAGACCAAGGAGACTGAATACAAATGAAATGCCCACATGAGGCAACCACATTTATTACAATAACTGAGATGCATACAGTCAAGCTTGATATAGCCCATTGCTGACTGCGTGACTGCAGTTGACAACTTGAGGTGGAGCAGTGCGTGATCCGGAGGGTGTACACTCCACAAGACGTCACGTAGCCATGTGCTCATGGGCAAGTCTCAGTATGGCCAGTTCCTGGCACTATATGTGGAGTGCAGAGCTTTTCGTGGGCGAGGTGGAAGTGGCTGCAAAACGGACAAGTTTCTGCGTGTGTACGTGTGGGGAGTTCACGATCACTCGACCTATGTGCTTCGCGGCTAGGCAGGACAGCTCTTTGTGTGATGTGTCTGGTGCATTCTGATGCCTGACTCGCACTGGTTCTCACTTTATCTTCACATGTCTGGTGCACACCACACTGTTGCCGGGCTTCCAGCTAACAGTAAATCTGCCTGCGTGCACTCCGAATGCTGTGTCAGCCGCGATAGTAGTTCTCGCAATTGCAGCGCTGTCCAGTGGGCCACCACACAGATCCCCCTTTGGAAAGTGGAGCTCGAGAGCTGCATGACAGTGCAGCCATCAGTCTACAACACCATCCTGTTGTAATTTGGGCACTGTGTGGTGACATCAGCACTAGCATGGTGGCTATAGTCTGGTGAAGCAGCGATTGTGAGGTGGCTGGTGACGTCAGCGCATAGTTCTGGCTGGCATGCAGTGGCAAGTCCTCTCGCGGCGGCCAGTGGCATCAGTGGCAGGCAGTACTGCTGGGCAACTGGGGGGGGGGGGGGGGGAGGCATGTCTCCTGTGCAGCGGTTATGACAGGAGCAGCTGGTGGCACTGGCTCTGAACTGTCTGAAGCATCGCATGGCATAAGCACATGGCTCTGTAACATCGTGACGAGTGCGTGAGTCCCAGAATTGTGACAGGCACATCAGCAGCATTGGGGTGGCGTAAGGAGCTCGACAGGGAAACGGTTACAGTAACTGGCGTGGGTGTAGGACTGCCTTGACACCTGGCGTGGCAGAGGCATCTTGGCGCAGACGTGGTTCTGATTACGGGGACCAGTGCAGGGGAAACCTGCCTCGATGCCTGATGTGGCGGAGGCAACACAGCATGGATGTGGTCCCAAGAGTGCCAATGGATACACAACCAGTGACGTGGGTGGCAGAGTCTGGGGCTCGACTGGTAACGGCTCGGCAATGAGGTGGCCTGCTAGAGACAAGGTCTCTATGGCAGGCGGCGGCTGGCATCCTGGCTTCTCACCCATTCAGTCTCTGGTGGCATGGCGCAATTGTCCCACAGCAAGGACGTTTGAAACAGACGCACCGACCAAAGCATGTGACACACTCTTCTGGCAGCTGTGGTGAGGGTGATTCGGGCTACTGCACCAGCTGGCTGGGCGGGCTGGAGTGAGGCACACACGAGTCACGGTGACATCTGGCGGCAGGATGACAGCCAGCAGTGTCTGTGTGCCATTGTCGGTGGGGGGTATTGGTGCCGCCGGGCTGGCAGCATGGCAAGCTTCGTCGGCAGTTACGTCTTCCACGGTGTCGTGGAAGTGTGCAGTGTCAGGAGCGGACAAAACATAAGCCGGTTTGACACGATCGATGGTGACCTTCGTCGGCTTGCCATTGACCTCGAGCTCCAGCATTCTGTCACTGCGGATGATGATGCTGTGCAGTCCCGAGTATGTGGGTCAGTTGTGTGGTATTGGTGCGCAAAATGACGTGGCTGCAGTGTTGCAGGTCGGCGTGCACAAACTCTTTGCCTGTACTGTGCCATGTAGGCACGTGCAGTCAGAGGCCAGCCATGTGTGCACGTAAACGTTCTGCCAGTGGTGGGGCGGAATGGTCGTGCGGCAGTGGTGATTTCTCCGTGAAGTCCTTTGGAATAGGCTCGTAGACCGAGCAGAATCGGGGAAGTGTCTCAGTCCAAGTCGTATCGCAGCAAGTTAAGGTGGATTTTAGCATCCTGTGGAGCCTCTCTACCACGCTGTTGGACGCTGGATGGTAGCTTGCCGTTTTCTGCAGGTGTACTCCACACAGTCAGGCGACATGTGTGAACAGCACACAGTCGAACTGGTGGCCGCAGTCAGTGGTCATGTGACTGGGGAAACCAAATTGGGCCACTCAAGTTTCAATGAAGCCGATGATTTCTGCAATCAGTGTCACGTCTGGTCAGTGTGTAAAACGGTCTACCATGGTCAGCAGGTAGTCCTTGCCATGGGACGAGGGAAAAGGACCCACGATGTCCACGTGAACGTGTGCAAAGCGCCTTATTGCATCGGGGAACGAGCCAACGGGCGCGTGGGTGTGTCTGCCGACCTTGGCGCGCTGGCATGCAATGCAGGCATGTGCCCACTGAAGGCAGTCTTTCCACATCCCTGGCCAGACGAAACATGCGGCAACGAGCGGCGTAGTGCTGTTGACACTGGGGTGCGAGAGTCGGTGCACATGGTCGTAGGTGCTGCGCGAGAATTTCTCGGGGAGAAATGGCCGCTGCGTGCCTGTTGAAGTGTCACACCAGATCTTGCAATCGGAGCCGGGCACAGGCAGAAGTTCGAATTGTAGGCGTCGTGGCGGAGCTATTTCGTTCGTCGTCACTCTCCTGTACATCGGCAACGTCCTCAAAGTTCACAGGGGGAGGGATAACGGCACATACGTGAGATAGGCAGTTGGCCATGATGTTGTCAATGCCAGAGATGTGGCGGATGTCTGTAGAGAACTGCGAGATGTACTCCAGCTGCCGGAACTGGCGTGGTGAACACTTATTGTGATTTTTCACGAACACGTGCGTGATAGGTTATGATCCGTGAATATAAGCTTCGACAGACGGACAGAAGTGTTTCACAGCCTCGAATATCGCTAGTAGCTCATGGTCATAAGCGCTTCAAAGGCGTTGTTATTCCGAGAGCTTCCTGGAGAAGAAGGCGAGTGGCTGCCAGCTGTCGCCAACGCGTTGTTGCAATACCGCGCCTATAGCTGACTGGCTGGCGTCTACTACGACGGCTAGCTCTCTGTCATGCACTGGTTGTGCAAGTAGCATCGCTTCTGTCAGGGCGCGTTTCGAATAGTTGAAAATTTTTTCCAGTGCGTCCGTCCAAGGAACAGGAGTTTTCTCTTCTGCTGTCGGGCCTTGTAGAGGTGCAGTCAGAGGTTCCTAGATGGCCTTGGCGTTCAGTATGTGACATCGGAAAATATTCAGCACTCCCAAGTAACGACGTAATTCCTTGTACTTCTGTGGACGAGGCATCTCCACGATCGCTCATACCTTTTTGGGAAGTGGTTTGAAGCTGCTGGGGTTGTCGAGATGTCCGAGGAATTCTATCTCAGTGACTCCAAACACGCACTTTGCCGGATTGATGACAATTCTGGCTTCGCTGAGACGCTGTAAAATGGTTGTCAGGTGTTGGCGTGGAGCTCGGGTGACCTTGAAAACAAAGGATGTCTTCGAGGTACACAAAGCACCATGGTAGGCCTCGTAGCACACTGTCGGAAACGCTGCCAAGTCTGGGGCGCATTTCGGAATCCGAAAGTCGTTAAGAGGCTCTCAAATAATCCTAAGGGTGTCCCTATTGCCATTTTTGGAAGGTCCTGAGGTGCCACAGGGATCTGTATGAATGGCTTTGCACAGTCAATCTTGCTGTATAGTACCGACCCCACCAGAGCATGGCTGAAGTCTTACAGGTGTGGTACCGGGTAGCGATCTGGCACCATTCGCCCATTTAGCTCATGGTAGTCGCCAAGAAATGTCCTTTTTTCGAGCGAGATGCAAGGCGGAAGACCAGGGACTGCTTGATGGGCAGATGATGCCTTGTTGCAGCATAGTCTCAAATTCGGACTAAGCTATGGTGAGCCGATCGGGGGCAAGGCAACGTGGTCGGCTTGAGGTTGGTGGACTGATTGTGGTTAATATGTGGTGTACTGTGGAATGTTTGACTTCTTTTGGTGCGCCAGGTGGTCGAGTTAGTTCCAGAAATTGGTCTAGTATGTGGGCATAGGGTCCAGGGCACTGCACTGGTTTCACATTGAAGAAGGCAGCATGTCACCGCTGTCCTTCTATCTTCAACCCAGTCACAGAGTCAATAAGCGGGGCGTTTGCTGTGTCAGTTAGCAAATTGAAGTGAGCTAGAAAGTCCACACCCAGGGTTGGCTCAATGACGTCTGTCACAGTAAATGTCCACGCGAGTATGCGGCGCAGCCTGAAGTTCAATTCTTGGTAGTGTGTGCCATACTCTTTATCCCTGAGCATAGATCGTGGGTATATAAAGAGGTCAGAGTCCATGTTTGCTAGGTAGCTGACATTGTCATCCCGCTCTGCTATGTAGAGACTCCTCGATATGGCACCACAGCTGGACACGACAAATTCTGGCTGCGGTTGATGTTTGGGCGCAAGCACAGTGGCCAGCAGTTTGTCGTGGCATTGCCAAAGCGGGCGAGGTACCAAGAGTAAGCATCGGGCATTAATTCGGACGTCAGTGACATACCGCCAGGCTGACTAGTGCAGTTTGGGTTGCATCGTCTGAAGCCGGAATGGCTGTTGCTGTGGTTCCTGCTGTGCTCTGGCAGTGAACACACCAAGTGCTCAACCGGTATGGTTAGTTGGTTAGTGATGCCACCTGGGCAGCCAAGTTGCAGACTTCAGTGTGGAGCTCAGAATCCATTGCGGCATGGCCAGGGCAGTGTTTCGACGTGGGCTGAGCATTGGTGCTGGTTCTATCGCGGTACAGGTGGCAGAGGCAGCGGTGTTTGGCACCATTGCGAGCACATCGAGGATTCTGTCGGCCAGGTCCACTACACTGTCCAACTCCATCTGAAGTTGGGCCACAATCACTGCTTGTACTTGTGTTGGCAGGCTGCACACCCAGATGGTGTAATAGCAAATCCAGGACCATATCAGGCTATGACAGGCCCCGGAGATGGCGCAGGAATTGCGAGGGCCCTCCTGTGGTCACATTCTTGATGCTGCAACAGCTGATGCACCTGTTGCTCCTGCGATGCTGAAATATGGCGGATTAGTCCATCCTTCAGCTGCTTATGTGAGGATTGTGTTGGTGGGGTAGTGATAATGTCTCACACTTTGACAGCGACATTCTGGCTTACGACGTGGCTGAATTTCGCAAACTTGCACATCATGTTGTAGCTATAGAACACTGCCTCCACCTGACTAAGCCACAGGAATGGATCACGTGACCAGAATGGTGGCAGCCTAACTAATATGCGTCCTGTGCTTGTGACGGCATGCATGCGTGAATTTTTGGAGGCTAACTTCTCATGGGCTGTTCGTGCCCGTAGCTCAGCCTCCAGTGCCTGGTTGTGCCTTAGCATGTCCTGGACTGTCCTTTCCAGTTCCTCTGCGGTTGCCATCTTACATGATACTAGACAAATCCACACAAAATTTTAACACAAAAATCAGTGTTTAGTTCAGGTTCACACACGACTGTGTTTTACAAACAAAATTGGCACTGTGCGAGGTCGTAAGCATAGATAAGCGGTTTGTGGCATGGCGAGTGGTAAAAAGAAAATTTGTCTTCACGAATTGATCTACACATCATGTCGGGGTCATCAGTGTAGCCGGATTGCTCAAAATTCTGCTTATGATTATTTGTGCGATGAGCCAACCCTTTAGTCACGCCCACACACTCTGCTCAGATGAGGCCAAGGCGACTGAATACAAATTAAATGCCGGTGATAGGCAATCACATTTATTACAAGGATTGAGATGTGTTTACTCGAGTGTGATATAGTGCATTGCTGGCTGCGTAACCATGGTTGACAGCTTGAGGTGGAGCAGTGCGTGATCCAGAGGGTGTACACTCCACAAGACGTTGCATAGGCATGTGCTCATGGGCAAGTCTCTGTATGGCCGGCTCCTGGCACTATTTATGGAGTGTGGTGGTTTTCATGGGCAAGGTGAAAGCGGCTGCATAAATGGACAGGACGTCTTCTGCGTGTGTACTTGTGGGTAGTATGTGATCACTCAACTCACGTGCTTCGCGGCTAGGCAGGACAGCTCTTGATGTGATGTGTCCAGTGCGTTCCAATAATGGCTTGCACTGGTTCTCGCTTTGTTTCGTAAGTCCGGTGTGCGCCTCCCTGTTGTCGTGCTTTTGGCTAATGGTAAATCTGCGCACACGCACTGTAAATGCTGTGTCAGCTGCGATAGTAGTTCTAGCGTTTGCACGGCTGTGTAGCGGGCCGCCACAATACTGTCACTTGAGAGTGTCTGACTTTGCTGATGGAACCACAGCCTCAGCTGTGCTTGCACTACTTCATTGCCATCAAAGTGAAGTCCTTGATGGTGTAATTTAAGTTGTAGAAACAGATGAAGAATGGATGGGCCAAGTCAGAACTGAAGGGAGCATAATTAATTATGATGAACCCGAGGTGTAGGGATGTTGCAGATGTCACAGCACTCATGTGTGATGTGGCATTTTCAAGTTGAAGGAGATAATGCTTCATGTGTGGATGAACTCTTCAAATTTGACACTTGATTACATTTCTCATGCACCAACAGACTTACATTACACACCACAATGTTACGTGCTACTATTTGGAATCCTCTAGAGGCAGAGTACTGCAAATACATAAACGTGATGAATAAAGATGTAGAATGCTAAAAATGTTTTAAGATTTTTCATTCAAAAATTCAGAGGCATTACTTTTCAGCATACACTCATATTACTTCACTCACTTTTTTATGCAGATAGATATTTCCTCTTTTATTTTGCTGCCATTTCCATTCTCTATTATATGATATAATATTGAATTATTTAACTATGTTTGTTGCCTTTTTTATTCTCTATTCTCTCTAACAACATTAAATTCTTTAGTTCAGGGTGGAGAGATCTTCAGATTTCTATGTTCTCCTAACATTCCTTAGTTTTAGACATATACTGTGTGACATGTACATTGTCGTATATGTGGGACTGTGGCTTAGTATGATAGCATCAGACAACAAACTCGGACGGATGGAAAGCTTGATCCCTGATGGTTTTATGCAGTTAGTAGCATTTCATGTGATATTCATTATTGTGAATGAATAGTGTGTGTATGATGGACCAATGTCCAGATTTCACATTAGACTGTATTACCCCTATCATTCACTGGGTGAACTGGTTCTCAGGCTTCACAAAAGCAAAGGTGTACTACCTCAAATAGTATCAGGCCTAGCTAAGCACTGTGATTATTAATGTCTTCATTCTGATGCTTTTTGTTTAATATGCTTTCAGCTACAGTTGCTCCAGAATTAAGAGCACCTTCTGGATCTGGAAGAAAACCATTTTATAATGATGCAGGAACAGTAGCAGCTATTATCATTGGTCTAACACTTGCTGTTATTGCAACTTCTGTTTTGTTTTTCTGTTTGAGAAGACACAATATGATATCATGTAACAAATACAGAGGTAACAATTTTTTACATTTGATATTTTGGAGAGTCTTTTTAATCTTTTATTCTTTGTTTCTATCAAATATGGTCATGAATATTAAAATATTGATAGTTTCTTTGATTTATATAATTTTAATCTATGTAGTAAATTATCTGACCTTACAACTATGATCTGGCAAGATCAATTTAAAACATGACTTTACTGAAATAACAACAATAAATTACAAATCAAATCAGAAACAAAGCTTTAGAATATCAGATAATACAAAAACTTTATTTTTGTTACAAAATTTAATAAATCCAAAGTAGCTGCTTGTTTAGGTAAGGATAAAGAAAGGAATCAGTTACGGCTTGCTGGTGGAGAATGAATTAATGAAATGAGGTGTTACACAAACAGATTAATCTAGCTGTTCTTCAGTAAAAACCTCATGTCAAGAGTGTACCCAGAATCCAAGACAATATGGGTGGGAGATGGGGTGCAACTCACATTAATTCTGCAGTACCTGACAAAATGCTTTTGAAATTTCACAACAAATGGTTCTGGGGATACTTGCTACTAGTCAATATCTATAACATGTTCTGGCTTTCTTGAAACTGATAATGAATTTATAATTCTGCCTAAGTGGTTTGTCAGTTGTTGTGATTCCATAATAACTGAAGTTTTGTCTAAACTATATTTTTTCAGAGATTGCAAATAAAACAAAGACAGCAGTACAAAATAACACAGTAGATGCAACAGCTTTCAATTCAGTATTTGATTTAAAAGCAAAGATGTCACATACACCTTTGGTTTTTAAGTAAGGACCAGCTACTGGCTGTGTGGGCTATGTCCTTGAATAATGATTTCCACTAGCAATAAATATGCAAACATTTGTTGCTAGAGAAGTGAGATGTGTAAATTAGTGTGAACTTCCTCTATCCTAGTGAGTGCTTCCTTATAACTGCACTTAGAAGTAATATGTGCTGGAAATTTGTAGTATGTGACATAGTTAACTTCCCCAACTGGCAATCCCTCAGTAACAACTGTGGGCAGGTATATGAGTTCCCCCTGCTCTAAGGATGTTGGATATGTTTGGAAAGAGCTGCAGGTACTTTGAGGACTGCCGGGCAGTATTATCACTGTCCTGCTGCAGCTGCCACTGTTAAGTCTCTAGATCCTGGTTGTAGCTCACCTTCAAAAGAAGAGGTGATATAACATTCACAGAAGGTGCACATAAATTATACACTTGAATAAGTAGTTGCTGCTCCACTAGGGAAAGAAAGTGGACTGCCATTTATAGATTGTGGCCCATGTATTATTTGGGCTGGGGTCATCTTGTTGATGGGGGTTTTGTGGACAGTGCTGCCAAACAAAGTCTTGAGTACCACACTGCAGTTCATTTCTTGAGGTGACTTGAAAGTCAGGATAATTCATTATGTTATGGTACTTGTGAAGAGCCATGGGATGGAGCTGTGGGGTAGATGACAAATACCATTCAGCATGTGTAAGAAGGTGAATATGGAAACCTTGAGCTGGGACTCAGTGTCAACGTCTCTCGCTTGTGATAACTTTCTATGGCAAGTATAACACTATTTTTGTTGGAGTTTTAGAAGATAATGAATGGAAACATATTCTTGAGGCTCAGATGCCACACATGGAAACTATAGGACCAGCCATCTGTTGTAATGTTGTGATGGACCATGGTGTTCAGTCCATTGTTGGTGTATCCTTTATGTGTTGAACAACATACAAAATTAATGCTACAGTGATAGTTACTCAATAGCAATGTCCAGTTCTTCAGTCATTATTCTATACATTCCAGAATATATTTTTCTAACCTAAAATTATCAGAAGCAACTTACGGTTCACAATCAGTTTGTTAGGACTCTGTAGAGGTAGCAATGGAACTTATGAGAGTGAACGAAGATGGCTAAAGCTTCTTTATTTATTTGGGAATAGTTAATTTGAGCTGAATATGTTAACATGTTAGGTTCTAATAACATGCAGATCCTAGTTTTCATTTTCTGTTGTTTTTCAAAGTAAAATCTATAAAAACTTTTGTTCAGCATTCAGAATTTCAATTAATGAATAAATCTTGGATTTTTATTTTTCTGTATTTGCAGAGAAACCTCAAGATACAGGACAGTTAGCCATTGCAGACAAAAGAGTGGCACAGAATACATATGTTAACAGCGATAGTGGTAAGGACTCCTCAAACATCCCAGAACCAACATATCTGCCAAATCCTATGTGCATGACTCTTGGTCACAGACAAAACATAAGTCCATATGCAACTTTCCAAGTGCCAGTTTCTGGTGGCCCTAACTGCTCTGATGGTGAAGTGGAATCAGAGACACAGGACATCAGTCACAAACAACACATAAGCAAGGTACATTTACTATTTAAGACAGTAATATGTTTATTTGATATAAATCTGTTATGTAACTAGCTGCATAATATAATCAATATATCCTTGGCAGGTTTTGTGATATGGGCATTAAACCATGGTATAAGGTGTATATGCTCAATACCAACACAATTACAGTAATTTACTTGTATTTTAAACTGTCAGACTTAGATCAGATCAAGTTACTGTTGACTAAACAAAGGCAATTTTAAATTATATTCAGTTGACAGTCACACTTCATTAACAGAACAAAATTTAATGAGTGGAATCTCTCCTTTCTTTTTTTAAAAACATGTGACAATGCATGTGTACTCATTTGCAGACCATAAAGTGACTAGTGTTTGTATTAACTTGAAGTTTTTCTTTAATGAAAAGAAGGATATCTAGAGTCAATGATAAAAATTGTGTGTTATTGTGGAAAAAAAGTCAGGGAGCAAAATAATGGAAAACAACAAAAGTATCAGTTGACTTACATGGTGACAATTATTGAACTATATGAAAAAAACCTAAATTAGTTACAAACTGCACACACTTTATTCAACATGTAAATGTCACTACAGATATTCGTATTTAGGTTATGACATGTTTGATTGCCTGCCATCATTGGCAATGATGTGGCACAGACAAATAGTAAAATTCTGCATGAGCCCCTGAAGCGTCGTTAACATCGATGCTGTCAATGACCTTCTAAATGGCTGTTTTCACCTCAACAATGGTTTTGGGGTTATTGCTGTACACCTTGTCTTTAATATAGCCCCACAAAAAGGAGTTGCATGAGTTCAGATCCAGAGAATATGGTGGATAATCGAGGCCCATGCCAGTGGCCTCTGGGTACCCCAGAGCTGAATGCAGTCCCCAAAGTGCTCCTCCAGGACATCAAACATTCTCCTGCTTTGATAGGGTCTAGTTTCATCTTGCAAGAACCACATCTTGTCAAAATCAGGGTCACTTTGGATAATGGGGATGAAATCATCTTCCAAAACCACATACCATTTGGTAGTCACTGTGCCATCAAGGAATATCGCTCCGATTATTCCATGACTGGACACTCCACATCACAGTCACCCATTGAGAGTGAAGAGACTTCTTGATCACAAAATGTGGATTCTCAGTCCCCTAAATGCACCAGTTTTGCTTATTCACAAACCCTTCCAAATCAAAGTGTGCTTCATCCCTAAACCAAACAACAAAGTGCATCATACTTCCTATCATGCCCCGCAGCCAAGCATGCAGTTTGAACATCCTAATGCATACTGTTCAGAAGTTATGATAATTGTATTTCATCTAGTTCAATAAGTGTTACCCTGTACTTTTATTGTCTATCATATTATTCAAATTTTATGATAATTTTATTTCATCTAGTTCAATAATTGTCACCCTGTGCTTTTATTCTCTCTCATATTATTCAAATCAATGATCACAGTCTCATTTGTCTTCCATAATCATTGTATACACCATTCCCATTCTCTCTCAGTTTCCATCTAAAATTATGTCTTCTCTAGGTGCATAATAATTTAATTTTCTCCTACAAGATTATAACTGTAATGTGTCGAATTACTCAGACTATAAATGAAATCTAATTTCAAACTCTTCCTTTTGTGATGTCTTTATACATTACTATTGCTGGATGATGGGATATTATGTAACACTCCCTTAACATATCATATTGTTGAAGCAAGTGGTAGGCAACACAACACAACAGAAAGTTTGAACTTTATTTTATTTTTATTCCCCGCGGAATAAAACTTCCTAATGAGATATGTTACAGTATTAAAAATATCTACATTTATTTTCACCAATTCATTTCAAAATTATTATGTGGCCAGTTTCTTTGAGATATATTTTGATTTCTGTTGGGCTTTTTATGGCAAAAGTTTACTGCACCAGCTCTTTATGGATGTTCTTGAAATACAGAGTGATGCTTGAGGTGCTGGACTGACCATTACAATTTTTATGTAAGTAAGTATGTACATGATTTATAGTGTGTTTCAAAAAGAAAGAAATTTCACTTCTTTATAGTAGGCAAATATGTGTACTTCACGAAAAGACCTCATTACATGTAATACATTCCATCATTTTGTTACACTACTTACAGGATTACCTGCCATTTGTTTATCTTTGTTACATAGTACCATTGTTATGGCACCTCTACAACAGAAATACTTAAGTTTGGTTTAGTTTACAAAAAAATGAGATTATCATTTAAGTGTAATGTGAGCTTAGTCACTAATTAAATAAAGATCCTATACATTACATAAAACTGATCAGCAATCCAGTTTTGGTAGATGGTTCCATTTGTAAATGCAAAAGCTTAAATATATAATCATTTGCTGTTTGGAGATGTCAGATGAAAATGTAGCACAAATATGCTAACGATTTGCTAAATCCTGATAGAGCTCATTTTGTTGCAAAATTTATACGTGGATGACTGAAGAAATGAATCCACCTCAGTACCTGAGTGGTCAGCATGACTGACTGCCATACAGGGGGCCAGGCTTGATCAGGGGATGGTACAGGATGTACTCAGCCTCATGAGGCTAACCAAGGATTACTTGACTGGTAAGTAGTAGAAACCCAACAACAATCAGGAGAGGAGTGTACTAACAACTGGCCCATCTGTACCGCATGCAGTCATGCCTTTGGCAGAGGATGACATGTTGGGTGGTCAAGAATGATGCAGAATTTTACATTTTTTGTATTGTATCTTTATTGATCCATTAAATCATTCAGTGTACAGAAGTTTACAACACAATATGGGACATGTCATGCAGATGATGAAAAACACATATACATACAACATTGTTAAACATAGTATACATCACACAGCAGACATATTACATATGTATTCCTACCCAATCATTCATTGTGCACAACATAATAGGGAACATATATACACATACCTCTGGTTCACTTAGTATACATCACATTGGTTTATAGATCACACTGAATGAAGTATTGTATACTGTAGAAGCAATGATTTATTAACAGTGCTCTTCAAGTTTTTCTTAAGTTTCGTTCGCTCTTGAATAGTTCCTATTCTTTCCAGAAGATGGTTATACAGTTTGATTTCCATTACTGTAGAGTTTAGTTGAATGGGGAACAAACCTCAACAATCTCTTCAGCCTTGTCATGGTGGTGATAATCCAGGTTCCACTCCAGTCTACTGATGTTTTGTTTAATAAAGGAGATCATTAGGAAATGTATTGACTAGAGACAGGCAGTGTGTTTAGTTTTTAAAGAGTGGTTTACAGGTTTGTCTTTGATGCTTGTGTAGGATTGTTCAAACAGATCTTTTTTTTTAAATAAATTCACTGAGTTGGTACTATGACCAAAAAAATGATTCCATAATTTAATACTGAATGGAAAAGATACATACAAGTCAATGTGCTGGTATTTAGCTCATCCCTCACTGAGTGAAGCATATAACAGACTTTGCTGGTTTTTGCATGTATGTGTGTCCTTGATGTGGATCCCTAAGAATTTTGCCTCATTGGTAAATTTGATTTACTTTAATTATATGAAAATACTGGGCTTAGTCTTTAATAAGCTACTAATTCAGCCACAGACAGTTTTCCTTATCCGATACCAACCCAACTTTTGCAAAATTATGTTGTGGTTCACCATGTCAAGGTCAAGAAAAATTCCAAAAGCTGGAAATTTCTTGGCAACCAGGTGTAGGGTAGAATCAAGGAATTCATATATTGCATCAGTAGTTGTTTTATTTTCTTGAAAACCATACTAAGCAGAGGAAAGAATGTTATTTTTTCTGGGAAATGAGTTAAGTCTGGCAGCCACTTCATACTCAAATATTTCACTGAATAGTGAAAGCACTGCAACTGGACAGTAGTTGCTAGGATCTTCTTTGGATACCTTTTTATGTATGGGTATGATTTTTGCCATTTTAAGTTTTCTTGGAAATATTGTATCAAAAAATGAAGCACTTATTATGTGAGACAGTGGCTTACTAATAATTTTACTACATCTATGGAGAACGAAGCAGGGGATAATGTCTTCTACTGCTGATGATTTCTTTTGTTTATTTTACTACTGATTAATTTTGCTATCTCTGCTCCCCTTGTAGGTGATGAAAAATTGTCTTTAATGGAGGTACTGAGGACTGATTGAGGGAGGCCACTGCTTTTTAGATGCTCTGTTTGTGTTACTATAGTTTCAATAAAGTATGAATTAAATTCCTGAGCTACTTCCTCTTGGTCAGTAATTAAAGTTGAATTTACTTTAAGTTTAATGTTACTTACATTCTTCCTATTTCTATCTGTTTTTGTGTTGATTATTTGCCCTGGGTATTTGCTTTTGTTGTATGAAGACTTCAGAAGGATGTCATTTTGTAGTTTTTTAGCAGCACTCACATTTATAAATATTCTTTTGTATGCAGTAAAGTTTTTTTGTAAATTGTTTACTGGTGCAAAAGTTTAGTCTCCCTGAGGGAGAACAGCTCACTCTTACTCTTTGCTGATGTTATGATATTATGCATACAGTATATCATGGCAGTCAGCCATGACCATAAACAAATGAGAACTTAGACTGCCTGAGAGAAGAGGCCCTCACACTTGGAGGGCTGCCACTCTATGTCCGCATTCTGTGCTTCCACGAAAGCAAAACTGACAGAACGGTCATAGGGATCACAGATTCCTTTTGTTTTGGTGAGGGTCGCATTTAAAAAAAGGAAGAAGAAGAAGAAGAAGAAGAAGAAGAAGCAATCCACAACAGAAAGAAAAATGGAGTACACAAAGCATTGTTTGCTGCAGTTGGTAGTGGTAGTTCAGGCCTGGCCTTTACTGGTATACAGTTCAAAACACTCCCCACCTAAAACTGCCATGACATAGTGTCCGCATAATACCTGCTGTGATCCAGTTGGAGGATGCTCCATTGTTACATACGGTTTTTGTTTTTAAAAGGAATTGATAGTTGAAATAGCAGCAGAAAATGTTTAGAAAATTCTTCATTTGTGTGATCATAGTGTCTGTAGTTGCTTTACAATTCTTGAGAGTACTTTTGTTCTGTCACTGCAACTACAAAAATGAATGATTTTTTTCACCAGGCGCGTTTCGCTTTATTGAGGTTAAGCATCATCAGTGAGTGGTCTGCAATTAAGTTTTTACATTTTGATTTGATTTTAGTGATTGGATTTAAATACAAATCCACATATTATTAACAAACTGTTTTTTTATCTAAAATCAAATCAAAATGTAAAAACATAGTTACAGACACTGATGATGCTTTACCTCAATAAAGTCAAACACATCTGCTGAAAAAAATCATGCATTTGCATAGTTGCAATGACAGAACAAAAATACCTTCAATGTTTGGAAAAGTTTAAAATTTTCCATCTACTGTTTGAGAGTGGTATACAGTCTCCCAGTTTTTTCTCATATGGGACAGAAATTTGAGTACATTGCTTTGACAGAAACTTATACACTGTATAGTCATTTTTTTGAGTTGATGTTTATATTTAAGAAAGACTGTCTGTAAAATCAGTTCATTATGATCAAAAAATCCCAAATTTATAATCTAACAGAACAATCCTTGTTGCTAACCATTTGGTCAAAAGTGCTTACATTTTGGCTAGTTACCCCAGTTTGGGATGTACCCTTCATATTAAGGTTGTAACATTTCATAAAGTTTTTAAAGTCAGACTGATCATTGCCTTCAGTGAGGAAATTGATATTAAAGTCATCATAAATTATGACCATTGATAGTTTTCTTTTCATCACTTTTTCTAATGCTGGTGTGAAATTTCTATAAAAGAAGTGCAAGTTGCCCAAGGGAGATTTATAAACTGATATTACATGATCATCAGTATCTTTGGTTTCAATGCCAGACAATTTCATGTGTTTTTCAATAGAGTAGGAATTGAATATGTATTGGAGCAGCTGAAACAGTGTCTTTTACAAATATGCAGCTTCATTCACCTCTGAAGTTTTTTCTTGAAAAGGGATGCACTAGCCTAAAATGTACTAATACAACTGATTCTGTTTTGAGAGACCTCATACGGTGTTCAGTAATACACAGTACTTGAGTGTCTGATAGTTCACTATTGATATTGTTAACAGTTCTAACTCATTTAGCTTATTCTTAAGTTCCTGCACATTACGAAGATAGATTTTTGTGACAGACTAATGATTTATACTAGTCCATACATTTCTGTGAGAAGATTCTGTCATTGTTTTATTAATTACAATTGAATGTCTAGATTTATCAATAGCATTGTTGTGAGACTGTACCTTAAGTAATATTGTCACATTTGATCTTTTTTGGGGGATGGGAGAGAAAAAATCCTTTTTCGTTTCAGGACATCTTGGCCTTAAGTTGACACTTACTGTGGCTGGTGTTCTTGGTGCCACTGCTGTTGCTAGTACTTCTCCATTGATGGTGATGGTATTGCTGCTGTTTCCACTGCTGTTGCTGGCAATTCTACTGGTAGTGAAACTGTTGAACTCGTTGATGGAGCTGTTGGAGTCACTGCTGCTGGCAATGTTGCTGCAGTAATTACAAAAAGCTGCACTTTCGCCTTCCTTTCTTTTTTTTTTTTTTTTCATGGTAGTGTTTCTGTTACTGCTCTTGATGGTGCCTCTTCAACAAGAGGTTTCTGTGCAGAAAGCACTTCTGCTTAGAGGGGGGGGGGGGGGGTCAATGAAGAAGCAGTCCTGTTTGGTTTGTTTGATTCTGTGGCTGCTTCCTATGCTTTCCTGATGATTCTCTATCTACTTTCAGTTGTGTTGCTGCTGTGGACTCATCTGTTCTTCTCAGATATTTCTCTATGGAGGGTAGGTTAGGCTTGACTGTTATTAATGCTGGTCTACTGGACACTGCCCATAATGCATACTCTAAATTTTTGCAAAGTTTTTCGTTTCCCTTAAACACTAAGTGAAGCCAATGTTTTGTGTAGTCACTTTATTAGAGAAAGACATTTATATACCCACTGAAGAAAGTAGCATGACCTGTGTCTGGGTTAGAATATATATGGCTGGTTTAAAGTTTCAGGTGCTACAAACTCTGCTTCCTAGGGACGGTAACAAATAATTGCATTTAGAATAAAATATGGCTCAGATCTGGAGGATGACTGCTTTTAATGTCAATTTCTTTTTCTTTCAATTTTCAAAATAAGAACATTCTCATCTCCAATATACAGTACATAATGGAACCTAACCCCAGCTCAATCAAACTGTCCGAAACACCCATTATCACTTTTATGCCACAGAGTAGAATAGGGGAATAAATTAAATTCTTATTAAGTTCATGCTAGCACAGTGACAGGTGACACCTGGCAGAGGAGATGACATATCTGTGCAGCAGAAAGAAACAATCAACCCTGTAAGTTGGTCTGTACATGAGCACACTCTGCTACATCAGCACCAATTGCCAAGCAAAAGTTACAAATTTAGCATATTGTCAACCAAGAGAGAGAAAGGGATGGAGGTATATTTGTTAGCTCTTGTTACATGAAGCAACAAGTATTACCCCAGATGCAATAACAAATTTCAGAGACTTGACAGTGGAGTTAAGAGACTGTAACAAATTGTTAAGCAAACACAGCAGAACAAGGACTACTGACCACTAGTAAAGAAGTGAGCCACATTCAGTCATTATCAACAGTGCCTCATGCCAGTATCTCCAGCTCATCTCCATAAATACTGTGGTTCCCTAGCTCTGAATTCAGCTGGCCATTAGGATCAATACTGTTTGTACCAGAGCACTCAATTCAGTGATTATTATGGTGTTGTGACATCCCTGTATTAGTTTTTCCAGCACTTCTCATGAACATACTGCTTGCCATTCCCGAGATGACAATATCTGAGTAACCATGATCTGCCACTCATGGAGCTTAGAACTGGTCACCATCTACCATGTTGCTGGAGGGGGGACTGATGCACTTCCAACACTAGTACCTATTGTGGTGCTGATCGTGCTAACATTGTCATCATTGCTGGGTGAGTGGGCCATCTAGTGCTTCTTTTTCTAATCATCGCTGCAGGCGCTTCAGTGGCCAAGGGCCTCCCTGTCCATTGGTATCAGGATCAGCTGACTACACGATTTGTCACAGTGTGGTACATCCCTGTGGGTCATCATGGATCATAGTCATCTTACATTGGCAGGTTGATGATCTAACAGTGTGGGGCATACTCTCTCACTATGGATTTGCTTCCTCAAGACTTAATCTGAACTTATGGAATAATAGCCTTGGTAACCAGCCAGCCCAAGCCGACAACAGGAGTGAGTTAGAGTGCCACCATCACCAGCATGTGGCGTCTGCTTAGGCTGATGAGATGACACTGACCTGTAAATTGGAATCAATAAATGTTAACTGGTTAGTAATGTTTTATTAGTGCTGAAAGATGCTCAACAGATCCTGACAATGTAGCGGTGACTCTGTGCACCACCACAACCACCACCACCCCCCATGTAATTTGGTGCCAGAAGCGATCTTTGGTGACATTGGTATGACACTGATGTCTAGGAGTGATTGATGAAACAGGTGAGGATGTCACAGCATCAGCAATAACTATCTGACATCTCAAATGGCGTCCACATGTCTATGACCACAATGTGGTGAGTTGCAACAGCATTTTCTACTGCCCTTTCTATTATGTTGTTTTATACTGGCAGAGTTGACATAGAGATTGGCATGCAGAGTGGAAAGTGACTTTTGTGAATGCTGAAGAACCTGTAGATCTGTCACAATTTAGAGGAAAATGTAGGGAAACTTATTTGGTACCTGTTAAAAAGTGAGAGCTGTAATTTAACTGGTCATAATAGCCCATGTATTGGAATAGTATCAGTAACTTGCACCACTTATTATGCACTACACAACTGTAGTGAGTTGCTGGGCAGTGATCAGGCATAAGGAATTGTTAAGACTACGTACGTGAATTCTGGGTATCTATGTCTGTGGCATTCTTCTGTTTCTTTTAAAAGATTTTGTGTTTCCTTTATGTTAGACTTGTGATTGTGAAGGAAGTAATAAATTACACAAATGTGCTAGAAATACAATCAGCTAATATGAGTAATACTGTAGCTGCTCTGATGGTGCACATATCAACATTGGTAGAGGATGGTGCTGAGCAGAAGTTGTGTAATGACAAGTTACGTAAGCACCTAAAAGCTTTGCAAGCTATGCAATAGTTACAGCTGGGTTCAGATATGGTTAAGGCAGTAGTGAGTGTACACTATTCATCTGTACATTTTCAGCTGTGTAGTGGCACCACAATTTACTATAGGGAAAAATGTTTTGTGCAATATTCTGAGTACAAGTTACAGCCTGGTGCAGGCCGGATTGCAGTGAGTTGCTCATACCAACAGTGACGAAGTAGAACAGAGGCCACAGGGACATCAAATTGCCGAAAGAGTATACATAGCAGTTTTGCATGGCGCAAATCACAGGCAGAAGGGGCCCACTGGGCAACCTAGCATGTTATGAGTACATGACACAAAGCAGTGCATATGGCAAAACAGAAGCGCACAGCCACGTATAAATAGGTGCAGGTTTTTAACGAGATTCTTTCAAGTGTGGAAGCTCTCCTGGATGGCAAGGCATGTCACATCACCAGCTACACACAGCAGCAGATGGAGCACCAGCACTCCAGTCAATGGCGGGTCACTGGTTCGACCCTTTGAGGCCGATGCGGGGCCGTAGCCAGCCAGCAGCGGGCCACTCCATGGCTCGCTACTGTGGGCAGTCGTCCTGGCTTCCAACATATGTCAAAGGCATCCCAAGGCGAGGGCCACAGATTTGGACTCCAGATCGTGGGCACTTGTTGTCACCATGATCTTAGGCATGCCGGCGAGTAGTATGCAGCTGGCCGCCTGCGGCTCACACTGAGCGGCACTGAGATAGCAGGGTCACAGACCACTGAGTCAAATCACAGGCAGAAGGGGCCCACTGGGCAACCTAGCATGTTATGAGTACATGACACAAAGCAGTGCATATGGCAAAACAGAAGCCCACAGCCAGGTATAAATAGGTGCAGGTTTTTAACAAGATTCTTTCAAGTGTGGAAGCTCTCCTGGATGGCGAGGCATGTCACACCACCAGCTACACACAGCAGCAGATGGAGCACCAGCACTCCAGTCAATGGCGGGTCACTGGTTCGACCCTTTGAGGCCGACGCGGGGCCATAGCCAGCCAGCAGCGGGCCACTCCATGGCTTGCTACTGTGGGCAGTCGTCCTGGCTTCCAACATATGTCAAACGCATCCCAAGGCGAGGGCCACAGATTTGGACTCCAGATCGTGGGCACTTGTTGTCACCACGATCTTAGGCACGCCGGCGAGTAGTATGCAGCTGGCCACCTGCGGTTCACACTGAGCAGCACTGAGATAGCAGGGTCACAGACCACTGAGTCAACTGCTGGCATCCTGATGACGACGTAACTCCGCTGCCATAAAAGGCCAACTCACAGCCGACTGTGCACGGGTCGCTGAGGCAGCCATTCTGCACCAAGCCATTTTGCAGACAGTGAAGTGGTGTCTTTAGCATTGTGGGACCCACTGGAAATTAGCGTTTGTTGTCATTACGAGGCATGTCCAGCTGCCTTGGTGTAGGTCTTATTACATTCTATGCCAATTTGGGTGACCTGCATGCCAGATGGGGATGAAATGATCATGAGAGAGGAATGGGGGCACTGTAGTTGGAAACAATAAATCACTTGGAAAGCTCAGATGAGTCTTAATATGGTGCCTTCTACCTTTTCCCACTACATTTGGTGTTGCTGTTACAGAAGTTTCCACTACATTTGATGTCAGAACAGTGGATGTTGTCTGTCCAGTACGATGTTTGAGCCCACCATCCACATTACACTCACAAAATGTCGTGAGTTTTGACCTGTTTATTATTATTATTATTATTATCATTATTATCATTATTTTATTTTATTTATTATTATTATTATTATTTTTTAGTATTGGACGTTTTCTTGCCAGGGCATTTCAGATGTTTTGTATAGGCATATTATTATTTTTTGTCAGAATAAGTGTTAGTGTGTTTGGGGCAGTAAGATTTTTTTTCATGGCATTTAATTACTTCTGTATTGGCTTGATTATGATGTTACTGAGTATGATGATACTGAGGTGTAAGGAGTTGGGTTATTCTTGTACTTAAATATTTTGTTTCGGGACTACCTGGCAACAAAAGCAACACAATGGCAGAGTCAGGAATGTGAGGTGTGTCAGAACCAGAACCAGTACAGATTTTGTTGAAAAAAGTAGCACAATTGACACCAGACAATATGCAGTTGAGAAATGAATTAACATCTAGTAGCGAGTGGGAAACCGCATCTGATCAGTCGTTGTTGCCTAGGGTGCAGGAGATTGATCCAGCTTCCTTGAGTTTGATTATTCCATTTTCTGGCAAGGCATCTGGGGTTGTGCATTTGTTTGTGGAGGACTTCGACACTTCAGCAGTGATGAATTGTTGGTCTGATGAGCAGTTGTTACAGATAACCAAGATTAGATTAACAGGTGAAGCAAAACCCTATGTAAGGTGTTCTGAGACCTTAAAGAAGGCAGGACAGTTTAAGCAATTAAAGGAAGGGCTTTTACAAAGGTAAAAAAAAAAAAAAAACCAGAATAGTGCTTGTTTCTTTAGAGAGAGGTTAAGTACAATGTTAAAGAGACAGAGGGAGATGATGGATTAATTTGCAGACAGGATAAGGGAAATTAATGAGTATACTTACGAGTTGGGTCATAGTGATGAAGCGAATAGTATTCTGTTGCAGGAGGCCGAGCAATGGGCACTTTATGTATTTTTGAGAGGGTTACTGGCACATATGTCGTGGGAAGTGCGTGAACAGACTCTCAAAGATTTGTATTCAGCCATTCAGCTGGAAATTCAATGTGAGGAAATAGATGTGGCAACAGGGGTATGTGAGAGGCAAACAGTGTTGACAGCGGATGTGAAATGTTATAAGTGTGGTCATACAGAACATGTGCAGGGGCAATGTACCCAGTCACTGAGGAATAAAGGAAGGGGTGTAAATCCGCAGCAGGGAGGGTGGAGAAGTGGAGATAGGAGAGGTGGACAAGCGTTACATGGCAGAGGGGGGCCAAGATCCACCTAAGGGAGCACCTGTTTAATTTCAATGTTACGAAAATGTATGCAGAGGTGGAATGTTCAGTGATAGGATCCATAGGAACAAAAAGTTTAAGATGTTGTAGGACACAAGTGTCAGTGGCTACTAAAAATATAATGGAATGAAGGAAGCTAGACCCACCACGTTATAGGTTGCGTGGAGTCACGCCTTTGGGGTCAGTGAGAGTTGACTTTCAAATAGAGGAAGTCTGATTTAATGCATGCATTGAGGTAGTACAATGGGTAAGCAAGGGCTACGAGATTGTCCTAGGAGTAGATTTCTCGCATCAACATCATGCCAAAATTGACCTTGGACAACAAACTGTGGAACTTGGTGGAATATTTTTTCAACAAGGGGAAACTGTTGTCAATGCAGAGCTGTTGCGAGGGGCATTCAATGTAATGAATAAACAAATTGAACCACATACATTAGTAGTAGGGCTTAATTCACATGAGTGTGTGTCTAGTGGCACCAGGAAGTTGCTTTGCGTAAGTGTGGAGTCAAATCTACCTGTGGGTACAGTATGTGTTATTGGACTGTTGGAGGATAATGAAGTTTTGGGCCCATTGGGTTGTTTTGTGAAATGCAGTGTTGTACGGATACAGAAGGGGAATGACAGGCAAGTAGTTCCTGTGAACGTGGATAATTTTACTGCTGTAGATGCGAATGTGAGGAAAGGAGTTTTCGTAGCAAATGTTATTTATATGGGAGAAGATTTCGAGTAGTGATAGATCATACTGCAATGAAGTGGTTGTTAGAGTTGAAGGATCCGTCCACTAGATTCTCTAGATGGGCTGTAAGGCTCAGTGAATTTGACTACGAGGTGGTGCACAAGCCTGGGAAGAAGCATGGTAATGCGGATGCACTAAGTAGGAAGGTGGCGAAAGTAGAAGTCATAGGTCATGACCTAGCAGTATGGCAAGAATTACGGGACACAGACAATGATTGTAAATTGTATCAGACACAGCTACAATTTAATGTATATGATGGTCTTCTGTGCAGGGAAATGAAGTTAGGGCCAAGGGTAGTAGTGCCAGTGACGTTGAGGGATGAGGTTTTAAAGGAAGCACATGATCACGTGTTATCTGGTCATGGATGGTGTTGAGCGATCAATAGGAGAGTGGCAGAAAGGTATTGGTGGAAAGGTAGGAAAACAGATGTGGATCAGTATGTCAAGAATTGTACACCATGTGCGCAGAGAGTAGATTTGAGCCAGAAACAGATACAGCTACAATGATTGCCGGAAGCGACATGTCCATTATCTATGCTGGGGATCAATGTCTTAGGACATTTCAGGTGAACACCACTGTGTAACAGATTTGTTCTGATGATAATAGACTATTTTTTGAGGTATGTGGAGATGTTGGCTATGCCAAATCAACAGGCAGCAATGGCTCCGCAAGTGTTAGTAAACAACTGGATTTTGAAGTTTGGTGTACTGGAGACAATAACTACTGACAAAGGGACCAACTTCATGTTGGATTTAATAAAGGAACTGTGTAAATTGTTGAACGTAAAGGAGTTGATGATGAGCACATTGCATCCACAGACCAACAAAATGACAAAACGGGTACACAGAACAATCGAGAAGATGCTGAGTTTTTATGTGGACTCTCATCACCATCAGTGGGACGAGTATTTGAAGCATATTGTATGCATGTACAATGCAAAAGTCCATACAAATACCGGTTTGTCTCCATATGAGGTAGAGTACGGTCAAAAAATGCCATCACCTTTTGATTTGGTGAGGCTACAGAAAGGAAGCACTGGTAAGTCTGTACATCAGTTCACAAGGCCATTTTGAGATGTTTGGAAACAGGTACAAAAGGCGAATACAAAGGCTTTGGAAAGGCAGGAAGACACAGTAAACCAGAAAGGAAGTTTATCGCAGTATAGAGTGGGGCAATGGGTAGTGCTGTCTAGCATCTATATGCAAAAAGGGAAAACAAAGAATTTCCTTACGAGGTATCAAGGGCCATACCAAATTGTTGCAAGTTAAGCTTCAGCTGCCAACTAGAACAACGATAGCACACATTGGGCAGTTACAGCCATTTATGGGTTGCCCAAATGTGATTCCAGGATGACACAGGAAGGGAAGAGGAATAAAGAGATATTGAAGAGAGGTGCTAAGCACAGAGAAAACCAGGAAGGTAGAGTACAGCATGAAGTACCATATGATTTGTGACCCAGAAAGTAGTAGAGTATTTATAAAACTTCCTGGCAGATTAAAACTGTGTGCCCGACGGAGACTCGAACTCGGGACCTTTGCCTTTCGCGGGCAAGTGCTCTACCATCTGAGCTACCGAAGCATGACTCACGCCCGGTACTCACAGCTTTACTACTGACAGAAGTAAAGCTGTGAGTACCGGGCATGAGTCGTGTTTTGGTAGTTCAGATGGTAGAGCACTTGCCCACGAAAGGCAAAGGTCCCGAGTTTGAGTCTTGGTCGGGCACACAGTTTTAATCTGCCAGGAAGTTTCATATCAGCGCACACTCCACTGCAGAGTGAAAAATCTCATTCTGGAGATTATTTATAGTTTTTTTTTTTTTTTTTTCGTGTCATGTATCATTGGGTTTGCATAGAGTAATTAGGTATTGTATTTTCATATGTAGTATGTATTTTTGAATACAGCCTGCTGTGGACAGCACTAGACCAGATTTAAGTTTTCTAATAGTAAGGAAATATGCCATGCCTGAACAAGTTAAGAGCTAGTTAAGGGTCAATCCGGGGACTGGATCTTTCCGAAGAGGGGAATAATGTAGCAGCACCACCGTTTATGATAGGGAAAGTTAGTTTAGTGCAATATACTGAGCGCAAGTTACAGCCAGGTGCGGGCTGGATTGCAGTGAGTTACGCATACCAACAGTTGCGAAGTAGAACAGAGGCCACAGGGCCGTCAAATTGCCAAAAGTGAATACGTACCAGTTTTGCATGGCACAAATCACAGGCAGAATGGGCCTATTCGCCAACCTAGCATGTTACGAGTATGTGACATGAAGCAGCACGTATGGCCAAACAGAGGCACACAGCCAAATATAAACAAGATTCTTTCAAGTGTGGCAGCTCTCCTATATGGTGGGGCATGCCACACCACCAGCTACACGCAGCAGCAGATGGGGCACCAGCACTCAAATCCTCAGCGAGTCGCTGGTTTGACCCTCTGAGGCCAACGTGGGGTCGATAGCCAGCCAGTGGTGGGCCACTTCATGGCTTGCTACTGCGGGCAGTTGTTCTGGCTTCCAACACATGCCGGAGGCATCCTGAGGGGAGGGCAGCAGATTCAGACTCTGGATCAAGGGCGCTTGTTTTTGCCGCAATCTTAGGCATGCCAGCGAGAAGCACGCAGCTGGCCACCTTCAGTTCACACCGAGCGGCACTGAGTCGGCAGGGTCATAGACCGCTGAGTCAACTTCCGGCATCCTGACAACGACACAACTCCGCTGCTGTACAAGGCTGACTCACAGCAGTGTGTGCACAGGTTGCTGAGACAGCCATTCCTTGCCAAAGTGTTTCACAGACAGTGAAGTGGTGTCCTCAGCATTGCGGGGCCCAGTGATGCAGATCTAGAGGAATGGGGGCACTGTAGTTGGAAACAGTAAATCACTTGGAAAGATCAGACAAGTCTTAATACAGTGCCTTCTACCTCTTCCCGCTGCATTTGGTGTGCTGTTACATTCAGTGACAGAAGCTGCCACTACAGCAGCTAACATAGAAAACCCTTCTGAAGACAAACAACTGAGGATGTGACAGCACACATAAATGATGTTTCAGCTACAGCTGTAATGAATAATTGTTCAGGTGTAACTACTTTGTAGACGGCCATTAGATATTTAACAGGTGACTAAAATATAAGTGATGCATCATAAGACACTTAGCAAACCTGGCACATTTGAGTAATTATCAGAGGATTTATGGCATAGATACTGCAAACACCAAATGCCAGTGTTTTAGAGAGAAGCTGAGTGGATTAGTAGAGAAAGCCAGTGAAACTGTCAATGCCTTTTCTGATAGAATTCAAAAAATTAATGCATAGATGTATAAGTCATCACAAAATCCAGAAGCAGATTGGTAAATAGGACTGAAGACATCTTTCTATGGGGGATTCCTACAGAATTTTAACATTTAGTCTGTGTAAACAGTCTGAATGATTTTGCTGCAGCATTTGCTTTGCCATGCACTTGCAGGAAATCAACTTTGCTACACAAGTACACAATGATCAATGAATCTTTGCTCCTGAAAAATATTGTTGTCGGTGTGAGAAGAAAGGACATCTGAAGGTGCAGTGCCACCAGCCACAATATTATAGCTGTGAATGCTTTGGTCACAAGGCACATGAATGTAGAAGCAAGAAACAGGTTAAACAAAGTAATCAGAAGCAGGCATTACATATAAATGGGAATGTTTAGAGCATCAATAAACATACCTAGTAGACCATAATACTGCAAAAACATGTGCAGAGATGGACTGTGCTTTGATAGGCTTAGTACAGGACAGGGAACATATATTCCTAGTAGACACTGGTGTGTATGTATTGGTCGTTAGTCTGGATCGCGTGGACAGGAGGAGACTTAAGCACTACAGGTTACTGATAACGTGGAGCAGATCACTGGGGACAACAGAGGCAAGCTTTAAGATAGGAACAAAGAGTTTTGTGAGCACATGGAAGTGTTGCCAACTGTGGGACAGGGATATTTCATGATTCCTGGGCTTGACTTCCTGGCTAGGCATTGTGCCAAAGTTAATGTTTGGAAGCATACAGTTGAACTTATTATTAATTCATTTCCAATGGATGTATCGGCTGAAAATGTTTCAATGTCAGAAGGTACATTGACTGTTAAAATTTCACCAATTGAACTGTGAACAAGTGCATTAAAGATTGTTTCACACAACAAAGTACTGGGTAACCATGAATGTCAACATACTAAAATGAGTACTATGTGTGGTTGAGGCATTGTCAAACAATGAAGCATTAGATGAAAGACTTTGATTTATATTTTATATGCAGGAGCATAGTGTGCATAAGCAACATAAATGGAAAATGGTAAGCCTGGATAATTTTGGGATGGACATAATAGTAGCTACTTTAGAGATTCTCAATGAGGATATCAATAGATCAACAGATGATTCAGCCTCAAGCAAACCATCATTGCATCTGCACTACACTAAAGTTCATTACTTGAAAAACAGTGAATAAGAAGCCATGGAAACATTGTTACTCGAATACTCAGACATGTTTAACTCAGATGGCCATTACCAGCAACACCCATAACACAACTTCGCATTCCAACAGGTGATAACACACCAGTCTACAGGAAGCCATTTAGTACACCAAAACAATTACAGTTGCTGATAGATGAATTTATAGACCAACAGCTAACTGAGGGCATTATCAAACATGGTGATACTGTCATTGTACCAAAAAGGTCATGGAACCAAGAAGTGTAAAATGTGTTGTGACAACTGTTACCTAAAACACACACACACACACACACACACACACACACACACACACACACACACACACACACACTATAACAGGTGTGTATCCAATCCTGGATTAAACAATTTGGGACAATGTAAGAATTTTCTGACAATGGCTCTTAGAAGTATTTCAAGTTGAGATGATGATGTTTGGTTTGTGGGGCACTCAACTGCGCAGTCACCAGTGCCCGTACAAAGTCTCATTTTTTTTACAGAGTCCATTTTTTTACACGGGCCAATCTAGCCAATGTCATGAATGATGATGATGAGGATGAAATGATGAGGACAACACAAACAGCCAGTCCCTGGGTGAAGAAACTCCCCAACCTGGCCGGGAATCAAACCCGGGACCCCATGATCCAGAGATAGCAATGCTAGCCACTAGACCATGAGCTGCAGACATCTTTCAAGTTGTTGATAACCATTTCTATCAGACAGGCCTAAAACAGCGTTCACAGCATCCTCATGTAATTATCAATACTGCAGGATGACATTTGGATTAAAAAATGCTCCTTCTATGTTCCAGTGCTTGCTAGACTAAGTACTTTGTGGGCTGAAACCAAAGATATGTATTGTGTATCTTGATGATATAATAATTTTTCAAGAAATGTAACTATAGTGAAGAATCATTTTGCTCAAGCAAAAGTTCATTACCCAAGGCATATTATCAGTCAGGAGGGAGTGAGGGTGGATTGTTGTCTCATGTCAGCCATGCATGATTTTGTAAAACCACAGATAACATAACAGTTGCAGTTATTTCTTGACTTGCGTAACTATTACAGTCAGTTTGTAAAGGGATTTGCTGAAATGACACAGCCATTAACTTAGTTACTCCAGAAGGGAGTTAAGTTTCAATGGACAGCAGAACGTTAGGAAACATTTGAGAAATTGTAGGAAATACTGACCTCAGATTCCATGTTGCTATTGCCTGATTTTGAGAAGGAATTCATATTTTATTGAATTTTACTGTTGGCACTACACACACTGTCAGATGACGTTCACCAGGTATTCGCCATACCCACACGCTGCCATCAGATTGCCACATTGTGTACCATTATTCATCACTCCACACAACATTTTCCCACTGTTCAACCATCCAATGTTTATGCTCATTACACCAAGCGAGACGTCGTTTGGCATTTACCGGCATGATGTGTGGCTTATGAGCAGCAACTCGACTATGAAATCCAAGTTTTCTCACCTCCCACCTAACTGTCATAGTGCTTGAAGTGGATCCTGATGCAGTTTGGAATTCCTGTGTGATGGTCTGGATAGATGTCTGCCTATTACACATTATGACCCCCTTCAGCTGTTGGCGGTCTCTGTCAGTCAACAGACGAGGTTGGCCTGTACGCTTTTGTGCTGTACATGTTCCTTCACATTTCCACTTCACTATCACATCAGAAACAGTGGACCCAAGGATGTTTGGGTGTGTGGAAATCTCACATACAGACAAATGACACAAGTGACACCCAGCCACCTGAACACGTTCAAAGTCCGTGAGTTCCGTGGAGCACCCCAATCTGCTCTCTCAATATGTCTAAGGACTACTGAGGTCACTGATATGGAGTACCTGGCAGTAGGTGGTAGCACAAGGCACCTAATATGAGAAACGTATGTTTGTGGGGGTGTCTGGATACTTTTGTTCATATAGTATACATGAGAGCTTACTATGCAGAATCACAAAATGTGGTCGACACATCCTGGTTCCTGCAATCCTCAGAACCAAAGTCTTACAACAGGTATATGACCATGTATTGTCAGGTCTAGGGTTGGAGGACAACTGATAAGTGAGCTCCAGAAAGGTTTTCATGGAAAACATGGTGTACTGACGTAGAACAGTATGTCAAATAGTGCATCCCATGTGCACTTAAAGGTGATTTAAGTCATCAAAAATACAGTTACAGAGATTACCAGAAGCTGAAAAACTGTTTCAAATGGTAGGACTCAATATGTTAGGACCTCTCAACAAAACTCCATGGGTAACAAATACTGTGACTACTTACTGAGATATCTGTAGTCCATGTCAGCAGAGTGATGCCTTTTAAAGAGGAATTGATGTGTTACAGCAGATTCTTTCACTATTACCAGATAAGGAGACATTGCCATAGGAAGGAGAAGATGGACGTAATGTCCCATATGTTGAGATATACATAACGCTAATTGGATTAACATTATTTTTCATTTGCTTGTCTTTTGATCCCATAGATATACACTGATCCAGAGGAGGGAGGGGATTCCTTTTCTCTTAGGTGGTGAACCAATCATGGTATTCAGAAGGATTACCATGGGCGTAATACTAATACACTTTTGCAGAGGAGGTACAATTCAGGACCAGCCTCTGAACATGAAGATTCTTCTCTCAGGATAACCAGATGTGCTACTCACAAATCACACTTTTGCAGAGGAGATACGATTCAGGACCAGCCTCTGGACATGTAGATTCTTCTCTCAAGATAACCAGATGTGCTACTCACAAATCATGAGTGAAGAATTAAATTGACATTCAACAATTTGGATATGAGAAAGGAAGCCAGAAGACTACAGAGCCTGTTCATAGAGTTGCACAAAGAGGTGATGAAAGGAGGGATATTAGCAGAAGCTCAAAAAGAGTTAAGGGCCCAGAAGGAGTTAAGGGCTCAAAACGAGTTAAAGGCTCAATTGCAACAATTGATGGAAGTAGTTCCATGATCATTAGTGTGGAATCCATTAAAATGTTGTTTGGAACAGCAAACAATGTGGACATAGCAAGCTTTAATGACATTATAGGAATCATACAGGGTGTGACAGAAGAGGCAAAAGTAATAGTGGGTTGGCACACAGTACAACTAATTAACACAGAAGAAGTGATATTAAATATTACCAAACCAGTGCAGAAATTAACAAGAGAATTAGAGCAGTATACATGGAGCACTATGGATACCCTGAATAGTAATTTACAGGAGGTGCAAAGTACCTAAGTGCGCTTGACGAATGGATGGTAGTAGCCAAGTGATTGTATTCACTAGCAGAGAGTTTGGTGGATATGAGGCTTGAAATTGAATTGTTGCAAGAAGCAGTTCATCTCATCACCCGTGGATAGTTAAGTGTGATGCTGCTAACCCCACATCAATTTCTGATAGTGTTACAACATGCATAGAGGGACATTTACGTAGGGTTAAAAACATTTTTCTCCTATGTAGCAGAAAAATGTATACCCATCTTTCATCTCATATGTGTCATTAAATTTAGCACTGACTGAGTGATTCATCCATCACTATACAATTTCTGGTAGTAGGCATAAATGCACCATATCACTGTTTTACCATCCATCTATATATGATTAAGTGAGACACCACCAATAAATGGGTACAAGTAAAGACTTACAAAGTGTTATTGGTCTCAGAACGAAAAGATGCTATCCAAACTTTTCGGGACTGATGCTGCCAGCTGTAAATTAGGAGTAGTAGATCTTTGCACCGCTAGGTGGTGAGAGCTGCATATCTGATGAGTCAGTGTGCGGAGTGGCATTCAGCTGGGAGGACGTGTTGCATGTCCACAGTGATTTCCATAATACTCTGTGTTTGGTGTGTGGTGAGTTTATGATGGATCCATGAACAGAAAAGTGCGTGTGTACCAAATTCTGTGCAAATCTTGGGAAAAGTTCTATGGAGACAGGATTCATCCCACCCAACCAGACAGTGAATTCCCCTTACTACTGTGACATTTTGCGATGGCTCTGTGAAAATGTGCGGTGTCAATAGCCCAAACTCTGGCATCAAGGGAATTGGCTGCTGCATCACGACAATGCACCCTGTCACACGTCCTTGTTCAGCTGGAACCTTTGGGCAAAAAACAACATGGCGGTTGTACCCCACCCACCATACTCATCAGATTTGGCACCTTGCAACTTCACACTATTCCCAAAACTGAAACTCAAGTAGAAAGGCCATCAGTTCGACACTCTAGAGAGCATTCAAGAAGCATCACTGGCGGTGATAAACACATTCAAAGAACAGGACTTTCAGGAATCATTTAACCAGTGGCATAAGCACTGGGACCAGTGTGTACATGCAGATGGGACCTACTTAGAGGGTGATGGTGACCATTAGTCCAAAGGTAAGGTTTTCAACAGATGGCAGCACCAGTCCCAAAAATTTTGGATAGCACCTCGTATTACCATTTGTCCAGCCAGAATAGTTCAGACTGATGAACAGGCATGTGAAATGCAACTATTTCAGCTGGCCGTGGGGCCAAGCGGTTCTAGGCGCTACAGTCTGGAACCACGGAACCGCTATGCTTGCAGGTTCAAATCCTGCCTCGGGCATGGATGTGTGTGATGTCCTTAGGTTAGTTAGGTTTAAGTAGTTCTAAGTTCTAGGGGACTGATGACCTCAGAAGTTAAGTCCCATAGTGCTCAGAGCCATTTGAACCACTTTGCAACTATTTCTTGGAAAAATGGAAGCTGTGTAAAAGGGAAGTACTATCCCCGGGGCCATATTTCCAAAAAATTGGAGACCACTGACAACTACCGCATATTTTCACTACGTACAGTGATTGTCAACTGTTACAGAAACAGAAAATCAATATGGATGACAAGTTTAGAATTGTGGAATAGTGGATTACTAATCAACAGAACCAAATGTGACATAGCCAGAACACAGTTTCATCTTCTAACTAAGATCAAAGGAACAGCAATAATTACCTGGATCAGTGTTGTATTGGCTGGAAGAACTATTATGAATATTATCAGACGCTACAACACGTAAAGAATATCATGAGAAAAGCAAGAAAACATACTAGATATTGGTATCCACGAGTGTTATCCTGACTATAGCACTCATTTGTGCAATTTACTTCTGCTTAAAATGCAAAATATCTTGCTTAAATGGATCGCCAATCCATCAAATATCCATGTAATAGATATGTGCTAGTGATAAGAATCAGGGATAGGATCTGTAAATTGTATTACTAGTAGGAAACAGACCAGAAAGTCAATGTAAGTTGGATAATTATGTTAACACAGACTAAGATTAGGAGCCTTACAGCTCAGCTCAAGAAGCAACCGAGGGACTGAACTTTGAGTAATATTAAATTGTAAGTACATGTACACACTAGTTTAGTAACATATAGAGAATGTAAATTCAGGACAGATTTTGTGAAGAAGAGGGGAATGTTACACTACAGAGCAGAAAAGGGAAAGAAATTAAATTTTTTCTTAAGTTCACACTAGCACAGTCACATGTGACATCTTGCAGATGTGGTGGCATAGCTATGCAGCATAAAGAAACAATCAACACTGTAAGTTGGTCACATACATGAGCACGCAACAAGTATTATCCCAGATGCAATAACATATTTCAGAGACTTGACAGTGCAGTTAAGAGCCTATAACAAATTGTTAAGCAAACACAGTAGAATGAGAACCACTGAGCACTAGTGAAGAAGTGGGCTACATATGGTCGTTACAAACAGGGCCCCACGCCATTACCTTCTGCCCGGCTCCATAAATATTGTGTTTCTCTGGATCTGAAGTCAGTTGGTCATTAGGATCAATAATGTTTATACCGGGGCACTCAATTCAGTGATAATTACTGTGTAGTAACATCCATGTCTTACATGTTCCAGAACTTCTCGTGAATACACTGCTTACCATTCCTGAAATGACAACATCCAAGTAACCACAACCTGCCACTTCTGGGACTTCCCATTGGTTGCTACTACCACATCATGATAGTGAAACCGAAGGTCTTCCAACAACAGTACATGTCGTGGTGATTAGTGCACTCACATCATTATCAATGTGGGGTGGAGGGTGGGGGGGTGGGGGGGAGGGGGGCATCCAATTCCTCTGTTCCTGATCATTGCTGTACATACTTCAGGATGCTTATGGCCTACCTGTCTGGTGGAGACAGGATCAGCCAACTACACAACTTACAACAATGAGGTTAATTCTGATGGGTCATCACGGGTCACTGTCATCTTTCAGAGCTGTTTCAAGGATGCTCTAACAGTATAGGTCATACTCTCATGATGGGGCTTCACCAACAGACTTGGCAACCAGCTGGACTGAGCCAGCAACAAGAGTCAGCAGCATTCCACTGTCACTGCATGAGGCATCAGCTAAGGCTGATGTGAAGACATTGAACTGTAAATCGGAAACGATAAATATTAACTTGTTGATCATATTTCATTAGAGCCAAAAGATGCTCAACATATCTACAACACTATCCTGACAATTTAGAGGGGTCTCCACTTGGCACCCCTACACCACTTATAGCAATAAGGCACACTAGTACCAAATGCAATTAAATAGCAGGTTTGTGGAGAGCTGACCATAATACTGTAAGCCATCACCCTGCACATATTTTTTACACTGTATACACGAAAAGCAGTCTGACAATGAGAGACCACATGGCTGGGTATGTGGCTAAGCTCAGAAATTTTTGTGTGTTTTTGGGTACTTGCATATTTTAATTCTCAAATTTCGGGCACATTATAGTACTCGAGAGTTGTAGCATTGCGTTTTAGTACCCGTATAGTGTAACTTCACATAGTCATCAGTCATCTGTTTGTTTTTAACAGCTTGTGAGATAAAAGAGAGGAAAAAAATTGTTATGGATGGATAGGGACTGCGCCTGTTGTGTACAGATTCAGGGGAATTGGCCACTGTCCGTAAACAGCTGGAAGCTTTGTTGGCCATGTTTGGCAGGCTCCAGGCTGTTGCCCTGGGCCGCAGTGACATTGGGACACCCAAGGCCAGCGCTTTGTTGCCTCTGGAATCTGTAGCGTCACTTGCGATCTCTGCTGCCACTGTGCCCTCGGATTCAGACATCCCTGCAAGTTGATACTTGCCTGACGGCGATCGGCGAACCGTGGCGGGGTCACAAATCCCTGGGCGGAAGGCGAAAGTTGATGCTGGCCGCAAGTCTGTACCCGTACACCTCCGTAACAGGTTTGAGGTACTTCCCACTGCAAAAAGTACTTCTGAGCCAGCAAGGGTGGCCTCACCTGTTGCGGCAGGGGCCGGTCTTCCTGAGAGTTCAAGACAAGCGCAGAGGGTGGGATTGCTTGTCATTGGGAGCTCCAGTGTTAGGTGGGTGATGGAGCCCATTAAGGATATGGCAGCTAAGGACAGGAATAAAGTCAATGTGCACTCCGTGTGCAAACCAGGGGGAGTCATCAAAGATGTGGAAAGGGTCCTTCCGGATGCCATGAAGGGTACAGGGTGCAGCCAACTGCAGGTGGTGGCTCATGTCGGAACTAGTGATGTGTGTCACTATGGATCAGAAAAGATTCTCTCTGGTTTCTGGTGGCTATCCGAGTTGGTGAAGACTGCCAGTCTTGCCAGTGAGATGAAGACAGAGCTCACCATCTGCAGCAGCATCGACAGGACCGATTGTGGACCGTTGGTACAGAGCTGAGTGGAGGGTCTGAATCAGAGGCTCAGGCCGTTCTGTGACCATGTAGGCTGCAGATTCCTCTACTTGCGCCATAGGGTGCTGGGGTTTCAGGTTCTGCTAAATTGATCTGGTGTCCACTATACACAGGAGGCAGCTACATGGGTAGCAGGGACTGTGTGGCGTGGACTGGACGGTTTTTTAGGTTAGACAGTCTTGGGAAAGATCAAAAAGGGCTCCAGTCTCAAATGGTACAGGGCCAATAAATGACAAGAATTGACCAAGCAACAGTCAGCATTGTAGTTGTAAATTGTCATAGCTGTGTTGGAAAAGTACAGGAGCTTCAAGCCCTGATAGGAAGCACTGAAGCTGAAATCATCATAGGAACAGAAAGCTGGCTAAAGCTGGAGATAAATTCTGCCAAAAGTTTTACAGAGGCAAAAAATCATGTTCAGAAAGGATAGCTTAAATAAAGTAGGTGGTTGTTTGTTTGTGTCTGTTGGTAGCAGTTTATCTTGTAGTGAAGTTGAAATAGATACTTCCTGCAAATTACTATAGGTAGAGGTTATACTCAACAGCCGTACCAAGATAATAATTGGCTCCTTCTACCGACCCTCCGACTCAGATGATATAATAGCTGAATGGTTCAAACAGTTATAATTGGCGGAGACTTCAATCTACCCTCGATTTGTTGGCAAAAATACATGTTCAAGGCCAGAGGTAGACAGAAAACATCTTCCAAAATTGTACTAAATGCTTTGCAAAAACACACTTGCCCTCTTAGCCACAAATAATCCTGATCTAATAGAGAGCGTAATGATGGATACAGGGATTAGCGAGGCTCAAACCATATCAACCAAAGCTAATAAAAATAAAGGCAAAATATATCTATTTAAAACATCAGATAAAAATTTGCTTGCTGCCTTCCTAAGAGAGAGTCTCCATTCCTTCCAAGCTAAGTATGTAAGTGTAGACCAGATATGGCACAAATTCAAAGATACAGCATCCACAGCAATAGATAGATTCATACCGCATAACTTAATACTCGTAAGAGATGGGACTGATCCACCATGGTACACAAAACACGTCAGAACACTGTTGCAGAAGAAATGAAAAAAGCATGCCAAATTCAGAAGAATGCAAAATCCCCAAGACTGGCTAAGTTTCATGGAACCTCAAAATTTAGTGCAGATGTCAATGCGAAATGCTTTTAATAGTTCCCACATTGTCTCAAAATATGGTAGAAAACCCAAAGAGATTCTGAACATATATAAAGTACACCAGTGGCAAAAAATATGCAATACCATCACTGCACGGTGGTGATGGAAATGTTACCGATGATGGTTCCACTAAAGCGAAGTTACCAAATACAGTTTTCCATAATAAGATGAAGTAAATATTCCATAATTCAAAACCAGTACAGCTGTTAACATGAGTGACATAAAAGTAGATATCTTAGGTGTTGCTAAACAACTCAAATCACTTAAGAAAGGCAAGTCTTCTGGTCCAGATGGTACACCAATCAGTTTCCTTTCAGAGTATGCAGACACAATAGTGCCTTTCTTAGCAATCATATACAAACACTCACTTGACAAAAGGTTTGTTCCTAAAGACTGGAAAGTAGCACAGGTCACGCCAATAGTCAAGAAAGGAAATAGGAGTAACCCATTGAATTACAGACCCATATCACTGACCTCAATTTGCAGTAGGATTTTGGAGCACATACTGTACTCAAACATTATGTATCACCTTGAAGAAAATGACTTATTGATACATAACCAACACGGATTCAGAAAATATCATTCTTGTGCAACACAGCTAGCTGTTTATTCCCATGAAGTAATGAGTGCTGTCGACAAAGGATCTCAGATTGATTCCATATTCCTACATTTACAGAAGGCTTTTGATACCATTCCTCACAAGTGACTATTAATCAAATTGCATGCATATTAAGTATTGTCTCAGTTATGTGACTGGATTCGTGATTTCCTCTCAGAGAGGTCACAGTTCATAGTGAGAGATGATAAATCATCGACTAGAACAGAAGTGATATCTGGCATTCTGCAAGGTAGTGTCATGGGCCCTCTGCTGTTCCTGATTTACGTAAATGATCTAGGCAATGATCTGAGCAGCCCCCTTAGATTGTTTGCAGATGATATTGTAATTTAGCATCTAGTAAAATCATCAGGTGACCAATTCCAATTACAAAATGATCTAGAGAAAATTTCTATATGGCGTGAAAAGTGGCAATTGGCACTAAACAGAGAAAAGAGTGAGGTCATCCACACTGGTACGAAAAGAAATCCGATAAATTTTGGGCATACGATACACCGGATACCTAGGAATTACAATCACAAGCAACTTAAATTGGAAAGACCACATAGGTAATATTGTGGGGAGGGTGAAACAAAGACTGCGCTTTGTTGGCAGAACACTTAGAAGATGCAACAAACCCACTAAGGAGACAGCCTGCATTACACTTTTCCATCCTCTGCTGGAATATTGCTGCACAGTGTGGGATCCTTACCATGTAGAATTGACCGAGTGCAAAGACAAGCGGCTCATTCCGTGTTATCATGTAATAGGGGTGAGAGTGCCACTGATACGATACGTGAGTTGGGGTGGCAGTAACTGAAACAAAGGCGGTTTTCTTTGCGGTGAGATCTATTTATAATATTTCAATCTCCAACTTCTCTTCCAAATATGAAAATATTTTGTTGACACCCACCTACATAGGGAGAAATGATCACCATAATAAAATAAGAGAAATAAGAGCCACTCTTCGCGAACAGCTGAGCGTGTTGATGGCCGCGGTCAGCTGTCTTCAGGCTGCTGCCTCGGAGTGTAGAGGCAGTGGGGAGTCTGGTGCGTCGCAGGGTACACCCCAGGTGTTACATGCTTCACCCACTGTCCCTGCTGTCGAGACATCTTCGCGGGTACCGGGCTCAGTTGGGCCACCCTCTCCCCAAGAGGAGTGGCGGGTTCAGCGGCGTTCGCAGCGCACGAGGTGGAGGGCCTGGCCGTGTGGCATCGCCCGCTCTGCCTGTGAATGGACATGTGGCTGCTCCTTCAGCAATGTCTGAGCAGGCACACAGGGGGAGGGGTTTATTAGTTATTGGGAGCTCCAACGTTAGGCGGGTGATGGAGCCTTTTAGGGAAATAGCGGAAGGGTCGGGGAAGAAGGCCAGTGTTCACTCTGTCTGCTTGGCGGAGGGTCTCATCCGAGATGTGGAGGAGGCCCTACCGGCAGCGATAGAGAGCACTGGGTGCACCCAACTGCAAATTGTTGCTCATGTCGGCACCAATGACTCCTGCTGTCTGGGTTCAGAGGTCATCCTCAGTTCGTACAGGCGGTTGGCGGAGTTGGTGAAGGCGGAAAGCCTCGCTCGCGGGGTGGAATCAGAGCTAACTGTTTGTAGTATCGTTCCCAGAACCGATCGCGGTCCTCTGGTTTGGATCCGAGTGGAAGGCTTAAACCAGAGGCTCAGACGATTCTGCGGTGAGCTGGGGTGCAAATTTCTCGACCTCCGCTATCGTGTGGAGAAATGTAGGGTCCCCCTGAATAGGTCAGGCGTGCACTACACGCCGGAAGCAGCTACGAGGGTAGCGGAGTACGTGTGGAGTGCACATGGGATTTTTTTGGGTTAGAGAATTCCCTCCCTAGGCCTGAGACGCGGCAAGGCAGGAGTAGGCAAAATGCAACAAGGAATAACAATATTAATGTGCTAATAGTAAACTGCAGGAGCGTCTATAGAAAGGTCCCAGAACTGCTCTCATTAATAAACGGTCACAACGCCCATATAGTACTAGGAACAGAAAGTTGGCTGAAACCACATGTAAACAGTAATGAAATCCTAAACTCAGATTGGAATGTATACCGCAGAGACAGGCTGGATAGTGAAGGGGGAGGCGTGTTTATAGCGATAAGAAGTGCAATAGTATCGAAGGAAATTGACGGAGATTCGAATTGTGAAATGATTTGGGTGAAGGTCATAGTTAAAGCAGGCTCAGACATGGAAATTGGATGTCTCTATACGCCCCTGGGCTCAGCAGCTGTTGTGGCTCAGCACCTGAAGAATAATTTGGAAAATATTTCGAGTAGATTTCCCCACCATGTTATAGTTCTGGGTGGAGATTTTAATTTGCTGGATATAGACTGGGAGACTCAAACGTTCATAATGGGTGGCAGGGACAAAGAATCCAGTGAAATATTTTTAAGTGCTTTATCTGAAAACTACCTTGAGCAGTTAAACAGAGAACCAACTCGTGGCGATAACATATTAGACCTTCTGGTGACAAACCGACCTGAACTATTTGAATCAGTTAATGCAGATCAGGGAATCAGCGATCATAAAGCGGTTACTGCATTGATGATTTCAACCGTAAATAGAAATATTAAAAAAGGCAGGAAGATTTTTCTGTTTAGCACAAGTGACAAAAAGCATATTACAGAGTACCTGACAGCTAAACACAAAAGTTTTGTCTCAAGTACAGATAGTGTTGAGGATCAGTGGACAAAGTTCAAAACCATCGTACAGTATGCGTTAGATGAGTATGTGCCAAGCAAGATCGTAAGAGATGGGAAAGAGCCACCATGGTACAACAACCGTGTTAGAAAACTGCTGCGGAAGCAAAGGGAACTTCACAGCATAAACATAGCCAAAGCCTTGAAGACAAACAAAAATTACGCGAAGCGAAATGTAGTGTGAGTAGGGCGATGCGAGAGGCTTTCAATGAATTCGAAAGTAAAGTTCTATGTACTGACTTGGCAGAAAATCCTAAGAAATTTTGGTCCTATGTCAAAGCGGTAGGTGGATCAAAACAAAATGTCCAGACACTCTGTGACCAAAATGGTACTGAAACAGAGGATGACAGACTAAAGGCCGAAATACTGAATGTCTTCTTCCAAAGCTGTTTCACAGAGGAAGACTGCACTGTGCTTCCTTCTCTAGATTGTCGCACAGTTGACAAAATGGTAGATATCGAAGTAGACGACAGAGGGATAGAGAAACAATTAAAATCGCTCAAAAGAGGAAAGGCCGCTGGTCCTGATGTTCGATTTTACACAGAGTACGCGAAGGAACTTGCCCCCCTTCTTGCAGCGGTGTACCGTAGGTCTCTAGAAGAGCGAAGCGTTCCAAAGGATTGGAAAAGGGCACAGGTCATCCCCATTTTCAAGAAGGGACGTCGAACAGATGTGCAGAACTATAGACCTATATCTCTAACGTCGATCAGTTGTAGAATTTTGGAACACGTATTATGTTCGAGTATAATGTCTTTTCTGGAGACTAGAAATCTACTCTGTAGGAATCAGCATGGGTTTCGAAAAAGACGGTCGTGTGAAACCCAGCTCACGCTATTCGTCCACGAGACTCAGAGGGTCTTAGACACGGGTTCACAGGTAGATGCCGTGTTTCTTGACTTCCGCAACGCGTTTGACACAGTTCCCCACAGTAGTTTAATGAACAAAGTAAGAGCATACGGACTATCAGATCAATTGTGTGATTGGATTGAGGAGTTCCTAGATAACAGAATGCAGCATGTCATTCTCAATGGAGAGAAGTCTTCCGAAGTAAGAGTGATTTCAGGTGTGCCGCAGGAGAGTGTCATAGGACCGTTGCTATTCACAATATACATAAATGACCTGGTGGATGACATCGGAAGTTCACTGAGGCTTTTTGCAGATGATGCTGTGGTGTATCGAGAGGTTGCAACAATGGAAAATAGTACTGAAATGCAGGAGGATCTGCAGCGAATTGACGCATGGTGCACGGAATGGCAATTGAATCTCAATGTAGGCAAGTGTAATGTGATGCGAATACATAGAAAGATAGGTCCCTTATCATTTAGCTACAAAATAGCAGGTCAGCAACTGGAAGCAGATAATTCCATAAATTATCTGGGAGTACTCATTAGGAGTGATTTAAAATGGAATGATCATATAAAGTTGATCGTCGGTAAAGCAGATGTCAGACTGAGATTCATTGGAAGAATCCTAAGGAAATGCAATCTGACAACAAAGGAAGTAGGTTACAGTACGCTTGTTTGCCCAATGCTTGAATACTGCTCAGCAGTGTGGGATCCGCACCAGGTAGGGTTGATAGAAGAGATAGAGAAGATCCAACGGAGAGCAGCGCGCTTCGTTACAGGATCATTTAGTAATTGCGAAAGCGTTACGGAGATGATAGATAAACTCCAGTGAAAGACTCTGCAGGAGAGACGCTCAGTAGCTCGGTACGGGCTTTTGTTAAAGTTTCGAGAACATACCTTCACCGAAGAGTCAAGCAGTATATTGCTCCCTCCTACATATATCTCGCGAAGAGACCATGAGGATAAAATCAGAGAGATTAGAGCCCACACAGAAGCATACCGACAATCCTTCTTTCCACGTACAATACGAGACTGGAATAGAAGGGAGAACCAATAGAGGTACTCAGGGTACCCTCTGCCACACACTGTCAGGTGGGTTGCGGAGTATGGATGTAGATGTAGATGTAGAACAGAAAGATTAAGGTGTTCCTTTTTTCCCATGCGCCATTTGAGAGTGGAATGGTAGAGAAGTAGTATGACAATAGCTCGATGAACCCTCTGCCAGGCACTTAAGTGTGAATTGCAGAGTAACCAAGTAGATGTAGATGTAGGTGTAGATGTAGATGCATGCATGTAGGCAGACAAGTGCATGTGTTCACACAAGCACACACATATTTGAAGGGTAATGGTGGCTAACTATTCCTTTCTGACGTCAGTGATAAACCAGCCACCTGCATCCAATGAACATTGATAAATAACTGTTTATTATTATTGGACAAACTATTACATCTACACCTACATACTCGGAAAGCAACTGCAAGGTGCATGGTAGAGGGTATATTGTACCACTACTAGTCATTTCCTTTCCTGTTTCACTTGCAAATGAAGCGAGGGAAAAATGACTCTTTACATGCTTCCATACAAGACCTAATATCTCTTATCTTATCTTTTTGGGTCTTATGTGAAATAGACAATAGTGGAGTAAAATTATTCTGCTGCCAGTTTCAAATGCAGAAGACTGTTATCATCTGACAAAATATAGGCAGCACATGATAGGGTCACATGTGGGCTTGGAAGCCTGAGTATTTATTGCTGTCCACGTGAAGCAATGACATTATGTTTTGCAATGGATGACCACATGTATCCTCATTTTCTAGGCTCTGGCTTTTCAGCATTCTTTGCCGCACCTCAGTGTCACTATAGTGGCTTTCAGTACTTCAGCTTGTTGCTTTTCTGCGATCTCAGAAGGCTGAAAGGTGTTGTGGAACATTTAGCCATTTTTGCAGCGTCGTGCTGAGCTGCCAGGATGACATTTTGATCCCTTTTCAGTGAGGTCATGTTACAGAATTAACAATTCAGACTTCTCGCTTGAGCAAAATGAAGTAATAACTTCTGGGATTTGACATATTATTTACAGTATTTGCAGTATGACACATTATTTGTAATATTTGCAGTATTGGTTCTCAACCTGTTTGACATCATGATTGCTACATGGCACACTGGCCTGGTTTGATATGGCTTGGTGCTGGCTGGTGGAAAGAACTTAAAAAATTTCTTTCCATTCATCCATGATATCTTTCTGTGGCAGAGATGTCTGTCAGCACATTCTACTGTTGTGTGCTTCATCTATTGTCCTTGCCACAGATGCAGAGAAGACCATTCAATTGTAATACTTAAAACTGAATAAATATTTGTCTTGCTAATGTTATTTGGACAATGGCCTTGCCACAGTGGTAACACCAGTTCCTGTTATATCATCGAAGTTAAGCACTGTCGGGCTGGGCTAGCACTTGGATGGGTGACTGTCCTGTCTGCAAGCGCTGTTGGTAAGCGGGGTGCACTCAGCCCTTATGAGGCAAACTGAGGAGCTACTTGATTGAAAAGTAGCTGCTCTGGTCTTGTAAAGTGACATACAGCCAGGAGAGCAATGTGCTGACCACATACCCCTCCATATCCGTTTCCAATTATGCCTGTGGGCTGAGGATCACTCAGCAGCTGGTCAGTACTGTAGGGCCTTCCAAGGCCTGTTTGGACAGAGTTTAGTTGATTCATGCACAGAATGCCAACTGGCTTTCATTTATATTTAGAGAGTGGTCCTACTACACCTCCCTGGGGCACTCCTGATGACACCATTGTCTCCAATTAACACTCACCATTGAGGACAATGTACTACGTTCTACTACTTAAGAGGTCTTCAAGCCTTCATATATCTGGGAGCATGATCCATGTGCTTGGACTTTCGTTAACACTGTGCAGTGGGCTGCTGTGTCAAATGCTTTCTGGAAATCTAGGAATATGGAATACCCCATCGCCGTCCATCCATGGACTGCAGGATATCACACGAGAAAAGGGCAAGCTGAGTTTAATACAAATGATTTTCTGTCTGTAAGTAATTTATTACCCTCAAACTCAGAATAAGTTATGTATAAGAATTCTGCAACAAACCAATGTTAAGGTTTTTTTTTCTTTTTCTTTTTGAGCCACAGTCACTTCACTGTGTCTAAACATCAGTTGATGTTTAAATACAGTGATATATAAATTAAGCTTATGCCTTTGTTTTGGATGTCTTATTTACATCACAGCTTCACTACATTTGCCACACATACTAATTTACAGCCTTTTTGTATATTGAAGATATGTCCTCGCAGCTACTTTTCGGACAATTGGCTTATAAGTACAACCTGATTTATATTTTTTGGCGATAACTTGTGTTTCACACAAGCTGAATGACTTTTGGCACCATAACACTTGAAAATGGCCTAAGGCTTAAATTTATATAGTGAAATAAATGCATTAATAGTGTCAGACAGCAGAAATACCATAAGAATATCGGTCTGTAATCATGTGAATTTCATTCTTTTTACCCTTCTTACATATGGGAGTCATCAGTGCTTTTTTACAGTCACTTGGGACTTTGTGCTGGGCGAGAGATTCATGATAAATGCAAGCTAAGTAATGGGCCAGTGCCCTAGAGTACTCTGTAAAACTGAAATAGGGTTGTGTCTGGACCTGGTGACTGATTTGTTTCCAACTCTTTTAGGTGCTTCTCTATGCCAGAGGTTCCTATTACTATCCTCCATGTGGGAGTCTGTGTGACAGTCAAACAACAGTATGTTTGTATGACCTTCCTGCATGAACGATTTCTTAAATGCGAGATTTAAAACTGCAGCTTTCCTTTTGCTATCTTCTATTGCCGCACCAGACTAGTTGAAGAATGAAAGGACATAAGCCTTCAACCCACTTATTGATTTTATGTAGGACCAGAATTTTCTCTGGTGCTTCACTAAATCTTTTGCTAAGGTGTGATGGTGAAAATTGTTACACACTTCATGCATCAATCTTCTTACTGACACATGAACATTTAGTAACTTGTATCTGTTGACACATGAGTGTTCTTTATTGATCCAAGAGCTCAACAATCTCTGCTTCCTCAGCATTTTCCAAATTTTATTGTTAAGTGATAGTGGATCTTTTCCAACCTTAATCCATTTATTCAGCTTGTTCTTATCCGTGGCGTGATTTACAGACAATTTAAACTATGCTCGTAATTCATCTATGGCCATCATATTGGAACTAAATGTTGTTCATTCATCGTCTAAGTGGGATGCTGACAACAGCTTATCTGCTCTTTCCAGCATAATTTATCTCCTAGCCTTCTTGATGGATTTCTTAACTTGAGTAACCATCATTGCTATGATATATTGAGTGCTAATTTCTCTCTCTCTACTGACATTGTCAGTAAGAGTAGGCCTGTTTGTAGCTACTATGTCTTAAGTACTTTCACTGCATTTGGAATGTTGAACTAGCTGCTCAAAACAGATTTTAGAAAATATATTCAACAAGACTTACTGTCCATACCACCTGCAATGAATCCATAGATGTCCAAGTCCACACGCAGTAGATTAAAGTTGTCTCCAACTATTATCGTATAATCTCAGTTTTTCCATGCTACTGAGTGTAAACGTTCTTTGAATGATTCTACATCTGTTAAGGCTAAATTAAGTGGCTCATAAAAACATCCTATAACTGACATTAGTTTGTCTAGGGCAACTACTCCTGTCCAAATAACTTCACAGTCAGGCTCAATTTTGACCTTGATAGACACTATATTTTTGTCAACTGAATTGAACACTCTCTCTCCTGTGGCATCTGATATATTTGTCAATATATATTCCATGCTTCACTAAATTTATCAATGCTTTCTACTTCAGGTTACAAGCAGTTCTTAGTTCAGAGAGTAATTTGAAGGTGACAACTTTCCTGGAGGGCATGAAGGTCAGGAACTTTGCTGCAAATAATTTGACAGTTCACTGTTAAAATTGTGACAGTGGAAGTTTCTTTATTTTGTATACCATCTGATTTTTCTCTCTGCATATAGGCTGGTGAGCATTCATCATAAAACCTCAGACTACCACCTAGTCTATACAACCCGCATGTGCACTCCACAAGTAGTCTACTATTAAAGTAGCTGCTTCTTTGTGTAGTGCTCAACTTACCTATCATGTGGAGTCCTACAATTCTTCACCCCATAATGCAGGTCCACAAATCTGCAGCTAAGACCATCACAGAATCAATGGAGTCCTTGGCTGAGGCCCTTCAGTCAGCTCCAAACCAGAGAGTCCTGATAAGTTCTGGGAACCATGCTGCTCATTGTCAGCTCTCCTTGCACCCTGTGAACTTGGTCAGCAGCCTTCATCACTTCCACCAGCCACCCATGCAAACTGAGGATGGCCTCGGAGCACAAGCACAGGCATCATTGATACCACCATGAATAACAAGTTGCAAATGACTGCACCCTACATCCTTGATAGCTGCAGGCAGGGTCTCCTCTACACCTCGGATGAGGCCCTCCATCAAACAAGTACATGTTGGACTTCTTTCTGGCCCTCTGGACTCTGTCTCCCTAAAGGGCTTCATAATGCACCTAACATTGGACCTCCCCCTACAGTGTACCAGCTCGGACTGTGGCATTGTCCACTCACAGGGTGAATGGGTGAAGACAGATAGCCAGCCTCCACATTTCCACAGTGACACTCTGCCTCAAGTGACATGACTGCGTAACATGCTGCCACTCACTCTGCAGTGAGTGTGGCTGCCCTGTGTTGGGTGTACTGGAAGGTGAACTCGACAGCAGAGCCGATGGACGAAACATGCGACACTTGTGGTGTATCATGCAATGCACCAGCTCCACCACCACTACACCCTGAGGCCAGCCTGCAACAGCTGATCACAGCCATTGGTGGCTTCAGCTGCTCATGAATTGCAGAGAGATCTTCATGCATTTGCTCACAACATGAATACCCCCTATCTATGCTACTACTACTACTACTAACTTAACGTTTAAACTATAAAAGATGGTAAATGTGTGATTTGTTGCTCTCCTGGTGCATCAGCAATGGAGGCTGGTGGGTGGCTTCTGTGATGAACAGTGACTGGACATTCAAAACAAATAACAAGTGCACTACAGAGTGCACAAATGTACACAATACAGTTACTAAAACACAAGACTACCCTCTCAAATGCAGAAACATGGAATGAATTTAAGAATTTATCTATGAAATCACAAAAAAAACATGCAAGTAATATAAGAATTAAACTGTGAAAACCAACAGGAATAGCTAAATATGTGACTTACTACTCTCCTGGTGCATCACCAACAGAGACTGGCACCTGACTGTTATTTTAACACATTAAAAGCAAATATTTCTGTTAAGTCTGAGACTCAACTACTCAAAAAGAATTTTATGTAGAGACTGATGACATCAGTATTGAATGCTGTACATTCAAATAGCAAACTGTCAAAAACTAAAGCAAGATTCATTCAAGAATATAATGTCATATTGCCAACTTAAAATTATGGTGTTTGTTGTATTAGTCACACTGTTGTACACGATGCTGAGGACTGAAGAGTAAACATTTAATGGAATAAATGTAAGCAATGATAACATACACCCTAATGACCCACAAATGAATAGTGTATTTGATATTACTGCCAGAAGACATAGACAGTGTACTGCAGGAGTGCATGCATTTTCTACTGTATTATGTAATGAGTTGACAATTTTTTTAACTTGTTCCTCCAGTTTGTTTCAGCCTTTCACACTCTGCAGTTAAGAAGAAAAAGATAGCTAGTTACTTTTTTATTATTTCAAATAATGCGATCTAATGTTATCCCACTGGGTAAAAGGCAAATTCTGTTTAATTTAATTTGATTATGTGTTTGCCAATCTATTTTTTATATTTTTACAGTGTGGTAGCAGCACTGAGTCAACATACTCCAGAATTCATAAGGGATTTCAACATGGAAATGAAACTCCTGAATGGATTCCTTTGCATAATTTGTATCAAGCACACAGATACTAACATCCATCCTTCACAGTTTGCAATATGACTAAGTCACTGAAGAATGCAGTAAAGAGAAGCAAGTCAACTCCTAAGTGCCTTCTAACTGAAGAAATAAAACACTATTTATAAAGCTTTATGAGGCAGGTGATTTTTTTTAAATATACGTATATATTTGATGTTGATCTCAGGTTGAAGTTTTGTACAAAATCATTCTACTATTAGTGATTGTGACAATAATGTTTCTCTCCACACATAAAAAAATATTTGCATATAAAATTTATTTTATGCCACTCAGTAAGCCAAAATATTTTATCTTGTGACACTCCATCTACTGTATTAAAATGATGTCAGTCACCTCTCAATAAAAGAATGATGATAAATCTATCAGTATTTCAGAACTTTTAGTGGAGGTAATGGAACCTATACATTTTATTACTTACACTGCAACATTGGAATATTACATACAACTAACTGTTACTCTCTGACTTGACATAACAACTCATGATACTTATTAAGTATTAAATAATGATTAAGAATGGTTGTTAAATGTTTTACATTACTGACAACTTTGTACAAATTTAAAAATATTTATAAATTATTTAATAAGATGTCATTAAATTGTTTCACCAGAAAAAATAAATGTTGTATAAATGTGAAATGGTGTCTATAAATCTGTTTATATAACATAGTGTAAATCCTTTAACAAGATGTCATTAAATAGTCTCACCAGAAAAATAAATGTTGTATAGATGTGAAGTGGTGTCTATATATCTATTTATATAACATAATGTAAATTATTTAATAAGATGTCATTAAATTGTCTCACCAGAAAAAATAAATGTTGTATAAATGTGAAATTGTGTCTATAAATCTATTTACGTAAGATAATGCACTAAATAATTATTGTTTTCAACAAAAGGAAGCAAGACAGCTTCAAAGTGAATATGCACACTGCATGTACAGTAATTAGCCCAGCAGATCAGTCAGAGTCCAAAATGCTTAAACAAACTGTATGCTGTATATGTCCTGAGGTGAACATTTCCAAATGTGCAACCACAGCCAAGAATATGTTAGAAAAAACAAAGAATCATCAGAATCATGCCGTGTACATACTCCGGTATTGATTAGGACAGGATAATATCAACAGGATGAGTTTAAGAACATGTGCAAACCAAAACTTATGAAACAAAATGCCTACATTTTTCATTAATGACAAAGATGACATTGTGGTAATGTGGACTTCTGGTTTATGATATTCAGTTAGTATTATTACTATTTTCCAATGACAAACATAGATGACAAATTGTGGCAACTGCTTATGGTACATTCACACTGAGGGATTTATCACAGAGATTTGTGCCCAGAACATCTAGCCAATGAAGTGTGGCACAATTTGCAAGTTCCTGCAACATGAACTTCCAAAATTGATGCTAGAATTCTGAGAAATACTTTGTTCTGGCACATGTTCCTCTATTTGTTCACTCATTGAAAACATGGTACAAACACCAGATGCATTGTTTACTGTGGACGCACAGTCACAGGCAGACTTGTGATGTTGCATCTCGGGTACACATCTACATGGAGATTATAGCTGTGTATGTTCCATAGCAGTTAGTGTAACATTGTTTTCCATTTGTTTGCAAAGATCAAGTGCCCAAAAAATAATGTGGCAAAACTTACTGAAGAATTTCACGAAATGCGCTCATTATGGGATCCTACATCTGCAGTTTATAAAAACCATGACAACAAACATGATGAAATATACCAGCTAGCATCTTTATTTGGCATGTCTGATATGTAGATGGACAGCAAACTTGATACCCTCAGATCACAATTCTTCCAAGAACATAATAAACCTATATCTTCGAAGATACTGAGATCGAGAAGAGAAGATGTGTACATATCCAATTCTCTTCTCTTCCTGAAGGATGTAAACAAACCAAGAATTAGTTTATCCACATTTGAGTTAAGTTAGAGCATGTTTATTTTACATGATTTTCATCATAGATATTTATTTACATAACAATGAAAAATGCAAATGTGTTATTTACAGTAGTGCATTAAAAGGAAAGCATTTTCAGTGAACTTGATAACTATCACTGAACTATCATTGACACTAAGCAAACAAATATTGTCACTCCAGTTATCCTCCAGTGTGCTGCAAACTCATTTCTCACTTGCTTAGTGCCTTTGAGAACATTTGTATCTATTCATTATAATGATTTAACTGGGATGGTCTCTCCACCTCCCAGGTTCTATGGTCTCTGTTTCTAGAATTTCAGAATCGAAACTGCCTGGTGGTGAATAAAGTAGGCGAGCTTCCCGATTTCTTCTTAGGAAGTTATGAAGATAAAAGCAGAACAAAGTCACAATAGTTGTTTTATGGGTTTCAAGCTCAATAGGGTTTTGTACAAATGAAAAAAAAAGAGGATAGTATTCCAAAAACATTTTCAAGAACTCTTTGGGTTCTACTGAGCCTGTACAGAAGATATTCTTTCTTTGCTGCCTTTGTTATGATTACCTGGAATGTGTTTTATTACATGTTTGTGTACTGCAAAGGCATCATCAGCAACAATTACATAGAGAGTGGACAGGACACTGCTCTACCAGACAGAGAGTCCGGCCCTGTTATGTGCAGCTCACCTTCTTGAAGAGCTTTGTTAAAGGTTGTAAGGTCAAATACACCTCCCACCTAAGACACATTCTTGCATTCACACATCTGCATAAAGAAATTGGTAATCAGCACCCACTAATGCCATTAACATAATGCTGAAAGTGTCCTTATAGTTGTAGTAAGCGCTTCCAGCATGAACAGGATTAACAAGTCCCATGTGTTTTCCATCTAAAGCCCATGTGCAATTGGGAAAGTTCCAGCAAATCTCAAATTCTCATGCAATTTCCTTCCATTGCAATTCAGTATTCAGTAGCTGAAAATATAAACAAAAAATCTGAAGAATGTGCTTTTCCTTTCTTTAGGGTACATGTGAAGTGTCAAAGAGGAAACACAATTGGAAGAGGAACAAAGTACCAGTACTTCGATTACTGATTTGGAGCCACCTCAAAATCCACCACACAAGAAGGACAAACTTGTGCAACAAAATTCGACAGATCATGCATGCAGCGAAAATATCCTAATGAAAAAGGTGGACAAGTTTATGTCATTTGAAAAATATTTGGAATGTGAACTTTGAGAATTTTTAAACAAAAGATGTCTTACGACCCTGCAGAAGAGGGCGCAGGACATAATTTTTTAGGCAAAACTTGAAGAACTATACGAATTTCAGAATGAATCAAGTGCAGTAATGGAATTAAATTTTTCACCAATTGGCACGAATGAGGGGCAGCCAGAATTTGTTACATTTAAGTGAAGACAACTAAATTTTCTACAATCCAAATCAATTTGTTTTCAAACTGCAGTTAATGGCTTTTAGTTTTAAATAAAAATAAATAAACATTACAAGTTCCTACTTCAGTTTCTCCCTAAAGTGCCTTTTTTATAGCCTGACACACTTTTGGTATTATGTCACTGATTTTTGATATGGAAATCCTATGCATGTACATTAAGGAGCTGTATGAATCTCCAGTAGCTAAAAAACATAATGTAATGTAATGACAAGTTGTTCAGCAGCAGCAGTTACAGTTTCTCAAAAATTTGCATCCCTCAGTGCATAGTATTGCAACTGTCATATTTAGGAATACTTCAAAGTTTGTCATAGACATACAAACAAAACGTTTCAAATCTTTCATGTCTTGAACTTTCAGGTCACTCATCACTGAACAGTAAGCTCCATGACTACACCATTTAATGAGGAAGTTAGCACCCACCATCTACATTCCTTTCTCCTTTTTATAATTATATTCACTGTGCTAGTGCATAAAAATAGAAGTTCTGCACTGGACACCATGTTTCCTGAAACTGAGTGGTTTCGTGTCACTAGTGAGAAATCTCGTTGGCTGCTTGTGCCAGGCACGTGTCTCTGAACTACGTCGCAATGTACACATGTCAAGATACTTTTCTCCATGGCTTGTGCCAGGCACTAATCTCTATGACAAATCCCCCAGTGTGAATATAGCTTTAGGTGATTAAGTACTTTAAGTTCTTCATGAAATTTAAAGAGTTAATACTACAGATTTATCACTATTTACTGGAAATTAATTAAGATGAAAATCTGTCAGTGGCATAATAAATTATCCAAATGCACAGGCTGTGTATAAGGTGACAGCCAACCTTGCCAACTACCACAAAATCAAAGAAAATGTTACAGATGTTGAAAACTCAATACAGAAATACCCAGTGCTGTTTTCCTAACAAAAATAGTGGGTGGACTAATCTAAAGAAGATCTCATATGTTGGAGTACTGACCAGACTGCTGCATGTGTCTTCTTGTCTCAGGGTTTTCATCCATAATTTGATGTAATCCTCGGAGTTCCAGAGACACAGTGGAGGCTCCATGATTCAAACAAACATTAAGGATGAGAGGTGGCAAATAGAAAGTGAATTCCACAGTGTTGTAATAACTAAGTTTATTTCACTGAAGCCTTTCACAGTCCAATGTACTCACAGGGAGTGTATCAACACAAACAATCAGTGGTTTCATGTTTTCAGGAATGTTCTCTCCACTGTTGTTTATATAATCTCTGAAATCTTCTCTTAGATTTTGATAAGAAGAAGAAAACACTCGCGTATTTTTCTTAGATTTTCTTCCCCTTTTAGCCATGGTTCACAATGTCATAGGGCCATTTTTTCTGTCCAAAATATTGATCTCTTTCACAAAGGATCTGAATTCTTCACTGTCATTCTAAATTAGCCTTTGCCTCAAATTGTCACTAAGACTCTGACAGAACTTTTTCGTATTAATTTTGGTAGTCATTCTGCTTGATTCTCTTGTGGGAACCAGTGAAACGTCTTTGAAGCACCCTTCAGATATAGTTTTCTCTGCTTCCTTCATGGAAGCACCTGGCATTTTCTTCAGTTGTACAATGGCTCTTACTGACCTTGTAATTTCCCATTATGATGAAGGAGGTACTGTGGGAGGATACTAATGTCTTCATGAGCATCAGAAAACAGTGCAATGTTGCCCATGAGCTCAGGGCTTGACAGTGTTTTCTGCAAACCCATGAGCTCTTCACTTAAATTGATTTTCTAGTCACATCATTCCAACATCTATTGAAATACGCATTCAGAGCCTGGTAGGACTTCCATACTGCTTGCACTGCTCTAAAGTTTGTAGCCACCCAACACACTGACAATACTTTAGATATCTTCTCAAGTTCTGCACCTAACTTCTGTGCAACTGCTGACAGTTCAAGATGATTCTTTGGACACTGATGATACAGCTTGTTAAAAAATTGATAATATAATTCACACCAGGAACCTCTTTGATTGCATCAGCAACCGGTAATTCATTTGGTGGCACAAACAATGCCATTTGAATAGTTTGTTGCACTTGTTCTCAAGTCATTCTAAAACACCTGAATTCCTACCTAGCACTACACTAGCACCATCACTGCATGCTCTGATCAAATTGTCTTCAAATAATGAAGAAAAACAATGCTGCGAGAGACATTTAAGAAATTCTGCTTCTGTTGTTTCTGTATCTGTTCTTTTAAATTCAATAATATCCAAAAAGAATGTATTTACACACCCATCACTGATTTCAGACCTTAAATACACTATTAATACTGACTGTGAAGTAACAGATATAGACTCATCAATGAGCACAAAGACCTAGGAATTCTTCGATATTATAGATGAAAAGATATTCTTCCTCATAGTGTTCACAGTGCAGAGCATGGTGTTGGCACAACTGAGTTTATTATGCAGTGTTTAGCCCATGTTGAGACAATTTTGAATTTGCAAATCCACAAGTCTGTGAAAGTCTAAATATGGTTTGTTATTTTTTCGCTAAAAAATATGCTGTGCAAAACACTTTACTTGTATATTCAAAAATATCTTTCTGCTGTTCAACTACAAGGTTTTCTAGAACATTGTCTTGACTTTCTTTTCATTGTCTGCATGCAGTTAAATTGGACCCACCAAAATACTACTCCATTCTTTAGTGTTGTACACTCCCTGTGATCTACTCACTCCCATTTTCTGCACATCTTTACATACTAAGCAACCCTACTTCTCTTCCCTACACACTAACCACTCACATTTCATCTTAAACTCTCTCTGTGTACTGTCATTCCAAAAAACAGGACAATTACATATGTTTTGGGGATCAAAATAACAAGGAATTACTTCACATCTTTGGCATTTATCTTTTAAAATACCTGTTGCAGTGCTACTACTCATATGTGAAGTAGATGGGCCATTATCAGCTTCATGTTTTTTTGAATCATAAAGACCATCTTCTGTAGTTGAAACCCCGGGACTAGATTTATTGAAATAATCTACTATACTGCATTTTATACTGAAAAATTACACCTATCAATTACTAGCACAGTTTATACACTTTTCACATAAAAATGAAATATACCAGACTGTAGTGGCACCACTGTTTAAGATAGGAAAAAGTTAGATTCGGTACAATATTTCTCAGCGCACAAGTTCCAGCCAGGCACGGGCCTGTTGACAGTAAGTTACCATTACTAGTAGTTGCTAAGTAGAATGGAGGCCATAGAACCACTGAAAAGAGTAAACACAGCAGTTTGCATGGTGCAAGTTACAGGCAGAAGGGCCCACTGGCCCAACCTATGTGTTATGAGTACATGATTCGGGGTGGTGCGTTAGCAAAACAGAGGTGCACAGCCGAATATAAATAGGTGCCAGTTTTCTAATGAGAAGGATTCAAGTGTGGCAGCTCTTCTGGATGGTGGGGCATGTCACACCACCAGCTACACTCAGCAGCATATGCGGCACCAGCGCTCCAGTCCATGGTGGGTCGCTGGTTCTACCCTCTGAGGCCAACATGGGGTCCGTAGCCAGGCAGTGGCGGGCCACTCGACACGCGGCACTGTAGCTGGGAATAATAAAACACTTGAAGATCACAGCTGAGTATTAATACAGCACATACTGACAGTTTCCATCCACATCCAACATTCCTCCACCACACGCCAACATCTACATTTGGCAGTGACGACAGCTAGAAGACCTGAAAACAGCAAAGTAATATGTAGAACTGAAGGAGTCAACAGAGCTGTTTATTACAATGCCTATAACTTCACTGAAAAGAAAACTGAACAACATTACCCATGCCAGTCACGCAGTGGCTACAGATTAATGCTGTTAACAATTGGACTATATAAATGCACAATCGAAAGGCACAGCAATGATTCAAAATAATAAACAGGTCTACTGGAATGATATCATATCACAGGGTGAAATCCAGAGCCGGCATACAATATTGTGGTTATATCATTGAAAATTGCAATATCAGCATAAGGAAGTAGGAAATGCTTTTATTTTATTGACATATTATCTTACAGATTAGAATTCAGACAGGAGTTAGGTTTGTTTAATTATTAATCTTCAGGCACTCGTGCAATTAGTGCTAATGCGGAGGCATTTACGCTGCATTTGTTTTCATTTTCGAATGTGCATACGTTATTATATTGGGGTATAGAGTCAAATCAGTCAGTGTCAAGGCCACATGCCATAAGCCATGCCGAGTGCAGAATGATGCAGAGCAGCACAAAACTGTCAAGATTGGAGCAGAGTGTTTGTAGGTGCCCAGCAATGCTCCATTGTGTGCACATGTGTGTGTCAATAATAATGGAAAATGAGAAATAGTGTCCAAACAGAGTGTGCATTTCCTTTTTTGTTTCGACACTGCATGGAACTTTACATTGTTTTGCAGAGCAGTGCGATTTGATATTTCACACCTGCCACGCTGTGCCGAACCTCCTTCTTGATTTTGCTCAGATGCCTGACCCCACGTGCCTGATGTTCATAGCTCTTTTATATTGCACTATTTGTCTGAATATATTATCAATGTTCAGTTGGCTCCAAAGCTAAAATGTTCTATGAGTTATAACTCAGAATTGACAATAATTTAATTTAGAGAGACAATGAAAGAATTGCTGTAATAAGAAAATATTCTCCACATAAAATAGTAAGAGAATGTTGTACCCCTAGGAAAAAAAGAAGGGGAACAGTGCTCACCCAAGTTAGCCCTCCAATACAGCCCTGGAAATACCTAAATTTGATTGTTCATGACTTTGCTGAAAAAGGAAAAAAATAGGATGAAAGCATATGTATGAGAGCACACTGAAAAGAATTAACTCCATATTTTTCATGTGAAAATTCTTTAAGTTTTTAAATAAAACAATCTTTATTAACATTTAACAACCTTATTCTTCATTGCCACATATTTGTTTCTCAACATAATTACCCTGATGGCAAACACATGTTTCCCAATGAGAGAGCATTTTGTTGATACTACCTCTGTAAAATGTTTTACTTTGTTGATGGTGTCACAGCCTCACTTCTGTTGGCACTGCTTCACCACTATCAAAGTGAAGTCCTCAAAGCTGTTCTTTGAGATTTGGAAACAAATGAAAATCAGATGGGTAAAAGTCGGGACTGTATGGGGATGATCAGTGACATTGAACCCAAGTCATCAGATTGTTGCAGATATCGTAGTGCTCATGCGTGGTCTGGTATTGTCACACTGAATGAGAGGGTGTTCTGTGTGTGAACAAACTCTTTGAATTCAAAATTCAATTACAGCATGCTGTTCCTCTTGCACCAACATAGTTATTTTATGCTGAAAATATGTGAACATGAAGATTAAAGCTGCAATATGTAAATATTGTTCATTTTATTTAAAAAGTTTTGAGTTTCCACACACAAAAAATTCAGAGGCATTACTTTCTAGCACACCCTCATAAAAATCTGTGCTGAAAGTCTGATTTGCTTCACAGATGGGGAATACAAATTTAATTTAATTTTCTTGAGTAACCTAATAAAGAAATCAGTTATAAAGAGAGAGAGAGAGAGAGAGAGAGAGAGAGAGAGAAGATTAGATTAGATTAGATTAGATTAATACTTGTTCCATAGATCATGAATACGACACTTCATAATGATGTGGAACGTGTCAGGTTAATGAAAGATGTCTGTGCAAGATATTACATTACACAAAATATTGCATGACACTAATGCTTAAGTTAGTTTTTTTCCCTCCCTTAATTTATATCTAAAAATTCAGCCAATGAGTAGAAGGAGTTGTCATCTAGAACTTTTGTTCTTGTTAAGATGTGCAGTTTTACATATGATCTGGAAACTGAGCAGCAGTCTCTGCACTATAAATCAAGGTAACGTGTATTTGTTTCTTGTGTTTATAGGGCATCATTATGATACAATGAGTACCCAGTGGTGAAATGTTTAACAAAATTATTATAAAAAAGACTTGGAAATATTTAATGAAGATGTGAGAAAAAAGCTCCCTCAGTTGCAAAGGCATGGGTGGATACTGCATCAGGAAAACATGCCTATACACAAAGCTTACTTCCATGAAGCAGTTTTTTAGTAGTAAAAACATCACTGTCACTGAAAATCCACTCTAGGACAGAGACTTTTTCAGTTAAGAAAGAGGTAAATGCAAAAATGGTGGAGCTTCTCTGGAGCTTCACAGAAAATGAAATGTATAAATATTTTGAGCAGTAGAAAGAAAATGTGAATGCATGTGTATAGACTCAAGTAGGTACTATATAAAAGTGACAGCTATGGTAAGTAAACAGATTTGCAATATCAGTGTCATTCCTCTTGTGTCACATCCCATTCTGAAGGAATACTGAATTATGATCTAGTCATCCTGAATTTCAGGTGTTCTTCACACACCAATGGAGATATAAATTGTCAGGTGATAGCCCAAATTCTCCTTCAACATCTCAATTTACAGATAACAATACCATCACAAAGGATTAACAGTGTTTCCCATTTTCAAATGGGACTGACTTTTCAAAATTGATTTTTGGATTTTTGTTATTTATATGAAAGTTGTTTCATTTGGAAAATGGGATGTAATAAAAGTAATCATTTGCCCAAGGTACAGCCTATGGGTGAATCTTGCTCAGAATGTGACAAACATTTTTCCCAAATTAATGTTTTCTGCTATAAGAATTTTGAAGACACATGCCCTCACTGAAGTTCCCTCTACATAAACTTCTTTTTCCAGTACTTGGTGCAGGTTTGATTGTTGTTTATCCATGATTTGCCAGTTGGGAGATTTCAGCAGCATCTTTCCTACTATTTTCTTCTGCTCAATGAAATAGTACCATCAATTCACTTACTTAGTTTTTCTCCATATGAATCACATGGACTTCAGTTTTTTTCCCCATAAGCACCCTTTCTCCAACATACTGCAAAACTGGAAGCATATTGAGCAACCTAAGCAACATAATTGTAATCAATTGTAATCATGTATAACTGTTGATTGTTTCTCATATAGGAATGTCATCCAGTCCAAATATAACACTAATTCTTGTCCTGAATGAATTAACAGAATGAATGAATGATTTAAGAAGTTGGACCACATATTATAATGAACCATTCCTTAAAAAAATGAAGAAGAAGTATAACAATAGCTCTGCATAAATGCATACAAGAATCGGCATCCACAAGATGGAGAAAGAGGTGCTACTTGACACCATTTTTACTCTTGAGTCTGGGATACTGAATTTTTATTTATGCTTTAAGAGGATAATCATTTGTTCTATGAGATATCTAAGATTTTTGTGTTAATTATAAAATTTAGTTCCCATGGCATGACAGGTCTCGATACTAACAAACTTGTTTGTATGAAAAGTGGAAATTACACAGTCCTGTCTCCTTCCCCCTCCATTGGAAAAATTTCTTTGCGTCCTCTTTCATACCAGTTTATGCTGTATGTGCACTGACAATAATATAATACACATTTTAAGATAATTTGGACAATTACACTGGACATAGTAGCAAACTAGTTAATCGAAATTAAAAGTAATGTTTCCTCAGTGGAATGAACAGGTGAATGGTCAAGATTTGTCCTGAAAAGCTGTTTTATTCTCATTATGGAACTTGATTTTTCTCTTTATTTATGGCACATATCTTAATAGATTGACTTCTTCAATAAAACACTGAATTTTTTTCTAATATTTTATACATGATAACAGGAGATGAGAAATGTCTGCTTGTGTCTTTGTACGTGCAGATGGATATGTGTGTGTGTGTGTGAGAGAGAGAGAGAGAGAGAGAGAGAGAGAGAGAGAGAGTATACCTGTCCTTTTTTCCCCCTAAGGTAAGTCTTTCTGCTCCTGAGATTGGAATGACTCCTTACCCGAGATTGGAATGACTCCTTACCCTCTCCCTTAAAGCCCACATCCTTTCGTCTTTCCCTCTCCTTCCCTCTTTCCTGATGAAACAACCATTGGTTGCGAAAGCTTGAATTTTGTGCGTATGTTTGTGTTTGTTTGTGTGTCTATCAACATGCCAGTGCTTTTGTTTGGTAAGTTACATCATCTTCGTTTTTAGATATATTTTTCCCACATGGAATGTTGCCCTCTATTATATTCATATCAAAGAAGGTATTGTGTTTGACAAAGTGGCTTACCTAATATCAGCTAGGGGTTTTGCTGTAATCTTCCAAGGTGTCTGAATCATCTATGTTTACACTGCCTTGGGCATGGTCAAGTGGCCAGAATAGTTACGATTCTATTTAGAACAGGTCACTCCTTTTTTGTGGGCTGTTACAACCATATTATTATTGGTGGCCACTTCAATTGTGTGTTAACCCAGAAGGATCAACATCCCCGTTTTACCACATGCTATGAACTCAAGATGACAGTGCACAATCTGAATCTTGCTGATACTTGGTACCACATGCATGGTGATTGGCCTGGCTATACATATGTCACCAACCATTCAGCAAGATGTCTTGATCATTTATATGTATCCCAAGCACTCACAGCAGCCACACTTGATGGAGAGTTATTGCCTACAGCCTCCTCTGACCATATTGCCTACATTTGCACTGTTCTCTGTAGCAGCAGGGGATGTGGTGTGGGTGAGGCACATGGAAGCTGAGTGTCACACATCTCCAGGATCTGGAATGCAGGCAGCTCATATAGATGACTGAGCACATCTATGAGAGATGCCTTCCATCATAACCTTCAATGCACTGGTTGTGGCTTGACTGAGCCAAGCCCGCTTTACATCAATTGACGATAAATTATGGTTGTGACAAAATGTAGTGGTATTTGGGTGGTATGGAATATTATTGCACATTACTCTGCAAACTATTAGGCCAGGTTGAAATTCGACACATTAAGGTGAAGGTAAGTTTGCTTACACATTACTGCATTAAGGCAACAATGGTACATGCGAGATGTAAGATTGGGTATGAGGAGAACCCCTGTCCATGCATTGTATTATCCAAGAGAAGCAGTGGTGTCAGAGAGTGCTGGTCCATGCCCACAGCATGCCAGATGATCACCAATCAATGTCCCTGTATGTTATTGCTGGTCCTTTGTGTACCACTACAAACAATTTTTTGTGGCAATGGACTAGGACACCAAAACAATGGGTAATGTCCACTATTCATTAATGGAAACCCTCGATGGAGTGACTGTGGATATGCTTATGGTCACAATTACCACTGACAATTTCTCTGACACTCTTCATAAGGGAGCAGCAAACAAATCCCTAGGCCAAGACAGCTTTCTGCTGGAGTTTTATCATGCATTCCACAACATCATGGCTTGACATTGGATGGAGATGTATCAAGAACTGATGACCCCTGACTTTCTCCTCTTGCCTGTATTTTTAGAAGATCTCTTATCCCAGTCCCAAAGCCATCCAGGGATTAGGGAGTTCGACATTATCGACAGGAGATCATGTTAAAATGTAACTTCAAGTTTTTTACCCTGAGTCTTGCAATCCACCTTCAGTGCACCCTACCTCAAATCATCTCTATGGATAAAATAAGCTTTGGTGGCGAAAGCAATACTCAGACAGCACTCAGCAATTATCATGATATCATAGACATGGCAGCAACCTGTCAGTTTTGCAGTGCCTTAGTGATGGCAAACTTCAACCATGTCTTTGATAGAGTGAGTCATGATTTCCTGGAGACAGTGTTGCAACAGATGGACTCTGCCCACACATTTATGCACATTGTCTTGTGACTCCTTGAAGATACCATGTTGTGGGTGCTGGACAATGGCTGTGTGACAGGTATGACTGCTGACAATGCTTCTTTATACCATCACCCTTGAGCCCCTGTTACATGGTTTTCTGGAGTCAGCTGACTAGGATCCCAATGAGGGGACATGCTTATATCTTCTATGCATAAGCAGGTGACTTGATGTTCTTGGTTCCACTGGGCAATAAAGAGCAAGGACGCTGGCATGGATTACCCAATATGTGGCTGCTGCGATCACCCATGTAAAGTCTGGTGCTATGATCTTTAGTAAGGTCTTGCAGCAAGGAGTGTGGCCCCACTGCCATTACTGGAAAAGCTCAAATGTTGGGGTATCAGCTTCACACGCAACATACAGTGAACACCTTCTTCATGAGATCTGCGCAAATGTTCATGGGAACATCTTAGGAGCATTCGACATGCTTCAATGTGTTGAATTTGTCAGAACTCATCTGGCATCGTGACTCTCCTGTTTAGCACAGATTTTACTGATGCCTAAGGCAACAGCACACAGACTGCTGGTGGTGTTTGTCTATTTTGTGAGCATGGATATTATCACCAAAGTCCACTACAACATGCTAACTCTTCCTCCTTGAGATGGCTGCCTTGGAGTTGTCAGTATCCATGCAAGAGTGGCTGCCCTTCATGTAAATATGATGATTAAATTGTGGATAGTGCCACCTGTTGCAGTGGCACACATTTCTACCTTCCTCTCAAACATCAGGATCTTCTTCATCAATTACATTTATTTCCATGCAGACTTGACTCATATCAAGAACCCTACGGCATGTGAAGTGTATCACCTGATGATGAGAGATCACACCTGGAATGAGATGGGCACCCTATGTTCACATGGCCCATGGTCTGGCATTCTGTGCACCATGTCCTCCTCCAGTTCTTGTGTGATTTGGTATCTCGCTGTTAATGGAAAATACATGACACAACTTCACCTACATGCCGTTAACATTACAGATTCGCCTCATTTCCCCAGTACATGACACAGATGGACATCAACTGGAGTGTGGAATGTTCTGGCGTAACGACAAGCACCAGTATGAGGATGAAGAATGGAAGAGCAGAGAGGGCTGTGGGACGACATCAGCCAATAGTATGCTGACTAGGACAACACCAAGTCAGGAGTGGCATCTTTGCCAAGAGAATATAAGCCCCACTCAACCTAGCCGCAGGCAGTAGAAGACTAGCCATCATACAAACGCTACAGTAGTGACTTATGAGCTGTTTTGTTTTGCTTGCATTGAAATTGTACACACTGAAGGACAGTGATTATTTGCCTGTCACTAGTTGCTTGCAACACATTTTTGTTAATATGCAAAGTTAAGAATTGTCAATTTAACTTAGAGTAACAAACTCCATTAATACGATTTCCTTGAATTATTGTGCTGTGGTCTGAGAAAACAGCTTCCTAGGCACCCTATATTAGATGAATGGGGAGTATACTACATTGGCAATGAGTTATAAGAAGAACCCAGTGCCTCATGGCCACAGAATTTTCTTTTGTTGTTTTTTCTGACGCCTTAATCGTCTCTTGTATTTTCTTTGCAGAGTGTTTACTTGCTTTAACAGTCTCTTATCATATTTTTGCTAGTAAGTTGCAGACATTTTCTTTGCTTTTGTACTTATTTTGCCTGCGTGACTTGCCTGTCTATTACATTTGTCTCTTCCAACATGCCCACCCCACCTATCCCACCCTCTGATCACACATCACAGCTGCCAGTGCTAAATACAATGCAACTAATGCAGGTGTTTCAGTTTCAGGACAAGCAACTATCCTCACTGCTAAATGTGGCACGGCAGCTCCTGGTAAACCAAACCACTAATGCAGCAAACGCAAAATCTACTACCAGTGCTATATTGCCTTTTCGCCAGTTTCATGAACAAAAAGAGGAATGGCTCAAGTTGTTGCAACAGTCTGAAACCCACATAGTCACAATGTACCAGATACTGTGAAAATCCATTACTTTCTCTCAACAGTAGGAAGTGCAGTGTTTAGGCTCCTACAAAAACTGTACCCCAGTGCCACTTAGAGTGAAGTTTCATATGATCAGGTTGTAGATTCACTAACTAACTAATATGACTGACAAGTGACTGTGGTAGCAGCTAGATATCAATCCTTTTATTGCAAATAATGGTCAGGACAAACTTATCACAAATGGGTAACAGATTTGCAGGGTATGACGAGGAAATGCAGATTCAAATGTGCTTGTGATGCTCTATTTTCAGAAGTTATGTTGCATGATGCAATCGTGTACAATGTAAGTGATGTCAAACTCAGAGAACAAATTTTGAAACAGTCCCAATTTCAGCAATTAGTGCAAATACTAGATCACTACAATTCAGGTGCCCTGTTCACTGATAAATTTGAGCAGCCAGCAATTTGTCAGGTTGAGTTCCTTGTTTGCCATGGCCCATTTGGCAGCAACAGCTTGCACTCACCACACTGTGTAAATGACTCTCCATGCCGCATAAGCACCTCAGTAAACAGGTGACTACACCACTGAAGGGAATTAAGTCACGACCTTGGTGTTATTCATGGCACAAACACCAAGACTGCCCCTACAGACAAGCAAGGTGTTACATTTGTGGCAAGAAAGGACATGTACAATCCATACATTTGCAATGGAACAAACACTGGAATTCGGACCACTCACAAAAATCTAGTCACAAGACCCATGTCATTATTGCAGTATATTCAAAGTTTGCAAAAGGTATTATCAAAACCAGCAAGCGAGCCTGTCCAACAAGCTTTTTGTTCACTTGTTTCTTTGTGGGAAATTTCAATTGGACACGGGCACCTCTGTTACACTGGTGTATCATCACACATATGAAACATTAGGCTACCCATGCCTGTCTAAAATTAGCATGCACCTGCTGGCTTATAATGGACAAGATGTTTTCATTCTCAGAATATGTACTCTGCCTGCCATGTATCGCTCGACTACAGGAACAGTGACTTTTATAGTGCTACAAGCATGCAATTGTGGGAACATCTTTGGTCTTGATTCATTTGATTTGTTTGACTTTAACATTCAGGACAATGTGTTGTCAGTGTCGGCATTCCAAGCACATATCACTCTGAAATACAATGCTTAGCCAAAATTGTGATGGGCCAGAACTGTTCCCATTGCATTACAGGACAAGGTCACTGCTGAACATAGAGAATTGCAAGATAGATGAGCTGTTGTGCCCATACAAGATAGTCAGTGGGAAAGTCCATTGGTTTTGCTACCCAAACCTTCAGGTCACATTCGCCTCTGTGTTGACTTTAAGTCTACAGTCAACCCACACACTCTGATATATATCCATTGCTATGCCCAGAAGATCTCATGCACAGACTAGGTGCTGGTCACTATTTTTCAAAAATTGATTTGCATGGTGCATATCTTCAAATACCACATGAGAAGAATCTCAAACCATGTGTGTTGTGAACACTCTTTTGGGCTTGTTCAAATATTACCATTTGCCTTTTTGCAGTGTTTCTGCTCCTGCCATTTTCCAACAGTATTTGGAACAGCTGACTGCACAAGTACCAAACCATTCAAACCATTTGGACGATATTGTCATAGCAGGTCATACACCTGAAGAACACATTGCAAATTTGCGTGCTTTGTTTCATGCATTATCTGATGCAAGGCTAAAGTGTAGATTGGACAAGTGTGATTTTTTCAAACCTGAGTTGGGGTATGTTGGTCATGTTATAAACAGCCAAGGTATACATCCTCTTCAGTCGCATTTGTTAGCCATATGAGATTTGCCAGTTCCTTGGAATGTCCCAGAATAGCAGTCAGTCTTAGGGAAAATGAACCATTATGTTCGGTTCATGCCAAATGTTGCACAAATCACAGCTCCATTGCATCTCTTGCATTACAAGAGTGTTCCCTTTGTTTGGACAGATGGGTGCCAAGTAGCTTTTCAAAATCTTAAAGATGCAATCCTTAGTGATCAATGGTTAGTTCAATTTGATACTGACAAACCAGTTGTACTGAAAGCTGACACTTCCTCTTACAGAATCGGTGCAGTACTTTCACACAGAATTGGTGATAAAGACAAGTCTATCACTTTTGCATCAAAAGTGTTGTCCAACACTCAGTGTAACTATTGACAAATTGAGAAAGAGGCATTGGCTATAGTGTATGGTGTCACCAAATTCCACCACTATTTGTATGGCAAAAAATTCTACTTAGTAACAGCTCACAAGCCATTGCTACCCTTGTTTCATCCAATGAAACCTGTTCCTGTACAAACTGCCCAAAAATTGCAAAGATGGGCTTTGTTGTTGTCTCAATACCAGTATGAGATTTTGAGTCATCTGACAGCTCAACATGGTAATGTGGACACACTTTCACATCTTCCAATTGGCCCTGATACAGACTTTGATACTTCTGCTGCATCTTGTTGTAACATCAATACTTAGGATTATGAATTGCTTCAATCTTTTCCGCTGAACTATAGGAAAATTGCACACGCCATGAAAGCTGATTCAGATTTGAAGATTTTGATAAGATACTTGGCCTCTTTCCTTGCATAGCATAAAGAACTCTGTATATGCTGATACTTTGCATGTTGGCATAGCCTCTTTATACAGAAAGGTGTGATTCTTGTTCAAAATGACAATGGACAGTCCTGTGTGTTGATCCCTAAAGTTTTGCAAAAGGAAGTGTTGCAGTTACTTCACCAAAGCCGCTGGGGGATTGTATGTACAAACCAGTTAACGCGTCGATACTGTACTTGGCAGGGTGCGGATATCCAAATACACTCCTGGAAACGGAAAAAAGAACACATTGACATCGGTGTGTCAGACCCACCATACTTGCTCCGGACACTGCGAGAGGGCTGTACAAGCACTGATCACACGCACGGCACAGCGGACACACCAGGAACCGCGGTGTTGGCCGTCGAATGGCGCTAGCTGCGCAGCATTTGTGCACCGCCACGGTCTGTGTCATCCAGTTTGCCGTGGCATACGGAGCACCATCGCAGTCTTTAACAGAGGTAGCATGCCGCGACTACGTGGACGTGAACCATATGTGCAGTTGACGGACTTTGAGCGAGGGCGTATAGTGGGCATGTGGGAGGCCGGGTGGACGTACCGCCGAATTGCTCAACACGTGGGGCGTGAGGTCTCCACAGTACATCGATGTTGTCGCCAGTGGTCAGCGGAAGGTGCACGTGCCCGTCGACCTGGGACCGGACCGCAGCAACGCACGTATGCACGCCAAGACTGTAGGATCCTACGCAGTGCCGTAGGGGACCGCACCGCCACTTCCCAGCAAATTAGGGACACTGTTGCTCCTGGGGTATCGGCGAGGACCATTTGCAACCGTCTCCATGAAGCTGGGCTACGGTCCCGCACACTGTTAGGCCGTCTTCCGCTCACGCCCCAACATCGCGCAACCCGCCTCCAGTGGTGTCGGGACAGGCATGAATGGAGGGACAAATGGAGACGTGTCGTCTTCAGCGATTAGAGTCGCTTCTGCCTTGGTGCCAATGATGGTCGTATGCGTGTTTGGCGCTGTGCAGGTGAGCGCCACAATCAGGACTGCATACGACCGAGGCACACAGGGCCAACACCCGGCGTCATGGTGTGGGGAGCGATCTCCTACACTGGCTGTACACCTCTGGTGATCGTCGAGGGGACACTGAATAGTGCACGGTACATCCAAACTGTCATCAAACCTATCGTTCTACCATTCCTAGACCGGCAAGGGAACTTGCTGTTCCAACAGGACAATGCACGTCCGCATGTATCCCGTGCCACCCAATGTGCTCTAGAAGGTGTAAATCAACTACCCTGGTCAGCAAGATCTCCGGATCTGTCCCCCATTGAGCATGTTTGGGACTGGATGAAGCGTCGTCTCACGCGGTCTGCACGTCCAGCACGAACGCTGGCCCAACTGACGTGCCAGGTGGAAATGGCATGGCAAGCCGTTCCATAGGACTACATCCGGCATCTCTACAATCGTCTCCATGGGAGAATAGCAGCCTGCATTGCTGCGAAAGGTGGATATACACTGTACTAGTGCCGACATTGTGCATGCTCTGTTGCCTGTGTCTATGTGCCTGTGGTTCTGTCAGTGTGATCATGTGATGTATCCGACCCCAGGAATGTGTCAATAAAGTTTCCCCTTCCTGGGACAATGAATTCACGGTGTTCTTATTTCAATTTCCAGGAGTGTAGAACATATGATGTCACAGTGTCATGCATGTGTGGAAAATCAGTCCGCTCCACAACAAAAATTCTCTGCTTGGCCTAAGTCACAATCACCATGGAAATGTGTGTACATAGACATTACAGGAGCTTTCTGGAACACTCATTGGTTGATTGTGGTTGACTCATATGGCAAATTTCCTTTTGCTGTGCCAATGAACTCAATGATGTCATGTAGCAACATTCAGGTGTTGTCTTCTATTTTTTGCCCCAAAGGTTTACCTGAAGTCATAGAGTCACACAAAGGCAATCAGTTCACATCAAATGAATATGGAACATTCTGTGAATGTGATGGCATGCAGCATCTAACTAGTGCACCATCCCATCCACAGTCAAATGGTGAAGTGGAACAGTTTGTCAGAACCTCCAAGCATCAGATGGCCAGACTTTGCTCCACACACATGAGGGATCAAGTGTTGTAACTATTTCTCACCTCCTATCGTCGGAACCTACAAGATGGACCATCGCCCGCGGAATTGCTTCACGGATGCTGCCATCAGACACTGCTCCACCTGCTCCACCCTCCTCAATATCCTGCCCCAAAGGAAGGGAAAGTACTGCTTCACACTGCATGATATTGTGTTTACAGGGTTTTTAGTGGCAGCAGATGGTGGGTGCGAGGCAAGACCGTCCTTCGGCTTTGTCCCTGCATGTATCCCATTTCAGCTCCAGGCAATATGCAGCACAAACATCACAATCAACTTTGTCACTCTCATTTGTATGGTGATCCTTCTGCGTCTCTTCCCCTGGATTCACAGACCCTGAAGACACCATGGCCACAGCAGCCACCAGAGGGTGTCATCATGACACTACAGGATGACCCCATGGAGACGAGCCTACACCTCCTCCACCTCCTCTCGTCCTATCGATGGAGCTGAACCCGCCCACACCACAGTAACTGACACCTTCTCCATCTAGTTCTTATCGTCAGGAAGTGGACGCTTACCCATCTGGTTGTTTTCCAGGGGCGTTTCCACCAGAGCAAAGGCCGGATGATGGGGTACGACCAGAACCTTAGTGCCCCCTGCAGCCACAACTTCCAGTCCAGCAAAGTGTCCACCCTCCTGAATCCCCTGCCATTGTTGTGCTGCCTACATCCTGTGTCACTTTAGTGGGGTAGGGGGGGGGGGGGGGGGGATGTTCTGGCATAACGACAAGTGCCAGCACAATGATGAAGAACAGAAGAGGAGAGAGGGCTGTGCTGTGAGATGACGTCAGCCAATAGCATGCTGACTAGGACGACACCCAGACAGGAGCGGCATCTAGGTCAACAGAATATAAGCACCGCCCCACCAGCAAAATGCAATAGAATGATGAAATAGTATTTATATAGATGACTGAGGATACAAGAACAAAGAATAGTGAGGTGTGTGATGTTTTTAGTGTTTAGCCAGTCTGGTTTTATAAGCCTTTGCAAGCAGACACTCACACGTTTGTTCGTTTGATTTAAGAGGAATAAAACATTATTCACAGTTTATATCAGCTAACACTTCACTCTGCACAAGTTGTGCAATGGATTACCTATGGTGGCAACCCCATTCCTGTGCAGCAGTTTGTTTGTCCGTTCTGGATTTGTGTGACATTTAAGTGCTGCTTCAACAATTGACACACTTCAGCAGCATCCATTTTTTCAACAACTCATATGGAATAGTGCTTCCATTGACCATTATCAGATGGAACTAAAACACAGAGATGCATTATGATGCAATGTACAGACAATGCTGTTAATGGTGACCGTGCGTGGAAACAATAAATGTATCAACAATTCACTAATTTAGGTGTTGTAGAGCATCTGTGTTTTACTCTGACCACATACCTTGATCCATGCAACAGGCTCATAAGTATATCAATTATTAAGTCTCTTTCAGTTAATATTTAAAAAATTAATTTTATTCAGTTCCACACTAAAAATAAAAATCCAGAAAACATAGTCATTGCACATGACAGCCGGATACTAGAACAGATGCATTCCACTAAATTCCTAGGGGTTCATATTGACAGTAGGCTGAACTGGAAACATCATGTGTCCCCGACTTACAAAAGGCTGTCATCTGCAACTTCTGTTATAAAAATCATCACTCATCTTGGAACATCACCACCTTAAAATCAGCATATTTTGGGTACTTTCACTCATTAATGAGTTATGGCATAATCTTCTGCGGTAATTCACCAGTCTCAAAAAAACACTAACAGCTCAGAAGAGAGCAGTCAGAATCATGCATAGGGTTTCTCCACGGACCTCATGTAGAAAACTCTTCACACAGTTAGGAATAATTCAGTACATTTTCTCTTTGATGAATTTTGTCATTAAAAACTATGCTCTGTATGAAACTAATATACACTCCTGGAAATGGAAAAAAGAACACATTGACACCGGTGTGTCAGACCCACCATACTTGCTCTGGACACTGCGAGAGGGCTGTACAAGCAATGATCACATGCACGGCACAGCGGACACACCAGGAACCGCGGTGTTGGCCGTTGAATGGCGCTAGCTGCGCAGCATTTGTGCACCGCCGCCGTCAGTGTCAGCCAGTTTGCCGTGGCATACGGAGTTCCATCGCAGTCTTTAACACTGGTAGCATGCCGCGACAGCGTGGACGTGAACCGTATGTGCAGTTGACGGACTTTGAGCGAGGGCGTATAGTGGGCATGTGGGAGGCCGGGTGGACGTACCGCCGAATTGCTCAACACGTGGGGCGTGAGGTCTCCACAGTACATCGATGTTGTCGCCAGTGGTCGGCGGAAGGTGCTCGTGCCCGTCGACCTGGGACCGGACCGCAGCAACGCACGGATGCACGCCAAGACCATAGGATCCTACGCAGTGCGTAGGGGACCGCACCGCCACTTCCCAGCAAATTAGGGACACTGTTGCTCCTGGGGTATCGGCGAGGACCATTCGCAACCGTCTCCATGAAGCTGGGCTACGGTCCCGCACACCGTTAGGCCGTCTTCCGCTCACGCCCCAACATCGTGCAGCCCACCTCCAGTGGTGTCGTGACAGGCGTGAATGGAGGGACGAATGGAGACGTGTCGTCTTCAGCGAAGAGAGTCACTTCTGCCTTGGTGCCAATGATGATTGTATGCGTGTTTGGCGCCGTGCAGGTGAGCGCCACAATCAGGACTGCATACGACCGAGGCACACAGGGCTAACACCCGGCGTCATGGTGTGGGGAGCGATCTCCTACACTGGCTGTACACCTCTGGTGATCGTCGAGGGGACACTGAATAGTGCACGGTACATCCAAACTGTCATCAAACCTATCGTTCTACCATTCCTAGACCGGCAAGGGAACTTGCTGTTCCAACAGGACAATGCACGTCCGCATGTATCCCGTGCCACCCAACGTGCTCTAGAAGGTGTAAATCAACTACCCTGGTCAGCAAGATCTCCGGATCTGTCCCCCATTGAGCATGTTTGGGACTGGATGAAGCGTCGTCTCACGCGGTCTGCACGTCCAGCACGAACGCTGGTCCAACTGACGCGCCAAGTGGAAATGGCATGGCAAGCCGTTCCATAGGACTACATCCAGCATCTCTACAATCGTCTCCATGGGAGAATAGCAGCCTGCATTGCTGCGATAGGTGGATATACACTGTACTAGTGCCGACATTGTGCATGCTCTGTTGCCTGTGTCTATGTGCCTGTGGTTCTGTCAGTGTGATCATGTGATGTATCTGACCCCAGGAATGTGTCAATAAAGTTTCCCCTTCCTGGGACAATGAATTCACGGTGTTCTTATTTCAATTTCCAGGAGTGTAGTTCATACCACAAATATAATACTAGAGGTAAAGACGATCTCCATCGTAAATTTAAAAAAAAATTGTCACTTGTACAGAAGGGGGTAAAGTATGCTGCTATTAAGACTTTTAATGCACTAATGTGCAAAAGAAAATGAAAAGCCATTCAGATGTATGTTAAGGAAATACCTGCTTGTACATCCACAGTACTCCTTAGATGAATTCTTTTTCAGAGATAATTAAAAGTTCCCATCTACTCTTTTATGGACTTTTTGAATAAAAAGATATAGCTTGTTATTCAGTTATTGGATGAAAGATACAATACTATGTTCATGTTAGACAGTGAATTACAATAATAGATAAATATGCACTAGTAAATCAGAAAAATTGATACTTACTATTATTTATATTATTGTACTATGTCATGAATATTCTGTAATATTAATTGTATTTGTATAGCTGTATTGACAATTTTCATATCCAAGCAAATCACTTGCATGTATGGATCCATGGAATACACATATCTAATAACAGGAAATAAAATAAAATAAATGCCTCCATGCTTGTGTCATTCCAGAGAAACCCATTTGTGCCACAAAAGTTGTCCTCAATCAATTGAACCCTGTGACATGTACCCTGGGCTTCCTTCTGGGCCATGCTGATGAAATGAGTTGTCTACCACTTTTCCAGGACAGACTTTTAGTGACAAACTGTTTCATCTGGGTCATATGGTCAAACTACCTGCTTTTCAGTCTCATCTCCATTTTTGGTTTCAGATGACTGATCTCACTTTGCAGTGTTACTATATTGAGGATGACATGCGGAAATTTGTAACCCTTCTGTGCAACCTCTCCAGTCATGCTCACATCATCAGTGACATTCTACAAGTACCCCCCCACCCCCCCCCCCCCACCCCGCCCCCCCCCCCCCCCCCCCTCCTCCCCAGGCTACTGGGAAATTTGAATCAGAAAAGATGGCACTACTACAGCGTCTGATGAAGACAACTTCAACAACTCACATGTGAAGAGAGAATCTGTAACACCACACTCTCACAATTTTGGATACTACTATGGAAATCTGTCGTGTAGGATAGTATGTGATTCAGAACTTGGAGGGCAGTTTTGATGCTTAAACTCCTACCACTCATTCACTCAGTGTTAATTGTGAGAGACATGACACTTCAGAGAACTGGTAATGTTTGGCCAATAGGTTGCATAGTCCCCCACAACCACGCAGGGTACTGCAGTCACTTCCCACAAAGCTCAGCACTTGCTACCCTCAGACATGATGGGGCCACAACAGCTCTGCACTGATTCTGCCGATTGAGCAGCCACAAGCACTTTCAATGGTGCACAAAGAGGGTCCACTGACCTTCGGCCTAATTCTGCTCCATCCTCAGCTGACTCCTGCAGTTAATGTGCTGTGGCTTTGATACACTAGTAGATTTCCTGGTACCATGCACGCTTTGAAGACAATGTATGCAATTGCTCAGTTCCATGTAATTACACAAACTACAAACTTTGGGGGAAGTTTGTGATAGGTGCACAGGGCCACACTCAACCAAAAAGTCACCTACCCAGCCAGATTAAAAGCTAAACAAGTATAGTTCTGCATGGTTCGCATGAGAGCTTCTGTAAAGTTTGGAAGGTAGGAGACGAGATACTGGCAGAAGTACCGGGCGTGAGTCGTGCTTTGGTAGCTCAGATGGCAGAGCACTTGCCCGCGAAAGGCAAAGGTCCCGAGTTCGAGTCTCGGTCGGGCACACAGTTTTAATCTGCCAGGAAGTTTCATATCAGCGCACACTCTGCTGCAGAGTGAAAATCTCATTCTGGAAGTATAACACAGCTTCAAGGAACATTTAAGAGACTATATGTTGTTTCCTTATTGACTCAGGGTCAGAATACCTTGCCAGGTACTTCAGGACCTCCTCAAGATGGCAAAGGGTAAGTACTACTACATGTAGCAAATGACACTCCATTAAATACGCTCCTGGAAATTGAAATAAGAACACCGTGAATTCATTGTCCCAGGAAGGGGAAACTTTATTGACACATTCCTGGGATCAGATACATCACATGATCACACTGATAGAACCACAGGCACATAGACACAGGCAACAGAGCATGCACAATGTCAGCACTAGTACAGTGTATATCCACCTTTCGCAGCAATGCAGGCTGCTATTCTCCCATGGAGACAATCGTAGAGATGCTGGATGTAGTCCTGTGGAACGGCTTGCCATGCCATTTCCACCTGGCACCTCAGTTGGACCAGCGTTCGTGCTGGACATGCAGACCGCGTGAGACGACGCTTCATCCAGTCCCAAACATGCTCAATGGGGGACAGATCCGGAGATCTTGCTGGCCAGGGTAGTTGATTTACACCTTCTAGAGCACGTTGGGTGGCACGGGATACATGCGGACGTGCATTGTCCTGTTGGAACAGTAAGTTCCCTTGCTGGTCTAGGAATGGTAGAACGATAGGTTCGATGACGGTTTGGATGTACCGTGCACTATTCAGTGTCCCCTCGACGATCACCAGAGGTGTACGGCAAGTGTAGGAGATCGCTCCCCACACCATGATGCCGGGTGTTGGCCCTATGTGCCTCGGTCGTATGCAGTCCTGATTGTGGCGCTCATCTGCACGGTGCCAAACACGCATACGACCATCATTGGCACCAAGGCAGAAGCGACTCTCTTCGCTGAAGACGACACGTCTCCATTCGTCCCTCCATTCACGCCTGTCGTGACACCACTGGAGGCGGGCTGCACGATGTTGGGGCGTGAGCGGAGGACGGCCTAACGGTGTGCGGGACCATAGCCCAGCTTCATGGAGACGGTTGCGAATGGTCCTCGCCGATGCCCCAGGAGCAACAGTGTCCCTGATTTTCTGGGAAGTGGCGGTGCGGTCCCCTACGGCACAGCATAGGATCCTATGGTCTTGGCGTGCATCTGTGCGTCGCTGCGGTCCGGTCCCAAGTCGACGGGCACGTGCACCTTCCGCCGACCACTGGCGTCAACATCGATGTACTGTGGAGACCTCACGCCCCACGTGTTGAGCAATTCGGCGGTACGTCCACCCGGCCTCCCACATGCCCACTATACGCCCTCGCTCAGAGTTCGTCAACTGCACATACGGTTCATGTCCACGCTGACGCGGCATGCTACCACTGTTAAAGACTGCGATGGAGCTCCGTATGCCACGGCAAACTGGCTGACACTGACGGCGGCGGCTAGCGCCATTCGACGGCCAACACTGCGGTTCCTGGTGTGTCTGCTGTGCCGTGCGTGTGATCATTGCTTGTACAGCCCACTCGCAGTGTCCGGAGCAAGTATGGTGGGTCTGACACACCGGTGTCAATGTGTTCTTTTTTCCATTTCCAGGAGTGTATGAGTATCTTTTTGTGCCTTACCGCCTAAAAAATGCCATGCACAGATGGCAGTGTTTTACTGACAAAATTTTAAGATTTTTCCTTTCTTTATTCTTACCGTGATGACATTTTGAATTTTTCATCAAATGTAGCTGATCATGAGGTACACTTTCACTCTATGTTTGATACCCTTGATCATCATGGCGGTGAGATCAACACGAAGAAATGCCAGTTACACCTAGAGCAAGTCACATTTCTAGGGCACATGATTAATGCAGCAGGGGTCCACCCTAACACAGAAACAACAGCACTGCTTCAAGCTCTACATTGGCTGCAAACTTATGAAGAATTAAGGTGAGTTCTGGGAACCATCAACTTCTATAGGTAACATCAACTGTAGGTTGAAACTACTCAAGTCCCACTGGCAGTAAAAAATAAACATGGAAAGATTAGATTTGATTAGATTAGATTTACTTTCATTCCAATTGATCTGTAGTGAGGAGATCCTCCAGGATGTAGAACATGTCAGAAAAAAACAAAAATACGTGACAAATATTTACAACTCAAACAAATAAGCTAATGTACCATTCCACAGGTCCCAACTGGAATGATCGTCATTTTTTAATGAACACTATATGAAAGAATCAGCTTACAAATACTAATGCACTGAACTTAAAACAATAAAGCTTTTTTTTATTTATTTATAAGGTAATAAACATGTAATACAACTACTATAATACTTATTTATAATGAACACATTACTGCACTGAAATTGTGCAGAAGTTATATTGTACTTATACATATATACACAAAAATCTGTTGGTTCTACTTCGAAATTCATCAATGGAGTAGAAGGAGTTGGACACCAATAAATCCTTTAGGCTTCTCTTAAACTGAATTTCATTGGTTGTTAAGCTTTTTATGGCTGCTGGCAAGTTATTGAAAATGTGTGTTCCTCAATAATGCACACCTTTTTGAACAAGACTAAGTGACTTTAAATCCTTGTGAAGATTATTTTTATTTCTAGTATTGATTTCATGAATTGAGCTGTTGGTTTGAAAATGTGATATATTTGTAATGACAAATTTCATTAAAGAATAAATATATTGGGAAGCAGTAGTTAGTATCCCTAGTTCCCTAAGCATTGTTCTGCAGGATGTTCTTGAGTTCACACCACATATAACTCTTACTGCACATTTTTGTGCTCAGAAAACTTTAGCTTGTCTTAATGAATTACCCCAAAAAATAATCCCGTATGACATTATGGAATGAAAGTAAGCATAGTATGCCAGCTTTTTCATTTATATATCCCCTATGTCTGACACAATTCACGTTGCAAATAGAGATTTGTTAAGACGCTTCAGCAGTTCTGTGGTACGTTTTTCCCAGTTGAATTTATTATCAAGCTGTAATGCCAAGAATTTAACACTGTCCACTTCTTCTATCTGCTTGTCATCATATGTTAGGCATATACTCGTGGGGCACCTCTTACAAGTTCTGAACTGCATGTAGTGTGTTGTTTCAAAGTTTAGTGACAAAGAATTGGCTAGGAACCAGTGATTAATGTCCACAAATATTTTATTAGCAGATCTTTCTAAGACTACACTTGATCTGCTATTTATTGCAATGTTTGTATCATCAGCAAATGAAACAAACTTGGCATCTGGTAATGTTACTCATAAAAGGTCATTGATATACACAAGAAAAAGTAAGGGCCCTAAAATGGGACCTTGTGGTACCCCACATGTAATTAGTTCCCAGTTGGATGATGCCTGATAGCTCGATACATGTCTCTTTCCTAATAACACCCTTTGTTTCCTGCCAGAGATATAAGATTTGAACCATTTTGCAGCATTTCCTGTTACACTATAATATTCTAGTTTACTTAAAAGGATATTGTGATTTACACAGTCAAATGCCGTTGACAGATCACAAAGTATACCAGTTGTCTGCAATTTTTTATCTAATGAATTAAGCACAGTTTCACTGCAAGTGTGGATAGTCTTCTCAATATCAGAACTCTTTATAAATCCAAACTGTGACTTTGACAGTATGTTATTTGAAATAAGATGGTTATAAAGCCAATTGCACATTACTTTTTCTAAAATTTTTGAGAATGCTGGCAAAAGTGAAATTGGATGGATATTTGATGTTATTTCTTTATCTTCCTTCTTAAACGGTGGCTTAACTTCATCATATTTTAACCATTCAGGAAATATTCCACTGATAAACAACTGGTTACACAGATAGCTTAATATGTCACTTAACTCAGAATCACATTCTTTAATCAGCTTTGTTGATATTTCATCATACCCACTAGATGTTTTTGATTTTAAAGATTTTATGATGGACATTATTTCTGCTGTGGCAGTGAGTGTCAAATTCATATTATGGAAGTTACTTGAAATGTCTGGTCTGAGGTATTCCATAGCAGCATTTACAGAACCTGACAACTGCATCTTTTCAGTAACAGTTATAAAATGTTTGTTAAAAAGTTCTGCAACACTATACACATCTGTCACCAATATATCATTTATTCTTAATGCTATTTGTCCCTCTTCATGTCTGGTTCTACCGGTCTCTTCCTTCACTATATCCCATATTGTCTTTATTTTGTTATCTGATATGACTATCTTTTCCTTGTAATATATTTGCTTTGATGTGCATATTATAGTCTTTAATATTTTGCAGTATTTCTTGTAATGTGCTATAGCATCAACATCGGAACTTTTTTGGATTGACAGATACAGTTTTCTTTTTGTTTTACAAGATACCCCTATTCCTTGAGTAATCCATGGCTTCTTTGTAGACTTTGCTCCAACCTTGGTAAGTTTTTGGGGCAAACAGTGTTTGAATAAGGTAAGCACTTTATTAGCAAAGTGTTATATTTTTTATTCATGCCATGAGCGCTGTAAACATGTAATGTCTCTGAGGAGTGCCCTAAAATAATCAATTTTTGGCTTATTCATTACCCTCTTGAGCTCAGATTTAACAGATTTTATATACTGTTCAGTATTAACATTTAACAGAAGGAACTGCGTGTCATGACCTGAGAGGCTATTGACTATTAGTTTTGTAATATAATTTTGTTCATTGAACTTTTCTATAAAAATATTATCAATGGCTGTTTGTGAGCAATTGGCTACCCTAGTGGGGAACTTTACAGTGGAAATGAAGTTGAATGATAGTGTTACTAAATCAAATTAGTTCTTATTGGTAGAGTCTTTAAGGAAATCTACATTGAAATCACCAGCAACCATTATTTCTTTCTTTTTGGTTGTTTAATGGGCCAGTACAGCTTCAAGGTGGTTTACGAACAGATTTAAGTTACCTACAGGTGCTCAATATACACTTAATATTATGAAGGATTTTTTGTGAAATTCTAATTCTGTTGCACATGCTTCCACATGCTGTTCTAGGCAAAAAATTATGAATTTCTATATTCCTAAATTTATGACAGTTCCTGATGAATGTGGCAACACCGCCTTTCTCCATTTCTGATCTACAAAAGTTAGATGCTAACCTAAACCCTGTAACACTTAAAAGTTCTATACCAGTGGTCACATGATGTTCAGAGAGGCAGATTATGTCAGCTGGGTTTGAAGACTCTAATTCATCTATGCATTAATTTTATTTCTCAGCCCTCAAATATTTTGCTGCAATGAAGATAGCTGACATTTCACATTGACTGAGTTAAAATTGGGTAGAGTTAAAATATCTGCTGACTGTTGAAAATTCTTAACCAATAGCTGTTTATGCTGATGTAATAAGCTAGGTGTTTTTTTTTCTTTTCTCTCTCTCTCTCCCTCTTTTTTTTCCCCAAACTGGAGGTTTGTCTCAGTCGTAACCTCTCTTAAAATTTGGTTTCTTTCTGTCCTTGCTACCCTAAAAAAGGGGACTTTTCTGAACCCTATAACCACTGGTATTTTATCACTCATGACAGTGCCTTCCCCTTTAACTTTCCTGCTATTTTCCCAACCAGTTTACCTTTCCCCTTCCTGTTGAGGTGAAGGCCATGCCTAATATAATCCCACCTATTGAGAGAATCAACAGGAACCCCACCAATGCGTGCCCCGGCACCCGACATAAGCAGCCATTCCAACTCCAAATTAACTCTCTTTACAGAAGAGTTCAAATGAGGTCGGTCATGGCGCCCAAGAACAGATACAAACTCAACACTAGTATGCTTTGATGCTGATGCAATCTTTGCCAGGTCACACTATATTCTGTACCCAGGATCTCTGTCAATACTATTATCTGCCTCATCCACTATAACCATGGTGTCTTCCTTAGTGAAATCTTTGCAAAGTGGTCCTAAATCCTCTGCCACCTGCTCCAGACCAGCACTAGGTTTAAAAAAATTGGTGACTTGGTATTCTGATCCTAGTTCATCCTGCAAAAGTTGGCCAACACCTCTTCCATGGGAACTACCTAATAACAACACTTTCTTTCTCTTTACTGATTTCCCTATACTCTTACTTTTGAATTTTCTGCTGAAAGTTTGTTGTGTCCTGTCTACACCTGCAACTGCTTGAGGATCACCAGCTTCTAACTGAAACAACAGGTAAAATCTGTTTTCCACGTTCACTATGAAGCTGTCAGACAAAGTTCTAGGCCTGTTCCTGCTGTTGCCTGTTGCCACTTCCCACCTCTCTTTACCCTTCTCCTTCGTTAACTTGTCAAGATCTCCCCTGGCCTTGTCTAACTCAGCCTGAAGGGTGGCAATTTTCCCATCCTGTTCTAGTATCTTCCTATCTCTATTACAAATCCTACAAAACCACTGATGAGTCTCATTTACTTTCCCTATTCCCACGCCACTACAGTCACCCACACTGAAAAAACTACAGCACCCATAACACCAAAGCCTCGACCTAACAATTCTACAGCAAGTAAAGCACTTTTCACTCATGATAAAAGTAATAGTTTATTAAGAATAAGTCAGTTAAATTACAGATAAACACGAAAATATTGTTCCACAAATTTGGCCTATACGCAACTACGTGTAAACAAAACCAACAGTGCAAAGTTTCTGAAACAACAACTTAAACTTTACGCTACTTTCCCGAAATATTAGTTAAATAATGAAGAGGTACGCTACAGTTTAATTGCTGGAGGGAGCAAAGAACAACTAAATGAAATTCTATAGATTTGCCGCGGCAAAACGCAAACAGAAAATACGACTGTACGATCTTTTCATGTATTTTCCTATATTACTTAAAGAAAAATGAAACCTTTAAAGGTACACTTAAAAGGCACACTAATACACCTATTTACCACATAATCAGAAGTAAACTATATGTTTTATAATCTAAAAGACTTATCCTTACGAGAACATCAAAACTCGCGCTGTCGCCTGGCTGCAGGGCTGCCAACGTTCAAATTGGCAAAAAAAAAAAAGGGTTTGACATGGGCTTTGGAAATGCTCAGGGCCTTTTATAACATCGAATTGTCCCTCCAACAAACCGTGACTGGTACATCCTGTAAGTGAGGCTCCCTTGTCAGTTAGCACTAACACAACTGATGTGGTGATTGGTGCAGTGCTCTGACAACTAGTCAACAGGTTCCAACAACTGTTACATTTATTTTGTCACAAACTGATGGAGTCATAGTGCAGATGGTCTCTATTTGACAGAGAGCTGTTAGTAGTGTACAGAGCAGTATGTCATTTCAAAACAGATGTGGAAGGTAAGCTCTTCACTATTTTCACAGACGACTAGAAGAGTCTATACAGAATCCCAAGAATGACTGCCCACGATGACATCTTCACCATTTGGACTATGTGAGTGAGTTTACGAATGAGTTGCAACATATTTTAGGGGGCAGACTTCCTCTCAAGAATCAGTGCTGTTCCAGTGTGTAGTTTCACACTGCAGTTGCTTCACTGCAGAAGGCAGATGCATAAATCAAAGAACTTTGCAGAACACCTTGATGAGCCTTTGGTTTGAGCACCACTGCCTCCCCAGATTGAACAGACAAGTCTGGTGTGACATATCGAGAGGGAAATTTAGACCGTTGCTTCTGTCACAAATGAGAAGACTTGTGTTTGATAGTCTCAATAATTTATCATGTCTGGGTACCCACCCTATGACCAACCTTGTAACACACCACTTTGTTTGGTCGGTTGATGACTGAAAAGTGAGTGCACACATGCATTACATGGCAATGCTGCAAAACAGGCAGGCATGCTAGCCCAAAGCTCAGATAATGCTACACTCCAGTGGGTAGATTACAGCATGTACATTTGGATTTTGTCCATCTGTTGCCTCATTCTGGTGTATACAAGAGTATTTCGTCAGCCATCAATCAAGTCATGTGGTGTGTTGAGGCTATACCGATACTGGACAACATGGCCAAGACAACAGATGAATCTTCTGTGCATGTATGGATCTCATGGTTTGGTAGCTATGCCACAATAATGATGGACCAGTGCAGACAATTTGAGGCAGCACCGTTCAAAGAATAGTGGAGCCTCTTTATATACAATGCTTTCACAAACAGTTTATCAGCTGCAGAGTAATAGGTTGGTGGATTTGTGGCACCACTCGCTCAAAATGTTGCCAATGTGCCATGGAAGACAATAGTCAGAAGCCCTTCTATGGGTGCTTCTCAGTATTCACAGTGCTTTCATGGAGGACATATAGGCCCCGCTGTTGGAGGAACTGCATAAATGAAAAATTGAACCTCCCAGTAGTTTTTGTCAACCCTGTGGCATTACCTGACACCACTGAACTGTGGGAAATGGTCCAACAAGTCAGACAGCATATCTCCAATGTCAGGATGCCTCTGGCACAGCGTCATAGCTTTCCCAAGTTTTTTGTGAGTAAAGTCTTAGTGGCCTATAAGGATGTGATGTCACGTGATTGCACTATAACGGCAAAACTTCAGCCACTCTATTCTGAGCCTTACAAGATACAACATGTGCATTAAGGTTTCAGTACATAGAATCAACCCTGCATGGGTATTGAACTCAGAACCTGACTAACAGGTCTATGACCCAGTTCACAGAACTACCAATGCACCACAGAAGGTGCACTCTGGCCCAACACAACATTCAGCTACATTTGAGGTAGCTCCTTCCATCTTATGCCCACCAGACTCTTTGTCTACACTCCCACTGCCACGCTTCAGCCACCTGATCCACACACCTTGAGGATTTCATCACTGACGAAGAAATGTTTATCACATAAAAAACTGAAACACTGATAGTACTATAAACAGTAATTTAGAAACAGAACTGTTAATTGCAGTGTATATGGTTCTGAGTAACTTACAGTTTGTAAATTTTTTATCACCAGTTATAATGTTTAAAATTTTGTTGACTATTGTATAGTATTAATTTTATACCCAAAAACTAAGAACTTGTGGCAAATCTTAGAAAATTATTGCTTTTTTACTCGCAAATGTTATCTACTTTGTTCTGCAATTTTGTTAAGTTTCAAACAGAATGTAGCTGCATGTACCATTCTGCACAATATATTCCCTACAACAGTATTTTTTCCAAATGCAGAACTACTTACTCATGTTGCTGAAAAATTCACCTGTTTGGTTTTCATGTTGTACAGAACAAATACTGCCATCATTCTCATCCTCCCAAAAAAGATAAATGTACCAAATTTACCATACAGATTGTGAATTTCCAGTTCCTACTTTTTACTTAGTTCCAGTGTAGTGACCTGAGTTTTACAGTTCAGCATATCTTGAAGAGTAGGGAGTAGCTCATTTCCAAATTTGTATTGGACACAATTGGATCCTTAGTCATGGTTGCACCTTCCCCAGTGCTCCAACATACAGGGTGGGATGGGACGGGGTGCGGTGAGGTGGGGTGAGGTGGGGGATGGGGGGGGGGGGGGGGTTCAGAGGTGTTCTGTGGGGACTTCATCCTAGGAAGATGCAATGCAATAATGAAATAGTATTGATACAGATGACTGAGGATATGAGAACAAGGAATAGTGATGTGTGTGATATCCTTAGCATTTATTCACTATGGTTTTGTATGCCTTTGCAAGCTTCTGGTTTGATTTGAGCATAATGAAACATTATTCACAATTTATATCATGCAGTGCTCCATTCCATATGAGTCCTTCAATGGATTACCTACACTAAGTTATTCATAACAATACTACTCTATTGGGTAGTAGCATTTCTCCAACAAAAACCTTTTGCTTTCATATTTTTAGATGATCTAGCTTCACAATAAGTATGTATTTTGCCTATTAATTTATTATAAGCCCATTTTTCATCTTCATATACCATGGAGACTAAATTTAATTTCTTGTGTTATAAATGGCTAAAATGTCTTTCCTCAAATAACTTTTATCTGCCATGAAAGATGATTATAATTTTGTAAATGTATGTAGAGGGATGAGTTATAATTTGTAGTTTCTGAAATAGATGACAATAATATCCATTTGGCTGTACATGGCAGTACACTTTAGTATGGATTAAAGTGTATTTCAAAAAATTTTCTAAAAACTCATGAAAAGAAGAGTGACATTAGCTTCTCTGAAAGTATTCTGCTTATTTTTGTATACAATAGAGTGCTTCAATCTAAAAATCTCTCAGCAAATCATTTTTGAACATGTTTGTCTTAGTACATGAAAGAAACTGAGATATGTTGGTGCTGCAGTTTTGAAATTATAGGTACCAGCCTAGCAACACTAATCGGTGGTATGGAGAAAGTGGCATCTCAGTTCATTATAATGAATGAAACTTTCTGTAAGATGGTAGAAAGCGTGCAAGTGCAAGCATAGTGGCTCTGTGAATGAGACCTCGATTCCTACCAAAGCTGGCAGGCATGAGGCTGCTGTTTGCCACAGCAGAGCCTCATGGCTCATACTGAGTGTTTGTTGGCCATCACAGCAGAACCTTGCTCATGCCTGATGCCATGTGTCTACTGACCTGGAGGTGAAACACCCATCACTATGTGTGCAGCAGTCAAAGTGTTAAAAATCTTCTGGTCATCCACATTTATGTTTCATGTGGTTTCAATGAACTGTTTTAGGATAATGGCATGAAAAATCTGTTCAAAAGATCAATGCTGATTTCCTCCACCATCCCTGAGAAACTGATCTGGTGCTCTGTCACTAATGTCCTAGTGGCTGACAGAACATTAAACTTTAACTGCCTTGGTTACTCAATCACAGTATTTAACAATCATGTTCTGAGAATTGTTGGTGAATTAAATAAAAATTTAGTTTCTACAGGGAATCATATAACTTTCTTGGCAAATGGCATTCTGATATTTATGTCTGAAATACTCCTCTGTGATAGAGACAAGAGGGAGATTGAGTCGATAATTAAATCACTGAAGACTAAGGACTCTCATGGTTATGATGGAGGGTCTAGCAGAATATTAAAGTACTGTGCTGCACATGTTAGCCCTGTCTTTAGCCATTTGTGTATCTTTTCCTTTAGGAATGGTCAGTTTCCTGAGTGATTGAAGTACTCAGTAGTAAAGCCGCTTTATAAAAAGGGAAAAAGGGATAATGTAGATAATTTTAGACCTATTTCTTTGCCATCAGTGTTTGCAAAAGTTATTGAAAAGGCTGTGTATGTAAGGATAATTGATCATTTTATACCACACGATTTGATATCAAATGTACAGTTTGGCTTTAGAAGTCATTTAATAACTGAAAATGCTATATTCTCTTTTCTCTGGGAGGTACTGGATGGGCTAAACATATGCTTTTGAACGTGTGGCACATTTTTTGATTTAACTAAGGCATTTGATTGTGTTGGTCTCAAAATATTGCTCCAGAAGTTGGACCATTATGGAATACGGGGAGCAGCTCACAATTGGTTCACCTCTTACTTTAGGAACAGGCAGCAAAAGGTCATTATTCACAATGTTGATAACAGCTGTGATGTGGGGTCTGAGTGGGGTATGGTCAAGTGGGGGCCCCCAAGGGATCTGTGGGATCAGTGGGGCCACTCCTGTTTCCTGTTCCTTATTTATGTAAATGATATGCCCTCTAGTATTACAGGTAACTCTAAAGTATTTCTGTTTGCTGACGACACTAGCTTGGTAGTAAAGGATGTTGTGTGCAACATTGGGTAGTACATGATCTAAGTTCATGGCTTGTAGAAAATAAGCTAACACTAAATCACAGTAAGACTCAGTTTCTACAGTTTCTAACACACAATTCAACAAAACCTGATGTTTCAATTTCTCAGAACAGGCATATGATTAGTGAAACTGAACAGTTCAAATTCCCAGGTGTTGAGATAGATAGTAAGCTGTTGCGGAAAGGCCACATTCAGAATCTTTTTCAAAGATTTAATACTGCCTTTTTTACTATTCAAATAGTATCAGTAGTAAGTGATAGTTTGACATAAAAAAATTGTCGACTTTGCTTCTTTTCATTCACTTATGTCACATGGTATTATATTCTGGGCTAACTCTTCCCATTCTAAAAGGATATTTTTGGCTCAGAAACAGGTGGTTCGGGCAGTAAGTGGTGTTAGTTCATGAAACTCTTGTGGATCCCTGTTCATGAGTCTGGGTATTTTGACATTGGCCTCTCAATATATATATTATCATACTGTCATTTCTTGTTACTAATATTAGCTTATTCCCAAGAATAAGCAGCTTTCACTCAGTTAATACTTGACAGATATTAAATCTGCATTTGGATTGGACTTCCTTAACTCTTGTGCAAAAAGGTGTGCAGTATACTGCTGCATCCATTTTCAATAAGCTACCGCTTGAATTCAAAGATCTTAGCAGTAATCCATGCACTTTCAAATTGAAACTGAAGAGTTTCCTCATAGGTCACTCCTTCTATTCTGTCACCTTGAAGACTTAAGCTGATTCTTATTGTATTGTTGACTGCATTTAAATAAATTTATGGACTGACTTTTTACGGGTTCATGAACATTTATTTTTATCTGTTATTACTTTTATGTTGTAATTTCATGTACTGACACGTTCCATGACCTTGGAGATTTGCTCCTGAAGTTGGTCCTACGGAACTTGACATGTAAATAAAATAAAATGGAATTGCAGCAGTATATGGTGACTAATATTCCAGATGTTAATCCTGTCTTGTAAAATCAGATCCACTTTTTCCTCTCCAATTAGGTCCTCTGTTCTAATCACAAAACCAACTGTCTTCTGTTCCAAAGATTCCATCAAGAAAATCCATGTCAGTACCGAGGACTGAAGTCTGGTCGATTGTGTGATCACCAGACACACTAACAAACTCGGCTTTGAATGTAGGCCTCTGTAAAAAAGACCACTAATGAGTGCTAGTGTTATAGCACTGACCCAGAGGTATTCTGGATCCCAGTATGGTAAAAAAAAATCATGGCCCGTACTCACCCTGAAGAGTGAATACCAATGTTGTAGTAAAGTCCATCAAATGGGGATGCAAAGCTCAATGGGCCCCTTACTTTCATACATGACTACACAAATGCCACACTACATTACAGAGATACTGTTGATAGTCATCTACATGATATAGATATGCATCTGACTCTCAGCATGTCTGAGGAAGCAACAGCAGCCCATTGTCATTAGACGGTGGATGACAGTGGAGGGTTCTCTCTCATTTCCTGAGCATATATTTTGTTTTGATAATTTTCTATTACTTACATGATTCTCTTTCATCAATGTGCTACCACTGTATTCTGTATTAATCCACCCACTTATGGATTGTAATTCAAATGTGTGTCCAATTTCCGTAACTGAGAGGTAATGCTGAAGGGCTGGGTTCATTGCAGATAACATTGTATCCCTGTTTTGTCAATATACATGGTTTATACGTCATAGATGGACATCATCCTCTATGTATTAAAATTTAAAGAAAAGCTTAATTAAATATATCATTACAAGTTTAATTATTTAATAGTTACTGATTATTTTAATTTATGTGATTATCAAATCTTGTAGCTACCTATTTTGTACAGAAAAGGAAATTATTACATAGTAAAATATTTATAGTAATATAATTAAATACAATACATTTAATTGTATATTATTGATTATATTTGTTTTAATAATTTATGTTATTTAATCTTTCTTTATTAATAATAGAAAAGATTGATTAAATAATAAAAGACAATAATATAATACATTTCCTGGGATACCAGTTCCACATTTATCTTTGATTATGTATAATAGAGAAGTTGTTTTGGTCATAAGAATATTGTGTTCTAAGTTCTTTGAGTTTTTTCTCTTTCTTTTCTTAATATTCTTGTGATTTTATAAATTTATTAATTAAATTTAACTATTAAAATCTAATTTTACAAAAGTCTTATTTTTGCCTGTTTATTCACTTTTTCTGTATTACATGTAAGATTTTTAGACCAAATGTTTTTTTTTCAGTAATGTGATTAACTTATCTAGATATTTTGTAATTACTAATTGATTTAATGTCAGCATAATTAATACAAGCAGCCACAGTTATACGATTGATGGAAGTCATATTTAATGGTTGAAGGTGTTATTTATAATTTTGGAGCTAAATTATGAATTTATAAGGGAAAATTTTTTTGAAAGAAAGGGAGAGAGGAACTGGGACCAGAAATTGCCAGTTGGAAAAAAGCCATATTTCTCCAAAAGAAAACAAAATTATATTTACTCAGGCCAGTATTGCACTAATCATATATGATGCATTACTAGTTGCTAAAAGTCTTACAATAAAAACACACTGTGCCAGAGAGACACTATATACCTTTAAAACACTCTGGATAATCCATCAACCAGGAGCTGGATCAAGTCACCAGTACTGGAAATTAACTCTGCATAACTCCCTGGCAGGTCATTCTATAACATTCATAAAGCAATTTATGGAAACTAAGTCATAAAAGTTTTACACAAGATGAGATAGTGAACACCTTTACAAACTTTTAAGATCAAAAGTGCCTAAAAATTAATAAAAAAAAATCAATAAATCTGCCTTATCTTAACCTATACAGTCAATAGAGTAATTAATCCATCGGGAATATGCAGTAAAATTAATGAAATTATGTAAATTTCAAGGAAAACACAAAGTAAAGTTAAAAAGTTTTTCAAACTCCAAAATTCCCAGCAAAATTAATGAAATAACGATCCTGAACATTAAGAAAAACACCATCTGTCAATCTCTGGAACACAGAACAGTCCTCAATCAATCCGCTACAGTAACTAGATGCAAGAGCAGCATCAGGCACCTAATACCATATTTGAAACACTTGCTACTGCAACTGATGAAGCTTTACAGTCCAAACAAAATTGGGATGGATGAGTATCAACAGGCATAGTCTGTAGACTGCAGAAATGTCAGAAGCATATGTTCTGAAATGTGCTCACCAATATTATGCCCCTGGTGATGGCAGTAGTTGAATGAGATGGAGTCAGCAGCAGTACAGCCATCCAGCTTCTTTTGCCACTAGTTGGTGCTCTCATAGTACCACATATGTTTGCACAATAGAGTTCTGCCAGCATGTCCACTTCCTCTTGTGTGTCTGCACAACCCCAGCACATGGCCCTTGGGTGGTGCTGCCCTGCCAATCCAGTTCAAACACCAAAATAGAATGAATGTAGCCTGTGTGGTAACTCAAGTAAAAGCCTCGCAGGTGGACAGGTTGCACCCCCTCACTGGACATGACCAAACCATTGCTGGCTAACAAAAACACATAATAGCGGACAACCACTATCAATATGAACCACCACAGCTCACATTTTAGGCTCTTTTCTTGAATCTATGAAACGTAAATAATAAACTAGGATTAGATACCCTATTATAGTAAGTGTTCATTATACTTATCTTATTTCATGCTCTGGGCATGATAATAACATCATTGCACTTACTACACAATTATTTACAAGTGTTATATTTGTTTTTTGTTTTTTTGTTGTAATTTCTCAGCAATACTTTAAAAATGATCATTCACATAGTTTACTAGTTGGGGTAGATCATTTATTACTTTATCCCCCTTCCCTTCACATTTTGTTATTTTGCTTTTGTTTCCCTCTCCATTTCCTCTTTAATGACACCCCTCACTGGTTTACTTTTATTCTCTGCAGTATATATTATTTTGTCATTAAATTAATTTTACAACAATCAGTACCCTCCTATAAAACTTTTTGCACCTGTGACAGTAATTTAAGAACTCTGGCTCATTATGTCTCTTTTTTTTTCATGGAACTAAGTTACTTAAGTATGTGGGAGAACTTGTTGTGCCTGCTGTTATCCATTTCTTTTTGTGAGACATTGCTACTAATGTGAGTACTTTTGGAAATGACTTCTCAAAGTTTAGTTTTAATGATGTTGAGAGCCTAGAGAGTGACATGTTTACACTGGTTTCAGTATACTCTTCATCCTGACTTAGGTTTGCTAAATCTCTTGAAAACCTTGGATTTTCATTTTTGATAAAAAAAGTTCTTTAGACCTGCAGTGTGGGGATTTTTACTATATCTGTCTTTATTGTTATTATTTGGCTGACATGATATGAGTGTCCAAGTTCTTCTACAGCTGTGTCACATTTTCCCATCTCCATATTTTGGTCACATGGTATATTGTCTACACTGATATTGTAGTTACATTTGTTGCACTGTTGACTCACAAGGATGTGCCAAAACTGTTAAGGATGTGTTACTACTTTCATCTATAAGATGTGTGTTTATAATTATACCTCCAAACAAAACTGCATGAACCTTTTTAGGTAAACTTGAATTTTTGTTGATGTATTCATAAAAAGTATCCACACTATCACAAGGTAACTGGAACACATTTCGCACATACAAATGTGTTCAGAGATAATTTCAAGGTATCTGTTATTTGAAAAATGCATGCTGCAGAAACTAGTAAACACTGACTTCACCCTGCTATCTTTACATGGCCAAACATTTACAATACATGTGTTAATTGAATGCCTCATGGTAATCAAGCAATGAAACCTTAAATACTACTTTGCACAACAGAGGTAAGTTTTTCTTTAGCATAGGAAATATTCATTTTGACAGGAATTTACCAACAATGACAACTAATTTAAAAAATATCGCACAAATCATACACTTTTCAACATAATCTTGAAAGAAGTGTGACAAAAATGGAACTCACATCATCTTTTTAAAGTGGGAACACACATATCTAAATTTCAAGCAATTACTCATTTACTTTTCTGAAATTTATATATTATTCAAAAGGGGCAACATGCCAATCAGTAGTACAGCTACAATCTACTGGAGATGAGAAAATAAATTTATTTCATGTGATCAAGCACAGACATATGTGCACCATACTAAGCTCTCTCCATTACTTGATTTTTGAGTGTAAATATTTCTTCTCTCCATATCTCTGTGTAGACACATAAATATGCTTACTGGCCACTAAATGCCACAGCTATGCAATAAGCCGTTACCTTCGTTCATTCCTTTAGCTTCTACAGTTATCAGGACAGCAGGGTGTAAAGTGTGAAGGTGATGGTGAGGATCTGTCAGATTCCCAAAAGTGTTAGTAAGACATTGTTAATGAAAAACACATTTGTTGCACATGGATATTCAGTTGTCTTCTTTATGGTGGCCAGTAACCAAGTGGGGAAGTAAAACTCACTCACGGCCAGTATGCACTGAAACCTTTGAGACTCTCAGTCTCTGCTGCTGCAATGAAGGGGCTGCACACACAGCAGACAGCTACATCACAGGTCATTGTCCACATGGTCTCGGGGTCGAGCAGCATGGCTAGCAGCTTATCAGGCTGCTCTCATTGATATTAAAGACAGTACTGCTAGAAGGGCACACAGCAGCTCTGCATGAGGTGGCTGTAGGTGTGAAAATATAAGTCATGGATTTTCAGTGAGAAGATCGCCAGCAATGCCAGTGTCTGCTCAAGCTACTACTCTCTTCTAGGATGATGATAGTTGGGCAGCTCACCAGGTACCATCAGGTAGGCCTCCTGGGGACCTGGTGATAGGAGGCACCCAAGTCTTTAGACAAGGCAGAGATGGGGTGGCAGCAGCTGAAGGCAGTCAAGTCCTTCAGGCCAGGCTGGCTGCTCCATTATAGATCAAAGTCATCTAGGTGGACTATAGATGGAGCATCATAGCTCCCACCTTGCGACTGATTAGATGTGAACTGAGAACTTCTCTTTGAAAGTGAAAGTATTTGTACCTGTCTATGCCAATCACATTATCATGTGGCAAGAATGTGCCCTAGTTTTCTGAGCCCGTCAGTGCTCTGCACCACACTGTGATGTCACAACTCTTTCCTTCAGGCTTTTAATTTGGTTAGTTCTGCAGTGTCTGTGTGCTGTAAAGCCAGTATTGTGTATGACTTACATTTTGTAATTTATCTGTGCCTAGTCAACAGAATGACTTGACATCATTCTGCTGCATCGGCACTTTGGCCATCTAGCACAAGTGGTTTGTGGCAATTAACACAGTGATGTGCCCATGCTACATGCCATATCAGTGGTCATTCCAATTTAGATGCTGTGTATTACTGCCTGGGTTCCAGCTCTGGCATTCCATGTATGCCTTGAATATCGTTCATGGACACAACACTCTCCTTCCTTCAGCAAATCCGACTCAAATTTTAGCTTCGAATGTTCCTGGAACAATCTTATCATACATGTTTTACATCAATACTTATACACTGTATATCATGGTTATCTTCCTACTCCCTTCATCCTATAACATTATGTTTCATTTTCAGTACATTGAACTTATGCTCTTAACCCACAATGGTCTCAAATTCATCTCTTACATTCTAGTACACTCTTTCACTAAAAATGTGTGTGTGGTGCTGACACTACCCTTCAACATACAGTTCTTCTACTTTTCCCAAGAACAATTGCACCTTGCATGCCTGTGTGTCAGTCTGAACCAACCTAGTTGGGCATAATGTAATGTTTCCCTCTTGACATCTCCATAAGTCCAATGACATCAGAATATAAGCTTCACTTTGCTCAAAAATTACTAGTACCTCTTGGGTTTGCACCTGTACCCATTTTCCTATAGTTTTCCACTTTACCAGGCAGGTGTATATTGTAAAATACTGCGATCATAAGTTCATGCCTGCTTTTGGGAATAGAATTATCACATTCACCCTTGCTCCAACAGTACTCTTTTTAGTGGTTGGTTCCACTATATGCTGTAACACTGTTGTATATTCTCTCTTTTGCCCTATGTAGTCTGGCCAGAAATTACTGTAGAGGCAACAACAGAGAACTTCTCTTGTGGTTTCAGTAGCATCTGCTGTCTGCCTCTGTATCCCACTGTCTCATTCAGGTTTCTAATGTCTCCACTGTCTGTTGCGACAAACACTGTTTGAGCAGTTCTCCACCTGCATCTAACCACATCCTCTTTCCACATACTAGTGCTAATGGTACCAGGTCCATCACTTGCTTTAGCTGTTCCCTTACCTTCCCATTTTAGAGTCGCAATTCTTGGTACCCATCTTGAACATGTGTCAGAGCTCCTTCTTTCTGCACTTCCTTACACAACTCAAAAACTGTGTTTTGCAACACCTCATTCCTCCTTTCCCATTTACTGAGGGTCAGTCTAAGAGTCCACTGACAGTTAGTCAGTAAGGCATCCTGTTGACTGAAGAATAGTATTCCAGACTAGAGAGATTGGTCCTGCAATGCATTCACTACTTCCCTTCTGATGAAATGTAGGATCAGCATGATTATGACATTCCTGCTGGATGTGCAAGTTGGTGCACCATGTGAGAGGGAGAATCATCATTACTTCCCCCACTTCCTTTGAAAGATATATTTACAAGTTTCAACAACACAATCATAACACAGAAAAAAAACTAACTTCTGTTCTACCTACCCACATAGTTTACAAACAAAGAATGAAAAGAAAACAAACCTCCAAAATACACAATACATAACACAACAATAAGCTTGCAATAACCATCATTAACCTAGAACAAAGAGAACCAGTGCATATAATAACCTTCAAAAATAATCTAAAAATTTGGTTCACATTCCTACTTACTGACATTGTCTAAGTGCAGAAGCCATCCCGTGTTCACTTTGGTTATTACTGGCTGGTCGTTTTTTTACTCTTGTAGACTCAGCACTAGGTGCTGAAGATTATGTCAGAACTTGTGGTAAAGCATCTGCAGCTCCCCATGTGAATAATAATTCTCATTGGAATTTGTAGCTTAACATTGACAGGTGATGTCATTTCTGCAACTTGGTATGGTCCCTGGTATTGGGTTAGGAAATTTTTTCATTTTAACCTTAGGTGTGTGTGGATTCATTATCAAAACCAATTGGCCAACCCTATATTATAACAATTTCCTCACATCTTGTTCCATCCATTCTTGACATTCTAAAGGTTTATTAATGTGGTCAGGATATACTTGAAGTTTGCAAATGTGAAGCAGCTGACATAACGGTTTCAACAGATCGGACGTAAAATTAGTGCCCTGATCCATGATTAGAGTATCTGGAATTGCTAATTGTGAGCAACCAATTATCCACCATTGGTTGTGTTGTTGTACTAGCTTGCTGGTCACGAACTGATATCATTGCTATAAACTGTGGAAAATGATCTGTTAGGGTCAATATGTAATGATTGCTTGAAGATGTTTGATTGAAAGGGGCTATAATATCCTGTCCTATCATTGCAAATAATTTAAAGGCTTCTGGCAGTCTCTGTGACGGAATTCATTAAGATCAAGGTCAGTTCATTGCACACAAGATACACAGTTCCTAAAATTTGGTCAACATCTTGTTTCCTAGTCCTCCATCAAAACCTTTCAACTAGCCATTGGTCAGTTGTGCAAGCACCATGACCTACCAACATACTTCACACACTTGTTTCAAAACTTCATCCCTGAATACGACTGGTACCACCACAGGTGGTCTGCACTTTGTCATTCTACACAATAGGCTATTGTGTATCATGTGCTGTAGGTGTGACCTAACTGCCTTTACGTTGGTGTCAGTCACCTGTGCACTCTGCCATTCAGCGATGCTCCTGCCCGGTGCTTGTAAAACTCTAGTTTTCCTGCTTAAACTATCAGTGTTGCTATGCTTTTTCCTGGTTTGTGGACTACCCACCTCATAACTGAATTCACTCAACTTAAGTACCCACCTGTCAATCTACCAGAAGGATTTTTCAATACCAACAACCAACTCAAGAAGCATGAGCCATCACTACTTTAAACTTTTTTCTAGGCAAGTAATAATGGAAGTAAGAAATGCTGTATATAACTATTAACATTTCCTTGTTCATAGTGAAATAATCCCCCTCCACTTTATTCAATTGTCTGGATGCATATGATACTGAGTGATCTTTATTATCTATACTCTGACTGAGCACACATCCAGTCACCACATTGTTTGCATCACAGAGCAAAGTGAATTACTCTATGAACCTGGGAAATACTAACTCTGGATCTGACATTAGCACCTGTTTCTAGGCATCAAATGCTGACTGACTGTTGATAGGCCATTAAAATTTGTGCTCCTTTCTTTAACCAGCAGTTTCGGCAAAAGTTTTAACACAGTTCCAATAATAATTACAAACTCCTAAAAATGATTGCAACTGTTTCACTGCCTGTGACAAGTAATTACAAACCACTTAAACTAACCACGGATCAGTTTTTACGCCTAGCTGACTAATCACATGCTTGAGACACTTTGCTTCTGTTGCTGTGTAATGACAATTATCAAATTTCAGCATTAGACAAACTGTTTGCAGTCTTCTAAACAGCTCCTCCAATCATGGTCCACATTCTTCCATTTCCTTCAAAACCACTATGATATCATCATGAAGTACCATGCATTATTTTGGTTTTAACCCCCTAAGTACTCCATCCAACATCCTCTGAAAATAAGCCAGTGATTTTTTGAGTCCGAACAGTATTCAATGGTACTGGTGACGGCCTTATGGAATGGTAAAAGTGGTTTCCAGCTGATCCTCCAGCACTACTTCCAGTTGGTTATAGCCACTGTTAAAATCCACTCTCAAAAAACATTTACACTGACGCAACTTGCCAAGAGTTTCTGTTATGTTTGGTATGGGATACACACTGGCAACAGTTCTAGCATCAAGGTATCATACACTTTTGTGGGTGTGGATTCAAATACCTGTTCTGACTTCAAATGTAGAAGGCCAAAGCTGTGGCTTCTATGGTTGTCAGGGTAGTGTGGTGCAGGGTGCTGGGTTAAGGATCTGTCAGATACCTGAAGGTGGTAGTAGGACACTGTTAACAGAAAACATTTTTATTGCTCATGGATACACAGTTTTCTTTAAGATGGCCCATAGTCAAGCTTGCAGGTGAAGTTCATGCAAAGCTGGTATGCACTGATGTTGTGCAGCTCAAACTCTAGGCTGACACAGCAATGGGGTTGTGAATGCAGCACCATATACATCACAGGGCATTGTGGGGGATGCACTGTGAATGTTGCCTTCATAGACCCTGTGGCCAGCAGCATGGCTAGCAGGTTACCAGGGTGTTCTTGTTGATGTCACAGAGTGTTCTCCAGGAAAGGCACCCAACAATTCTGCACAAGATAGCTGTAGTTGTGAAGAGTTGTATCACGGCCTCTCATCGAGAGAATGCCCAGTGACGCCAGTGTCTGCTTGCAAATGCAGGCCACGGTTGGCTGCTGCACCCCCTGGTATCGTGATAGTTTGGCAGCTCACTAGGTACCATCACCTGCCTCCAGGGTCCCGGAGGTACTAATTACCCAAGTCTGTCCATCAGATGAGGGGTCAGCAGCCCATGGTAGCTCAGTCCTTCAGGCTGGACTGGCTGATGCATCATGATCAGTCATCTAGGTGGACCACAGATGGACCATGAAAAGTCCTACCTCGGGATTAGTTATCTGGGAACTGAACTTTGGAGGTCAGTGTATTTGTACCTGTCGGTCTACAATAATGACATTATTGTGTGGTATGGATAACTGAATGTGTAGTGTGTGCCAATTAACTCAGTGGTGTGTCAGTGCTACATGCAATATCAACAATTCTTCCTTGTTGGCATTCCAATCTATATTTGCATACTAGTCTGCCTTGGCCTCAGCTCTGTCACTGGTGCCAACCAGGGAAAATTACAAATCACATCCACCCAAAATATCATCTTGTACACAATCAGGGAAAACACTCTTAAACCTATCTCTGAATCAGCTATACAGTTTTGGTGCTTATTTAAATGTTATAAAATATTTATTAAAAACAGATACAGGAGTGCCATCTCTACAATAAAAAATTAAATCTAAAGTTAATCTAGGCTTCTGCAGTAATCAGGGAGCTAGTTGGTTAAAACCCTACATTTGAGTTTGAGCGTGCTACACACCATGCGACAGCAGCACATGCTTCACGCAGGTCCCAAATGGCTTTGTTGCTCATGGATGGTTGGAGAAGCAACAAGTGACAATATAATATGTGTCGAATGGTGAATAGCAATTCCCCAGCTTCAGCACAAAGACCGCATGTGAGGCTGGTCCTGTAAGCACCCATGGCCAGCCTGAACCCCTCATGGTGGATAGCATTAGTAATCTTGAGTAAGAAGGTCTCACTGATTTGTAATTGTGCAGCTATACTATAGCCATGATCACACAAAAACAGTATAAAACTGGAGTTGGCGCCAAGCCCATAACCTGTGACTCAGGCACTTTAAGGCGGTCAGTGCTTTCTAGGTCCTGGCCTTCAGGTGTGGTAACCACCACAGTTTGGAATCAAAACTTAGGCTCAGAAATCTCACTGATACCTTAAAATGTAGATCAGTGTGTCTCAGGTAAAATAAAAATACGAGAATGACTAAATTTTACATACATGCACATGCACGTGCACAATGGCGCATGGATATATTGTAATTTTAAAGGCTGTGGCAAAGTGGGTAACAATTAAAATACCTCTCTAGGAACATTATTCTTCTTCTCAAAAGTACCCAACAACACATCACCAACTCCTTACTGCACCTATAAAATGTTTCGATAAGAAGGACCAAATGGTCACACCAAATGCCCAAGAAAGCCCCATTGGTGAATGTGTCTACGAATATTGGGCTTCCAAGTAGTGCTCTACATCCTACTGATGTCAAAAAATATCCTTGTACAATGTAGTTTACATAGGAAAGCTGTCTCTAGCAGCATCAGATTGTGCATCTTCTGAATCCACGTTGAGAAGGCTAATCTGTCTGGCCTCTAGCATCCAGACCAGGCGATGGTTAATCATTTGCTCCAAGGTTTTTCCTATGCAAATAGTTAAGGTAATGCTCTGGTAACTACTGGGGCACATTTGGTACTATCCTGGTTTTAGGAGTGGTATCAAAGTGGCCTCCCTCCAAGAGTTTTGTGACTGTCCTCTATTCCATATTGAATTCAAACATTCTAAGAGTATTTCCCTTGTACTGTTTGCAAGTTTTGCAGCATGCTGTATTAGATTTGATTGTGACCAGGCACCGTATGATGAGCCTCAAACATTGTCTGGGCAATGCCTCCGAGAGTTGTGTGGAACACCAGTGCTTTAGTACCATTGCTATAGGGAACCGACTGCATTTTCCAGAAATCCTCCTTATTACTTTCCATATTTTTTTTATTTTTCTACACTCTGATTGTGTGTCCACCTTTGGCTCTTGCTGCTCGAAAGGCTGCAATGTATCCTGCTGTTGGGCCACACTTAAACCCTCACAGAGACAGACACCTGACCCAGATTTCTGAGTGGCATGAATAAATTCATCAAGGTATAGGCTGCCATCAAAGATGACTGAATGACTTCAGAATGGCTATGCTGGGAGCATAGTGGATCACTCATTTGATGTGGACAGCAATTCCTGAATGCTGCCTCCATGGTCAAACACAGTCAGCTGGCTAAACAGGGTCCAAGTATCCCTGCTGATCATCCACCATAGTGGCTTCCTTACAAGTATTGCTCCATCTGGTAGGTGTATCCAATGTGGAAAGTGATCACTAGGAAATGAAGGTCAACTGAGTTGAACTGGTGAGGACTGCAGAGCAGAAAAAAAGCTCTATGGCTGAGGATGACACATTAGCAGCCTTGAAGTGAATGGAATTGTCCATTATTTAGGATGCACGTCATGAGGCTCTCTAAAACTCATCCCCTGTTAGCACAGTTAGTGTCCTATAATACACTGTGGGCACTAAAGTCTCTCAGTATGACAAATGGTCAGGGTGGGTTGGTCTATAAAACCTATGAGAGCATCAGATTCTATTGCTTCATATGGAGGTGAATACAGTGAGCATACAGTGGTTCTTTGACCTACATGAATTGTAACTGCTTGTAGGTCAGTGAGCAAGGACAGAGGAGAGGAATGGTGTGCGTTACTGACAAACACACTGACTCATCCCTTGGCTGCGTTAATGAATGTTAAGAACAGAGGATTCCACTTTCACCAGTTCACCACCTACCTTTTTTGTGCTGCACATGAAACTCAAGTTAGTCCTTTAGTTCTTCCTAGCAAATATCGTCATACCCTGCATGAAGCAAACTTTGTTATACTTCTAGGCATTGTGTAGCTCTATTTTGATGGCATATTCCCTGAAACATTCGGTTTTCTAGTGGTTTATTGATTGCTGGGAACCAGATGTTCCAACCAACAGTCACATTCCTTAATCACTTAATACATTTTAAGGTATGAACAATGCCCTCTAAACTCTGTTGAATGTAGACACAGCTAATGTCTCATTCTCCTGACTATTAAAAGCAGACCCTGTCTAGCAGCCTATGTTCTATCATTATAAACTTAAGTATTGAAATAAATTCCTGTACAAGGAGGACCAGTAATATGAGTTGTCTTGGTTGGTTGGGTTTTGATACCTACCAGCAGTAAATTCATTTTGCTGGCAGGAGGTTTGGAAAAGTTTGATGGTTCCATGTCAGACCCATGAGCAGCTAGAGAAATAAGGATCCACTCAAACAGAACCCCACTTGCCTGAGTAAGCCTTATACAACTGAGGTATGGCAGGTGCTCCAGAGTTTGCCTCCTAATGAATGTTCTGAAACTGCCATACGTAACACAGGTGCTCAACAATCCACTGCCACAATGCATGGTGATTGCTGATGCATGCCCAGAGCTTACGGCCACAGAGGACTAGAGGCATTTACCAGTCCGCAGCTGACGAAACCTGGGTTGGCCAAGCCCATACTGAACAAACAAATACTGAGTTACTCGACAATTAGAACGACCCAAGGGGTATGTGTGGTTTTATTCAAAATGCCACAGATGTGGTGAGCAATACCTGTCCCCCTCCAGCTCCAGGCAATGGACAGTGTTGAATGTCTTTTGAGAAACTTGGACGAGATGAACTACCTTCTTCATTGCACGTACTATTTATAAGATACAGTGTACAGAATTAAAGCTGATTCATATGAGTCATTTTCCTGAACCCACGCTGATTCCTTGAGAAACTTCCTTTCCTTCAGGAACATCATAAAATTCAAGTTTAAAATATGTTTAAGAATTCTGCAACAAACAGATGATAGTAATTTTGAGGTGTAATTTTCTGCATCCAATTATTAATGTTTATTGATAAATATGAGACAGGAAATGATAAATTCTGTGCAGTATTCAATGAAAAAACTAATGGGAATTTTGTCTGGCTTTTCAATACAAAGTGTGCTTCCACCTCTCTCATTTGATGGTTTGTGCAGTGGTAAAATATTTGTATGGCAGCACCACCACCATGCTGCAATACATTTTTAAATCTGGAATTTAATACATTGGCTTCATGTGTGGTGTCTTCAGTTCCAACATCAGACTGTTCCACAATATATTTGATGGACGCTTTGGATCCTTTCACTGACTTTACACACCCCTCGGGTGTGTTCATATAGCAATGCAAATTTTGTGGTAAAACGATTTATTCAATATATAGGCTGTAGTTACAAATGTTTAGAAATCTTCAAAGTACTCTCGCCATGCACCTATACGTTTTTCCAGCAATTTTTTTCAGGTTTGGTACACATCCTGGAAGGCCTTGGTGAGAATCTCACTCAAAACATTATCACGGCTGAGTAGATCACTTCAATGGTGTGAAAATCATGACCTTTGAGGGTTGTTTTAGTTCTTTGAAGTTTTATGATCAGAAGTGTGCATGTGACAACAACAACATTTTCAGAGTATTTTTGAACTGGACGGAGTATATTTCTTAATTTCCAAATAATGAAAAATCAATGATACTTTGGCAGAAATAAAGACAGTATATTCTTGTAGATAGGAATAGCTGTTAATCACAATGAGAATCCACTGGGGCATAGTAGGGATCATAACGTACAAAACATTAATGAGTTGTCATATTTTCTCATAATGAGTTTTAGGATGTTTCATTACAAGAGGCTGCAGAGGGTTACTCCACCTCTCCTTTGGAAACTGAAGTACACATATTTTAATCCTACATTTAAAAATCAAAGTAATCTAATTATAACAAATATTGAGTGGATACCCACAATTCGCTGGGCTATTTTAAGTTTCCCATGTCACCAACAAGATTTATTATTTATTCCTTGTAGGATGATATCTCGAATCTGACTGGTTTGTTTGGGGTGTAAAGGGACCAAACTACAGGGTCATCAGTCCCTTTTTCCTCAGCAGGGTGTATACATGGCCAAGGAAAAAAATCCCCGGATTTTCTGGTTGAAAATACACTTTTTCCCAGATGACCACACACTTTCTCCCAGATGAACATACACTTTTTCCGTGTTAAGTGGCAGTATACTTTTCCTCGGCACTGTAAAACTTATCAATCCTTTGACTGTTTATAGTTTTATACACTGACGTAGAATTACCCAACACTTTAGAAAATGAAACTTCAGGGAAAAAACATGTTTCCGAAAGATATTTGATGTGCAGCAACATGTACGCTGCATATTTTCGTGTTACGAAAGTATAAATTCAAATTCCACCAAACACCGCAGGTTACTTTCCAAAGCAGTGAAATTGAGATTGCAATGCGGTTTCATAAGCCAGTCACAGCTCATGTCATGTGATCTCGCCAGCTGATGACAGCTTAGGACACATGATGTAGTCAGCCAGTAGCAAGATCACTCTTAAGTAGCGCGAACACGCAAATAAGGAAAGTTAATGGTTTAAATTAATATACATATTGTTACTACAAGAAAAGCAAAGCTTTCACATATAATATTGGTCTCTAAGATTAATAAGCTGCAAGAGAAGCTAAGCTTTCACATATAATGTTGATCTCTTTTCCGCATGTTACACTTTAAGAGACATCACATAAATGAGCCAGTAAAATTTTTAATACGGACGTAAATGTCTGATCTTCTGGGCTAGAAATTATTCTAGATGGTTGTCCCCAAAGTGTTGATTTTTAAAATGAGAGTCAAATGCTCCGAGTTAAGAAATTCGTCGTACATTCTTGCACATAGTTCATCTTGCATAAAAGGAAATTAACTTTCAAAGTAACACTTTTCAAACCACCATTCGCAATATTTTCCTGTGACCTGTCAGAAATAGGTTCGGTTCAGCAGTTGCCAGAGAGTGCCAGATAATAGGTGTCACTGCACTTGCGCAGCTACGATGACGCAGGAAGGCCGTATGTTCGTACGTGTAAAACATTAAAAGATCTTGCACTAAAATGAATCTATTGTAAACAGCTGTCACATTATGCTCATCTGAGGCAATTTGTTGTTAAGAAGCATAGCATAGTCTTCCTAAAGTCTTTGACACACGTTGCTGTTGGCAGAAACTTGTATGAGCACTGTGTTTTGTTGTATACAGCACATTTCCTTTGCGACTTAAGTTATACTCTTTTTTTTTTTTTGTGTTCATGTTTTGTTCCTGCAGTATTATTCTGCAGAGGCGGGATACAGTAATATTCTTAGTTAGAGTATTGGTTCTTACCAGTCAAAATAACAAAAATTTAAGTGAAAACTGAAACAATGAAAAATTCCCAGAATTCCAAAAGAATTCCCGGATTTTTCCCGGTTTTCTCCGGGATGAAAAACTACCCAGGTTTTTCCCGGATCTCCCGGGTCGTAATCACCCTGCTCAGACAAAGAAGTCTCAAGTGAAAACAATTTCCAAAAAGGAGTCACAGAAAACAAAGGGGCATAACACTAACGGGGAACAACTGAAAGAGAAAGCTTAAGCGAACCAAAAGGGGAAAACATACACTAAAAGGAAAAATAAGGGAAGGTATTAAAATAAAATAGCAGTTGGCCTGGGCTGGCTGATCACGAGAACAAAAAAGCATGAGACAGCCACTCTGCAATACACAAAATGCTCCAGCCTAAAAGACAAGGCGAGTTGAACACACACAGGGACAAAATGAACACAAAGCCAAACAAACAGCAAAGAAAGAGTGAGGAAGAGTTAAAATGGCCAGACTCCCCCCATTAAGATTGCATTCAGAACAGAGCCCTGTGGGGACCCATTCTCTAGGATATGAGGGTGAACTGTGGGAAGCACTAACTCTGGAAGTGTGGGGCAACAAAGAGTTCCATGTAAAAATCAGGAGTGGGACCTGGAGACCCCAATCATGCAGAGTAGCATAGATATGGGGCTGCCAAGTGGTACCATAGGCCTTTGTCAGGTCAAACAAGACAGCAATAAGATGATGTCACTGGGAAAAGGCTGATCAAATGGCAGACTCCAAGTGGACCAAGTTGTCGGTGGTGGAGCACCCTTGGCAAAAACTGTCCTAGGATGGAGCCAGAAGGCCCCGAGACTCAATGAGCAACACAACCGTCAGCTCACCATACATTCAAGCAGCTTTCACAGAATGTCGGTGAGGCTGATAAGACAATATCCATCCACATCTAGCGGGTTCTTACCAGACTTTATCACTGTAACAATGATATTTTCCTGCCATTGTGACGGGAATTTGCCATTGCTCCATATGCGGATGAAGATGGCAAGGAGATGGTGCTGGTAATCTGCTGACAGATGTTTAATCATTTGGGAATGGATGTGGTCTGGGCTAGGGGATGTTTCAGGGTAGTCGGCAAGGGCAGTGAGAAATTCCCATTCACTAAAGGGACCATTATATGGCTCATGGTGGCAATGGGGAAAAAGAAAGATGATGTCCTTCCACCCGCTCTTTGAGACGAAAGGTGGAGCAGTAATTCCCAGACACAGAGGTGCAAGCATAATGCTCGGCAAGACGCTCTGCAATTACGTCTGGATCTGGACTGTCTGCCCTCTCACTGCTCTTTAGGAGCTTGCCAGGAGAGCTTCTTGGAAGCAGCTGTAAGTACGGATGAAGACCATGAAGCCCTTCCACCAGCAGCTAGTGGCTCCTTCAGCCAGTGGCTGACGTCCACTTTTGCACTTGTAATGACCTTAGAAGGCAGAGTCCCAAGGGATCCGTTCCATGGGAAAGGAGCCAGAGAAGGCTGCTGTTTCTCTGGTTGGTGGAGGAGAACTGTGTCCCCAGTGTCTGGGGGGGGGGGGGGTCAGTGCTCATGAAGGAGATGCTTTGGGAGAAACAGATGTGCCCCCAACTACCAGGAGGAGGGACGGAGAAAGGTGGCCCTCAGGGGCCACTGTAGAAGGTTTAAGTGAGGAGACTTTTGTGTCTGAGGAGGATGATGTCATCTTGGCGGCTGTGTAAGATGATAGCAATCGAATAAGGTGTAACCTTTCATACTTCAGTTTAGCCTCCCAATAAGTCATCCAGTCCAGGGTATTGTATGCCAGAATTTTCCTCTTCTTTTGGAGTACTGTGCAGTCTGGCGAGCAGGGGGAGTGATGCTCTCCACAGTTGATACAGGTGGGAGAAGGTGTGCATAGAGTATCTGAAAACTGAAGAATTTATATATAAAAATGGCAATTTTAGTCTTACCCCTCCCCCACAAAAATTTTTGTGGATGCCCACAAGCTTTGACAGACAATCTGTACTAGTGAGTACAGTAAACCGAGTGGACAGCACAGCAGACTGATGAACCAACAAACTGGTGAGAGCCCACTGTGTGTGGTATGGCAGCCTGCACTCAGCTCACAATCCTGCTTGGTTGAAACAGAACCTTGCATGACTCAATCCTGGTTATTAATCAGTCTCTATCTAGTGACATACTGGAAGTATTGGGTCTGTTTGAATTTAATCAATCATGTTCACAAAGACAACACTGAACAATCATCCATTGATCCATTGTGTGTACATGTTTTTTTCCCCCTTACATCAATTTATTCTGTTATTGAATTTGAGATTTGGTAATTTCATATTTATGCCACTCACAAATTAAAACACATATTTTGCACATATATAGCAGTCTGACAATACAAAATTATATGACCTGTTGGGCATTATAGCTCAGTCACAGAAGTTTAATTCTATGTATGACATGGATTCTGTAGTTATTCAAGCAGTCATTGGCCTTAATTATTTATGTTAATAGACTAATCCATTTTGTTAAGTTGGTATTAAACATTATTATTCTACTTCTTTAAAGTCTCCAATCCAGGTATATGTGTTGCACTTAGCATTTCGTGGAAGGTTTATTTAAATATAACACCGAAAGTTTTGCAATTATAGTTTATGACCATATAATAGTACAGGATACATTAATGCACATACAGAATTACCACAATGAGCCAATTACTTACGGGATACATCAATGCATTTTCAGCATTAACCAAATACATACAGGGTACATTACTACACTTTCAGAATTACCACAATGAGCCAAGTACTTACGAGATACATTAATGCGCTTTCAGAGTTCACCACATACGTACAGGATACATTAATAGACTTCCAGAATTACCACAATGAGCCAAGTACTTACAGAATACATTAACACGCTTTCAGAGTTAACCATATACGTGCAGGGTACATTAATAAACTTTCAGAATTACCACAATGAGCCAAGTACTTACAGGATACATTAATGCACTTTCAGAATTAACCAAATACATACAGCGTACATGAATAATTTCAGAATTACCACAATGAGTCAAGTACATAAAGGATACATTAATGCGCTTTCAGAGTTAACCGTATACGTACAGGGTACATTAATACACTTTCAGAATTACCACAATGAGCCAAGTACTTGCAGAGTTAACCACATACGTACAGGGTACATTAATACACTTTCAGAATTACCAAAATGAGCCAAGTACTTACAGGATACATTAACGCGCTTTCAGAGTTAACCGTATACGTACAGGGTACATTAATACACTTTCAGAATGACCACAATCAGCCAATTACTTACAGGATACATTAATGCGCTTTCAGAGTTAACCGTATATGTACAGGGTACATTAATACACTTTCAGAATTACCACAATGAGCCAAGTACTTACAGGATACATTAATGCACTTTCAGAATTAGCCAAATACATACAGGATACATTAATGCACTTTCAGAATTACCACAATGAGACAAGTACTTATAGGATACATTAATACCCTTTCAGAATTATCACAATTAGGCAAACACTTGCAGGGTACATCAATGCACTTTATGAATTAGCCAAGTATGTAAAGGACGCATTAATACACTTTCAGAGTTACCACAATGAGCCAAGTACTTAATAATAAACGACAAAAAATCATAACATACATAGGAACAGGTAAAGTTTATCTGTATATATTACTTTATATATAGACAGACATTTCACATTAATAATATATGATCACTACATACATTTAATACTGAAAATTCTCTCTGAACTGTTACCTCTAACTTCAGTACAGAATGTCTTCCAACAAATCGCACTTTAAAAGATATTTATGCAGCTTTACACTTTCCACAGATATAGTCACATCAAGATATGATTAACCTTAAAAAGACAAAAGACGTGGACAGGCAAACAACTCGCATACAACAGCAGGATTGATGAGACACAAGCGAATTAGGTTTCATTAACAGATATAAGCAGTAAGATTGTGCAGATACAAAAGATCATCTTAAAACAAATGACACCCAACTACAACTGACACATTCGACAAGTCTACTACTGGTTAACAATGAAACTGCTTACTTCTCAGCAGTGGTCATACATTTTAATAATAGATTTTACAGCATAGTCTGCTTTAATAAGTTCTTATCTTTATGAGAATTTAGAAAGGCTCCAAATGAGCTCTCATTAATGAGAGGAATACAGGAGAACCCTACGACCTTCCTATTACTCCAAATAATTTCTCAAATTCTGATACTTTTGTTTCCTTGTGGAAAACAAAGTACTCAAGACTGAAGATGGTACCATCAAATGAATTTTGTAAATGTCATGATGAACCCATTACCAGAGTGCTACAGCTTTTCTGGCATGTGGAGGATATATCGTGATAAGGAATTTTAGGTGGGCAGCCTACTCGCATCTCCCCATCTCTCTCACTCACATTGTTTTCTTTCCAAGTGCAGGAGAAATTGTATTAGCAGTACCATAGAATGTCAAGTTCATATAACAACTATAGAAGAATGAATAATGTGTCTTTCTTTCTATTTAGGCATTCCAGTATCTTACTTCAACTTTTCTGACTTTTTCAACTTTTGTATATTCTGACCCTTCATTTGTGTCTATTATATGCTATTTTAAAGAGGACACACTCTGAGTGGAAGCACAGAGAGCAATAAAAAAGAAAGAAAGAAAGAGAACTTCTGTGATGGACACTATATACACTGTTACAAAGATTTAAAAGAGGACACTTGAAGTTGGCAATTCCTACATAAGGGTATCTACAGCCAATGAAGAAATAAAATTACAAATTAAACTAGAAAGCTAAGCACACAGAACAGAAGAAACAAGATCATGTTTGATATGCAAAAGAAAAATTCATTATCGAACACAGCAAAATGGGTATAATGAGGAAAGGTTATTGAAGCAGTATATTTCAGGACTGAAACAGCACAACATGGGTACCAGACATAATACTGCCCAATTAGCCATGAAACATACAACCAAAACTTGGACAAAAAAGAAAATATGTACAGCCACATCTGTAATGCAGTTATCACTCTAAATAGCCAATTATGTAATATGAAATTGTACCTATTCTAACTGACATCAACAAATGGTAAGTCTCACTGTGATGCAGGCTTCACCGGCAGTGTGTCCTTGTGGTTCTGTGTGCTACAGACATTCTGGGCACCACTGTGTTGTGCGCGTGTATCAGCCGCACGCCTCCTGTAACGACCTTTGCGCAAGGCTACAGCTCGGCGCTCAAGTGCTTGCATTAACCTGAAACAGAGTGCCCATTAATAGTTCAATACAATGAGAAATATGAGAATTAAGGAGAGAGAAAATTGCTTTTTATGTTTGTAGAAGTCTTTAAAGCTTGCAGAACATGGAATTTTCTTGATTTGTTACCTTTGAAAGAACACAGTTTCTTCTCATGGCAGAGAATAAGAAAGAAATTTTCAGGTAAAAAAATAATTACACACATCTTTTGTGTTTTTATGCTTAAAGAATGATAGTAAATTTGGAAAGCTCATGCCATATTTCTGCTTTGAACAGGAGTTTAATGATTTCCAAACTACACACTCCTATGAACAAATTATCATGTATTCTTTGACATATAAAAACACCACAACATAATATGATATGCTAGAAATAACAAACCATTATATCCATCACTGTCATAACCATGGATGACTTGACAAATGGCACTTGTAGAATGGTGTTTAATGAACCTAAAACCCTTCTGCCAAATATTCTAAGCAAGGTAACATGTGTTAGTTCCCAATGTCACTTTCTTAGAATATTAGGCACAACTAAGGAATGTGGTTGAAGTTATTTAACTTTCGAGTTCCTCTTTTCCAAAATATCATCATCTTGTTGAAATTTATCTTCTGTTCATCTGTCCAGGTTCTACTGACTCTGTTCTTGGATTATCTGCAAGCTGCTAAGACTCAACAAGTGTTAAAGGCAGATTTGTCCTTTAGCATGACAGCAGTGTCAACTTCCTGAAGATATCTGCCAGTTTCAAGTAGTCCATTGTTCTTTGTCTTTCTGAGAGTATCAGAGATTTTCTAGAAATATCGATGGAATTCCAGAGATCTCCTTTCAATCAAAATTCCACCTAGACGGAGCCAAAAGTATTCTTACAATTTTTATTTCTAGCTTTTCTATATTTTAAATTCTACCCTAAAGTAACAAGGTTTCCAATGCCTAATTATTGTGTTGTAGTGGCTTAGTTTTATTTTCCTTGACATTAATTTCTTTTTGTCATATCTGTTCGAAATGATTCTGATGTTGTTTTTTTTCCCCCCCACAATTTAATCTTGAATGTTGGCAGATTTGCCCTTATAGCTTCTCTCTTTCTTTGCTTCACAATTTAATCTTGAATGTTGACAGATTTGCCCTATGTGACTGAATGGATGATGATGATGATGATGATGATGATGATGATGGATTTGGGGGGCACTCAACTGCACAGTCATCAGTGCCCGTACACAAAGTCCCAATTTTTACACAATCCAATTTTTACACAATCCAATTTTTACGCAATCCAATCCAGCCACTATAATGAATGGCAACAATGATGAAATGGTGAGGTCAACACAAACACCCAGCCCCGGGCAGAGAAAATCCTCAATCCGGCCGAGAATTGAACCTGAGATCCCGTGATCCAGAGGCAGCAACACTAGCCACTAGACCAAGAGCTGCGGACTGAATGAACGAACATGCATTGTCTTGCTGAAGTGAGTAGCTACAAGTTGCCCCTCAACGTATCAACAATTCCTCCCATATACTGAGTTTTTATGTGTGAGATTTAGACTCCAATTCTGGCTGCAATTTCCAAAAGTTTTTCTACAGAGTTAATCACTTTTTTCCTATTGTTGAAGACAACTGCTAGGTCATCTGAGAAGGCCACAGGTAGCAAATAAAATTTATTTTTATGCAGTCTGCCAACAGTTTTTCTTTTTATGATCCCCCCACACACAGGCTCTGATTACTTTTCTTCAATACAAGAATGAACAGCTCAGGATTGTCCAGATCCCCATGAGACGACTCCTTTAACATCAACAGTTTCAGACATTTCACCTAGAATAACTTTCGACACAGAGTTATTTAACATTTGTTTGATCCTTTCTACCATTTTAGTATCAACTCTAAATTCTTCTAAAGTGGTAAATACTGATGGCTGCCTAACAAATCATATGCTCTTTTGAAGTCTTCAGAGGTGATCACTGTTTGTCTGCGTTTGTGGATTTGTAACATGCTTCTGAGTTTGAAAATTCACAGGATCTGCTTTTCTTGAAAACTTTTCAGTACTCCAAAATTACATGATCTGTTTGTATCTTGATTAAGGCTTGGAAATCCCACTCAAGTTTGTTTTGTCCCCTTTCTTGTGTAAAATGGTGGGCCAGGACACACTGCCAATAGAAAGGATTTTTAAACTGAGCCAGACACCTGTAGGAATTGCATGAACTATTCAAGCAATGTTTTCTAAACATCTGCCACTTTCCGGTGGAAATGCCACATTTCCCTATAGTACTGTTATTTTTGAACTGATGGATCACTCACTCAACTTCTTGCAATTTGAAGGAGATTCTGGTTTGGTTCAGGTTTTGCGCAAGTGTTTCAGTCTTTGGAAGATTAATTGTTTTCTTTATTATGTATTTCCAGAATGCCATTCATGTGTTTAAAACACAAGATTACATGCCTCATAATTCGCCATTTCTTCTTTAAATAGTCTGCAGAAGTATTCTCTAATTTTTTCTTGAATTTTTTTTCAATTTGTGTCAGTCCATATTGACTGTAATGTTATTTTTCTGTTGCGATAATCTTTTGTTTCCTTTATTTTTGTGAACACATGCAGCTTTTGTGTGCTGCTGTCAGAATTTCACTTTTGCCAAGTTGTCATTCCAGTTATATGGCTTTACATCATGTGTCACTCCACAGCTTACTTTTGTATTTCCTTGGAAGCATGCCAATGTTTTTAAAAAAAAATTGAGTGTGTATAAAATTCTAACCACCTGGGAGTATTTTGACATTGGATATTTACAATGAAAGTGCCTTAGTTTCGTTTTAGAAATTGTGGGTCACTTTAAGGGTTTTGGCTCATTATGGATTAGGATACTGTTATAACAGAAAAAATAAAAATTTGGTGTTATCGATGTGTACATTAAACAATTAATACAAAAACCACACTTATTACCACTGTGATAAGCCATGCTCATCATAAATGCATACTGGAGAATGCAAGAGTTGTTTGAGTGTCTTCTATGTCATCATACATACATACCAACACCATTATGCACACTGGGTTATGTAGCTATCGATTATATGTTTGAAGCCACAGCATACTGTTGATGAAGTGTCTGTAACTGTAGTCAAACATTAATTACTGGTTAATTCACCATGATACAGTTAAAAGAAATGGTGACAGTTACATGTGAAAGAAACCTGAGAAATGTAGATAAATCACACTTTGGTGAGATAGTCACAACTTAAAAGAAAGCTGAAGAACAACAAGAGAGAGATGTCAACAGTGAAGGACTAAAGTAATAGTTACTGTTGTGCTGCTGTTATATGACATACAGCACCACTTCTTCACAGTATAAAACATATAGTAGTATGAGCCAACTGTAAGGTCAACAAATTATACAAGGGGAATTCAATAGATAAGTTACACATTATCGTGGCAGGTCAAGTAGTTTGTACAGGGTGTATACGGGGACAAGGAAAAAAAATTCCCGGATTTCTCCCGGATATCCCATATAAAAAATATGCTTTTTCCCGGGCGAAAATACACTTTTTCTGTGCTAAGTGACAGTAGGTTTTCCATAGAATTTCCCTCAGAACTGTAAAACGTATCAATCCTTTGAATGGTTAACATTTTATACAATCAAATGGAACTTTCCGGAAAAAAAGAAAAGACAGGGCAAAGAAGTTTTGGAGAGACTTTTATTTTTAAAAAAAGGAGCGAAGTTTTGGAAAGACCTTTGATCTGCAGCAACATATATGCTGCATATTTTTGTATTACGAAAGTATAAATTCGAACTGCACCAAACACAGCGCGTTAGTTTCCATAGCGTTTTGAAACCGAGGTTGCGATGTCCTTTTGTAAGCAAGTCATATCTCAAGCCACGAGATCTCGTCAGCCGATGACAGCAGCTATTCAGAGCATAGGACACGTGTTATAGTCAGCCAATAGCAAGATCACTGGTTACATAGAGGAAAAGTTAACAGTTTACATTACTGTACACAGTACCATATATCTACAAGAAAAGCTAAGATTTCACATTTAATATTTATTTCTAAGATTAACACGCTACAACAGAAGCTAAGCTTTCACATGTAATATTGATCTTTTTTGTGTGTGTTATACTTTAAGACACATCACACAAATGTGCCAGTAAACTTAAAATTATGACATAAATGTCTCTGCTTGAAATTCTTGTAAGTGGCTGGTTCTCAAACTGTTCAGTTTCGAATGCTTTGTAGTTTAGATATCCATCCCACTTTCTCACACGTAACATAATTCATCTTGCGTAAAAAGAATTTTACTTTGAAAGTAATGCTTTTATAACTACCATTCGCAATACTATCTGGAGACTGTTAGAAATAGGTTCGATTTTCCAGTTGCCAGAGAGCGCCAGGAAACAGGCAATATTTACGTGTGCAACTGCAGTGGTGTAGGAAGCCCGTATGTTCATGTGAGATTACATTACACCATAAAAGAAACAGTGCATCAGAGGATACTCCGAAGAGCATCGGAATTTCATAAACCATACTAAAATGCATAATTCGGCTTGAAGTGCAAATTGGCTTTTTCCAGATTCACAATGAAGTAGGTCCCACATGATATTAAGCTTTTCAGTGTGGTTTTTGGGATGTAAATTTTCTTGGAGTACCACTACTCTATGATCTCATTTTTGGTTCTTCATTATGGTATAATGCCATATATGGCAGAAGATAATATCATGCACTTGAAATTCAGCGAACAGTTGGAACTAGCCAATACTGTAGAATGAAACACTTCATTTCAAATAAAATGATTGCCTCAGCGGAAAGACTTGACTGCTACTAACTTAGAAATAAAATAAAATCAGAAAACTGAAATTAATAATATATTTTTGCCCTCCATAATTATGTGAATGTATTTTAATTCACTTGATAGCTCCCGGCCACAGAAATCTGATTTGTTTTCATTTGACGTGGAAGCTGTACACGAAGAGAAGCAGCGAAATCACTTAACATAAACATGGGTCACGTGGAGGTTAACCCTCTCCCCACTACAACTCAGACAACTCTGTGCAAGCTTGAATCTGGCAGCTAGTGCGCGTGAGAAAAATTTTTCTCGTTTGCATTTGTCTGCTTGCTGCTACTACCGATACAGCTAACAGCCAAACTTCAATTAGCGGGAAGCAGGAGAAGGTACTGCTTATATGCGAGTCAAATGCGCATGCGCAACAGACCGCTGACAATTGGTCAAACGAACCTAATGTGAACAGTTGTGACATCATGCTCATAGCAAACAGTTTATTGTTATAGTCTGCGCCCTACGGCCTTTGACATATTTTTGCTATTTGCAGATGATTGTGCGTACACTGCTTTTTATTGTTGTAAATTGGACATTTCCTTTGCCACTAAAGTTTTACTTTTTCCCTCTCATTTATATTTTATTGCTGCAGTATCATTCTCCAGTAGCAGGACACAATAACATTCCTTGCTAGATAATCAATTCTGCAGTCAAAATTACAAAAATGTAACTGAAATCTAAAACAATGAAAAATTCCCGGAATTCCGAAAAATTCCCGGGTTTTTCCCGGTTTTCTACTGGATGAAGAAATTCCCGTGTTTTTCCCGGTTGTCCCGGGTCGTATACACCCTGTTGTACTAAATGCCGTACTACATTGAAGTGACACAGATACATGGCAATATTTTACAATACAGTCACCAAGTCTCTGTAAATAATGTTCAAAATGTTCTACCAATTGTTCAATTCCTCGATGATTTAGGTCTGCTCCTTGCTCATGGAACCATTTAAAATCCACTGAGAGTGCCCACATCATCAGAAAATCTGTGACCGTCCCAAATCAGTTCCTTGCCTGCCTGGATATTTTCATCTGTGGTTGATGTCAGTGGCCTCCTGCCGCAATCAGCATCAATAGTGTCTATGCAGCCTTAGTCAAATTGTTGACACCATTTCACTACAGCTGGATGCGACATTGTGCTTGGATCGTATACCTTCAGAATTTAACAGTGAATCTATGAGCAATTTAGATGTTCTGCGCACAAGAACTGTATTTTTCCAGTTACTTCAACTTGGAGCAATTTTCCAGATGACACCCTATGTCATTCGCACACTGTGATGCACCTGTTACCCCCAGCACAGTAGAAATCTCTCTTCAGGAAACTCAGGACATGTACTCTCTTCTGTCAATGTGCCAGTCTTGACATGCAGTGGTCTTACCATGAGACAATATGCATAACTAACTATTTGAAGTCCCCTCATAGTTGCTTTTGCAGCAATGGATGCAAAGGATCTAATGTCTTAAGAAATCAAGAGTTTCAGCTACTACTGATTTTTGAATCTAGAAAAGAGAAAATTTCAAGAATTGCCACAGGTTATTAAAAGTGAGTACTCACTTGACATGAATATGAAACAAGGCCAACTAATTTGAAATAAAAAATTATGCATGAAATACTTAGAATAAATATCACAGAAATGCCTGCAATAAGCAGCATGGCACATCACGTTTGCAAGGCTTATATAATGAAGTTATTAAATAAACTATTAGCTCCAGTAGAAAACAAATCTCCTACAATATTTTTTCTTAACATAGTACAGAATCTCTTTTCACTTGTAATAAGTTCTCGTAATGCCTACCTACACAATCCTTTAAAAGAAAGATCCGTGGAGTTGCACAGACTTCCTAAAATCACTACCTCCACCTTGCTGCTGCCGGGAACAGAAGCCAAGTCTATATTCATGCAAGAAAGCACATACATTGCCAATAACCACTGATGTGTTCACTCACAGGGGCACTTCCAAGTGGCAAAGACATCTGCAGCTGAGCTCTTCACAGCTCCCACAATTCACTGACAATGTGATTTTGAGAAGGTCACGCAAGTGTTTTAATTGAACAATAGTAACTGAAGTTGTGGCTTTTCAACATCAGAAGTAATGATTATTGTAACAGCAACAAACATGTTACAGCAGTAAACAAATTATGCTGTATGTTAAGCAGTGTAGGCCACAGACAGGCAATAGTGGGGGAAAAAAAAACAACCTCGTGTGTTCATAGTACAATAGAGAAAGACATCCACTGAGATCTCACACAGAAGTGGTGCTGGCAGTGAGGACGTTTGCATACCGGATGTACAATTTTTTCACAGACTTCGAGTGACCAGTGCCATGGAACCTTAAAGTAGCTGATAACTTCCCAAGAGTAGTAATTGTTTTTCTCATCAGATTCCCTGCTTCATTAATTTCCATTGTATCATGTGCACTAAGATCAATAATTATCGTTCCCCACCATTAAATATTTTTGAAATGAGTATTCCTATTCTAAAAGAAGTTATTTTTGAAAAACTGTCTAGCTTCCCCTCTTCTTCCATCTGCTTATCCATTTTTTCATCCACAACTGTTTTCTTCTTTTTGTGTTATCCACCGCCAAGGAATATCACACAGTGGCCACACAGAAAGCAAGAATTACCAATTTCCTTTTTGCACTCGACACCATGACACCTTGCTCTCTGCAAATGCAGTAGTGCCTTCTAAAGTGCACTTTGTGGTGCTTCTAACCACATGCAATTTTTTCCAATCACTTTAGCACATGCTTTAAGGAACGTGTACATGGATACTTATATAACCAGGTTACACAAAGTCTGCTACCACTGTTATCTGACCTCTAAAACATAAAGTGGTAAGAGAACACAGCATGAATGAATTTCATGTTGTATACACTATTGAAAAATCAGTTTACCTTCAAAGCAATGAAATAATGAAATTGCTATGGCTAAATTTTCTTGTCCTTTTGTTAAATAGTGTCATCTTAGATTAAAACTTATCATTCTAACAGAATCTTGTATCAACCAAGATAAAATTCACAGGTGAATTTCAAGTATCAGTTACATTTCAAAAGTTAAATGGTTATAATTCACAGATGTGCATCAGTAAGCCATGCACAGTACCTTTAAATGCTATGGAATTATGGTCAAAGCAACTACAAACATGTGATTACGGAGCCACATTGCTTTCATTACTTCTTAACATACCATAGTAACATGTTTTTAAATATAGGTGTCATGATGAAAATTTTAAGATCCTAGATCAGACTGTTCCAACCAAGCTCCAGGGAGCCGAAGCACTTTGGAGCACTCACTGCAGCAGCTTGGAGCACACGTGGAGGGGGAGAGTGAACTCCCTGCCCGTTGGCCGCATGTAGCCACAACTGACGCAACAATCGGTGTTCAATGACAGCTATGACTAGCTGTGGGAGCCCTGTACCTCTATTGTAGGATACCTTTCTATTTATTGAGAAGGATGGTCGTGCGCAGTGTCTTGTATGTCATAAAGTATTTAATTATGAGAAGAGGTACAATATACAACAACATTATACACGTCTTCATGCAGCGCACTACGATCAGGTAGAAGGCGTTGCACGGAGAGAACTGGTAGCCTGGCTTAAGAATGACATACCAGGAGACGTAACTGAAGAACTCTTGGATGTGGTACCTCTCGATTACACCGCAACAGGATGTAACATTTTTGAAGCTGTTTGTGAATCAGTGGACAATATGAATTTGCCGTGGGATAAGCTCCATTTTGTAGCGACAGAAGATGCACCACAAACGATCGGGTGTCACCAAGGTTTCGCTTCTTGTTTGAAAAATAAACTCAGGGATGAATTCAGGAAAGACATTTTGACTCTTCATTGTTTTATTCACCAGGAGGCACTGTGTGCTGAAACAGTAGAGCTAAGTGGCGTAATGAAGGATGTCGTGAAGTGTGTGAATTTTGTGCGGCGTCAAGGTATGAATCACCACCAATTCAAAGGATTCCTGAATGGAAGCGGAATATGGGGATATACCTTACCACAGTACAGTTCGTTGGCTGAGTCGAGGAAAAGTTCTTGATGTTTTCTTTGCCATTTGTGAAGAAATATCCCTTTTTCTCGAAATGAAAGGGGAAGAAATGCGTTGTCTGAAAGATATAAAATGGATATCAGACCTAGCGTTCCTATCTGACACAACTATGCATCTGAATAATTTAAATCTGTCACTGTAGGGCAAAGGGCAGCTAATCGTTGACATGTACGACTAGATCAAAGCGTTCATGGAAAAGTTACGTTTATTTGAGAGGCAGATGAGTAATGGACATTTAATGTTCTTCAGTCATCTAGCTTCTTTAAAACTACCTGAAGGTACTACTACTTTCGGAAATTACCAAGCAAAATTAAAGCACCTCATCACGTCGTTTGAAACACGATTCCGAGACCTCACAAGTTTGGAAATGGAACTTCAGGTGTTCAGCACTCTATTTTCAGTTTCCCCCGATGACTTGTCATCGTCACTTCAATTGGAGATAATTAATTTCCTAAATTCAACTTTGTTGAAAGAGAGGTACTACAACATGTTGAATTTGTCATGATGGTATCATTCATTGCAGCAAAAAACATTTCCCAAGCTTCACAACAATACCGTTCAGATCATGTGCATGTTTGGATCTACGTATTGCTGTGAGCACTTTTCTCAGCAATGAAAAGAGTAAAAAGTAAGGAATGATCATTTCTTCAGGATGCAGCAATGAAGGCCATACTTCGCATTAACACTGAACACTTCGACGCCTGATATTTCTGATCTAGTAATGAAAAGAAAATGTCAAGCTACAGAGGCCCAATAAATTTAGTATTAAATTTCTTGTAAAACAGTTGTTTCTTATTTATTTCCTAAACATCGTATTGCCTGGTGTAGCACGTCACCACAGCTTAGCAGCTAAGAGCATGTGGTTGTCGATCTTCTAAGACGCAGCTGGCACATCAAAATGCTTGCCTTGCCACCTGCCTCAGCCAGCCGTGCCACGTGCCGGCCCACTTGAATGGCCACAGCGAGCAACACGGCTCCCTGGAGCAGGGACCGCTCCGCGGCTCACAACAGAGCCGACGAGCTGGAACAGCCTGTCCTAGATACATAGCAATGGTAGAAGCACTTTCACACAATGGTTTGTTTGTGCTTTGTAAAGTGAATTACATTAATCTAAAAGCATTGAGAATTTCCAACAGGCTTCAGGAAATGTCCTATGTAATGTGAATCTTTTGGTGGTTTCTCTAATTACACAGAGGCAACACTTCACTGGAAGGCAAGGAGAGTAATGAGTAATCTATCAAAGTACCACAGGAATCTGTTATCACTGAGGAGAAAATGGTTTCAGAGAACAACAGAGCAACACTTTAGGGCTTTGAACTGACAATACAGGTTGCTCCACTGGCCAAAACCAAAAATTCTACATGACTGACTAATAAACATTTCATATCTGCCAATTCTTCACAGTTGTAATATGTTAAAAAATTGTGTTAAGTTTCTCCTTGGAAAGTAGTCATGTCGCAACTCTAGTCCTGGAGGAATAAAATACTTTGATTGTTCACTGCTAAACAATGTTATCCCTATCAAGAGTTTTTGACAAATGTCAAGAATGGTACTGAAGTGTGGGGGATGAACCAGCATATATATATATATATATATATATATATATATATATATATATATATAGAGAGAGAGAGAGAGAGAGAGAGAGAGAGAGAGAGAGAGAGAGAGTAAACCAACTGTTCCATTCCTAGAGACTACAGAATTAACTATCCTTAGAGTTCTGACCTGTCCCCATGTGATTGTTTCTGAAATGCAAAATCATGTATGTGGAAGAAGATTCATAATCTCTGAAGACAAGGTTAATGTTTACAAAAGTGACCTTAAAGTATTTGAACAAAATTTATGTAGAAACTGTATCCAAATCTGACATATAAGACTGCAAAGTGACCATTTCATGGCAAGCACTCAAAATTGTTTTATAATCTTCATTTTTTGTTCTCTCAACATTTTAAATGTTCTTTCGATACTATTATGAATGACAATATAGTTAACATCATCAATAAGATCTTTACAGTGTATCAAGACTGACCCTCCAGTTAGACTATATACAAATTGGTAAGTGGCCTGTTTCAAATGATTTCAACTCAGTTACATAAAATTAGTGATTGTCGTCACTACATATTACATAAAAACTAGAATACTTCTAAACTCCTGGTGACATAAGATTTAAGACAAGCCAATACGATACATTTAATACTGTAATATAAACTAGGCAGATGACTCACCTCAGTTACAAGAATTTAATCCTGCAGATGAGCAAAGGTCTAATGCCTCAGTGAACTGAATTATTCTGCCCAACATCAAAACATATAAGGAATGCCTTCCACAGTGTAAATAATAAACACTACTGACAGCCGGCGGCTCCATAAAAATGAGATATTATCTGAATGTAGAGTGTTTTGACAATATTTCGACAGTACAATCATTTGTGAGTAATCTGATGATGCAAGTAATGAAATTTATGAAAGGATGATGCAAAAATATGATGGCGTGTGAAACAGCCAAGAAAGCAGAGGAACCACCACTACTGTACCAGCAATAAACTACAAAAGTTACAGAGATTACACTTCACATGAAAGTACATTCAACACGCAAAGAACCACACCAAATAGAACTTCACCTGGTTACTGCACGAGTAGAGACGTATATTTTCAGGTTTGTCAGTTAGGTCTCTCTTTCAACTTATTTGCTTTGCAAGTTTTACTACTTGGTATATCTTCTTCACACTGCATACTGTTAGTACCAAAAAAGAAATGGACATACACCTTTAGAGAAACAAAATGCAAATGATAATGTTCTACGTGCATGCTGTTTGGCCCACCGTAAGGTAACATATACCTCCCATTGCTCAATAATGTTCCCACCTTTTGCATTTACTGTCTACACAGGTTTTTATAGTATGGACTGCCATTTAAATCAAAATATTTGTGTAATGAATTTGTTTCTGCATCAGAGCAATTATTTTCCTCTTGTGAAATCCCCAACTTGCCACTTGAATCCACATTCCCGAGTATTCTACAGGGTTTGTTTTAAGTGACACTGCCTGCAACAATATGCAAATACTTTCCGATCATCAGTAATCTTATTTTCTAAATAAAAAGTGTCCCTCGAGCTACTGTATCACTATCACCCTTGTATATAAGGTTTCTATTTCCATCTCTTTCTAAGATACCATTCCTGTTACTTGTGAGTAACAGCATACCAATTATGTCCTTTGTGGAAAGCTATTTATTTGTTTCTTCATGAGTATGTTAACATGCAGGGTATTCAGTAAAATGGGTGAAAAAGAGTTGGTATACCAAGTGAAACACATGCAGATGAAAACCAATGCTGTTAGAGAGCTGTGCAAAAGGTTAAGACTAGTCCACATTAATAAAGGCACCAGAATATTGCAGATAGGAAGGATATAGGATAACCAACCAATCACTTGAGAGTAGTTCAGATTAAACAACTAGATAGTGTTTAAAGCAGATGACATGTAATAGTGTAAATCTATTTTTCACTTCATTTATTCCAAGACAATGTGACGAAGAATGAAGATGAGAAATGGTCAAAACGTTGCTATATAAGATTGGTGCATCTACCTCAGTGACTCATGGATGTGAAGAATCAGGGAGCACTGGTCACTGGAACTTTTCTGCTGGATCTTGGCACTGCAGTCTACAGCTGGTTCTGTAAGCATTTAAGAGTCATCTGTGACTTAACTGTGATGCAGTTTTGTACTTAAAGGAATTCATCAATCTGATACCAGGTTTCGTTTCACAACCTTTTAAAACGATTATAATGTACAGTCTAGATGCAAAGTTCATCTGCATACAGTTGCCTTCCAGTGCAGGAAATTACTCCACCACACAATGAAAGGAATTATCAGAAGGTACAGAGGTGTCAATTAAGATGCACAGGGCTCCTACTATTCTTTATTCAAGAGTGAATGAGTTATACTCTTATGATATTGTATAAGCACTTTTAATGATGGGAATGGCTTAATGGACAAGAATGTACAAATCTCAATATGAATTCAAGCCTGCATGGATTTGTTGGATCAAGTTTCAGACATTCAGACACTGGAGATGTCCACACATTCTACATTTACACAAAAACTCTTAAAAGAACAATGAATTTACTTACATTTCATAGGGATCTGTTGTCACTGGTTCCTTTTTTTCTTCAGTTGGTGGATTTCCCCCAACACTTGAGGAGCTAACTGGGCCATTGCCACGTGGCACACGTGCATCAGTTGCTCTTGTCTGTTTCACCCGGGGGTCAGTTTCTCTGTGTTGTCCATTAGCTGGTTCTGTGTTATGGTGTGGTCTACTGGATCCACTAGTGATTTTGGATGGTGGAGTGCACGAACTACCTTGTGTACGTGCATTAGCAGGTTCTGTGTTACGATGTGATCTAACAGAACCATTAGTGATCTTAGGTGATGGAGTGCATGAACTACCTTGTGTACGTGCACCCGATTCAGTAGTGTTCAGCTGTGGCACTTGGGGTGCTGTGGTGGTCTCAGCATGTTTGCAAGATTTCTGCTGATGTGACCGGTCAACAACTGCAATAACGCCTTCCTCTATCAGTGTCTCAACTGACATCTTGCAAAGTTCTTCAATTCGTTCCTGTACAGGCACAATCAAATACAATTCACCAGGCTCTTCATCACAACAATGATCCTGAGGCAATGGCATACCAGAATTTTCCTGGCGTTTACCATCCATTACTCCTTTTTGTGCTGCTTGCTGAGAATCCCGAACCATTTCATGGCGTCTTGTTCTCTTTGGTTTTGGCCCACAGTCAGCACAAACCAGAATAGTACTTTCTGCAGCACGAAGAATCTTATCCAGCTGTTCTGCTTTTATATCTCTCACACTACTACAGTACAGAGTACTCAAGTGAGAATTTCCCAGCTCTCGTTTTCCACTGTTGTTTTCTTCTTTATTACGATCCTTACCTGCAAAGCTGATGACAGGAAAAGAATACACAATCATTAACAACAAATTTTTTCCATCAATGTCGAAATTTATCATGTAAAAAGATCTCACAAAAAGAGACAAACATCACAAAATCTACTTATACTGTCATTTATTCCAGATTTAAGCCGCCAAACCCAGTATGGGCTCATTCAAATATCATTCATACCTGTGGCTTTGCTGCTTTCCTTTGCGTTCTACACCTCTTCTGCCTGATGGCATAGTATTCTTTGATGAACTGGACTTTAGGGCATCAGATTCCTTGGCAATGGCTCCAGATGAAGCCTGCAGGAAGAGCTTAATAAATTATTAAAATCTTAACTGTCACAATGACAAATCTGTTTACAAAAGCAGCACAGAATTATTTGCCTCCCTCCTCCCAGGTTTTGAAACTCTGTAACTACTCTTTTGTGGGATACCTGGTGTCTATCTTGATGCACCTAACGAATCATGTTTTTTCGGCATTTCTGTGATGCTCTCCCAGGAGTCAAACAAACTTATGATCACTCTTATTGCTCATCTTTGTATACATCTAATATCCCCCATTAGTCCACACAAATAAAAAACGTTCAAATGTGTGTGAATTCCTAAGGGACCAAACTGCTGACATCATCTGTCCCTAGACTTACACACTACTTAAACTAACTTGTGCTAAGAACAACACACACACCCAAGCCTGAGGAAGGACTCAAACCTCTGATGGGAGTGCACACAATTGAACAATATTCTAACATGGGGTAAACAAATGTTTTGCAAGTATCATTCTTTGTAGACTGGATTTTCTCAGTATACTGCCAGTCATCAACAAAGCGTACAACACCTACCACTAGCATACCTTAGCAAAAGATCTGGCAAAGAACCTGAGAAAATTTTGGTTCTATGATAAATAGCTAAGTGGGTGTAAAGCATCCATCCATCCAGTCACTCGTTGACCAGTCTGGTGTTGCAGTTAAAGATAGCAAAACAAATGCCAAAGTTTTAAATTTTGCATTTAAGAAATCGTTCACACAGGTGAAATGTGCAAACATACCATTGTCTTACCATCAAACAGAGTCTCATATGTACAAAACAGTAAAAAGCATTCCAGGTGTAGAGAAACAATTGAAAGAGTTGAAAGCAAAGAAGTTGCCTCGTCCTGGTGGAAATCCAGTTCAGTTGCACATAGATTACTCTGCAGCAATGGCCCCTTACCTAGCTTGCATTTATCATGAATCTCTTACCCAGTGCATAGACACAAGCAACTGGAAAAAAGCACAGGTGTCCTTTATATAAGGACAAAAGAACAGATCTGCAAAACTACAGGCCAATATCTCTAATATTAGTTTGCCGCCGAATCCTTTAACATATTCTCAGATGAAATACAAAAAAGTTTCTTGAGACTGAGAAGCATATGTGCATGAATCATCATGGGTTTAGAAAGCTTCATTTGTGTGAAACTCTGCTTGTTCTTTTCTCATGTGATACACTGCAAACTATGGATGAAGGTCAATATGCAGATTCCATAGTTCTACATTTCCAGAAAGCATTTGACATGATTCCCTACTGCAGACCATTAATGAACGTACGAACATATGGAGTAGGTTCCCGGATATGTGAATGGCCTTAAGACTTCTTAAGTAATGTTGTCCTTGATGTTGAGTGTTTATCAGAGACAAGGGTATCTTCAGGAGTGCGTCAGGGAACTGTGACAGGACCGCTATTATTCTCTATACATGTAAATGATTTGGCTGACAGAGCGGGCAGCAATCTGCAGTTGTTTGCTCATGATGCTGTGGTATATGGGAAGGTGTCAAAGTTGAAAGACTCTAGGATGGCACAAGATAATTTTGACAAAATTTGTAGTTGGTGTGATGAATGGCACCTAGCTCTACATGTACAAAATTTGAAGTTAATGCTGATGAGTAGGAAAAAGAAATCTGTAACATTTGGATACAGCATTAGTAGTGTCATGCTTGACACAGTCATGTCATTTATGTACGTGGGAATAAGGCTGCAAAGTGATATGAAATGGAACAAGCATGTGAGGATTGTGGTAGGTAAGGCAAAGGACTGACTTTGGTTTATTGGGAGAATTTTGGGAAAGTGTGGTTCACATGTAAAGGAGACTGCTTGTAAGACATTAGTGTGACCTACTCTTGAGTACTTCTCAAGTAACTGGGATCTGTACCTGGTTGGATCGAAGGAAGACATCGAAGCAATTCAGAGGTGGGCTGCGAGATTTGTTACCAGTAGGTTCGAAAAACATGGAGTTGTTACATAGATGTGTCGGGAACTTGAATGTGGATCACTGGAGGGAAGTGACGTCCTTTCCAAGGAACACTGACGAGAACATTTAGAGAACCAGCATTTGAAGCTGACTGCAGAACAGTTCTACTGCCACCAACATATGTCTTGGGTGAGGACTGCAAAGGTAAGAGGAATTAAGGGGAAAATGCAGGCATATAGACAATTGTTTTTCCCTCACTCTATTTTCGAGCGTAACAGGAAAGTAAATGACCAGTCATGGTACAGGGTACACTCCATCACACACTGTGCAGTGGGGCTTGTGGAGTATGTATGCAGATGTAGAATTAACCGAAACCCATCACCTGCTCTAGTTACAACTGAGCTGCTGTGATCACTTCATTTCCTATCCCCACAAACTGTTACTCCCAGGTATTTGTATAAGTTGACTGATTCCAAATGTGGCAAACTGCTATTGTAGTCATAGGGCATTGCTTTTCTGCATTTTGTGAAGTGCACAGATTTACATTTCTGTACATTTAAAGCAAGTTTCCAATCTTATCAAGATCTGATTGCATATTTTTGCAGCTTTTTCATATGTAATTCTTTATAGGTAACTGTATCAACTTTGAAAGTCTGAAGTGACCATAACAGTGTCAGCCATATTATTAATGTACAACATGAACAAAATGCTCCGAATACCTTTCTCTGGGGCATGCCTGAAGTTACTGCAACTTCTGTTGATGACTCTCCATCCAAGATAACATGCTGTCTCCGCCCTACCAAGAACTTCTTCATTAAGTTTTAAGTGACACTCCATTTGACCATACTTTTGTTAATAAACAATGGTGTGGTACCAAGTAAAGCAGTTTCTGGAAGTATTGTCAGGTGCTTTCATTTGGTCAGTATTGAATCATACTGCAGGCTTGAGATGGTAGTCATATCAGGACATTCATCAGTATTTTCACTGCCCGTGCTGGTTATGAACATATGCACCAGATAACCTGCACAGAGTCTTGCTTCTGAACCAACAGTAATGCGACAAAGCCTGCCATACTGCAAGATGTCTATGTGACATCACTAGAAGGCAAAAACCTCAGTCAGAGACATATGAAACTGCACGCTACAAATGACAAATTATCAACATCAAAAATCATATTTTCACACATGAAACAGTAACAATAGCCGTTCCAGCACCTAAATCACTTCCAAATGATGCACTAATGATTACTAGCATTAATTAGAACTTTTAACATATGAGAATTTCTGAGATAAAAAGTGAACGTGAAGCAGACAAATGGCAACTGTGCTGCAAGTGGAAATTCCTGGAAAGATATCCACTGGCTGCAGAGACCAATAGCAGGTGGTGTATTTTGAAATATTATTTCCAATCTTATCTCTATGTTGCTATCTTCTTCACTCAATAACCTAACACTTTACACAATTGCACCACAAATAAGTTGCCTCATGTCATCAGATTTTGAAGATATCTCATTATGCCAACATTTGGGAGCCCAAAGAACACAATCCCCACAGGTCACCTCTGTTATACTGGCATTTCCCTCCCAACCCGCATCAGTGCCAACAGTGCCTGACCTGAGCTGTCATAGGTTATGGTGTTTGGCAGCAGTGCCCTGTTGCAAAGTTCACAATGACAGATGAAAACAATATATGTTGCCAAGGAAAAGTTAAAAACTGACAACACTCTGATTAACACTTTATAAAACGAACAAAGCACTGATAAAAACCTATAACATACCCAAGACATGCACTGTATAAAAATAGTAGGGGAAGTTCTGGTAGAATGTAAGCATTGTATATGTAAGACACAACTGAAGACGCCTACTACCAGCTGAAAATGACAGTGCATCTTGTGCAGCTGCGATGGAGAATATAATTATTTTCAAGCTATACCAAAGACATACATACATCAGCAGCTAAATGAGAGAAACTATTTTAAACAGAGGGCATTCCAAAGAGGATAATTTGATGTGTGGAAGTGTCCTATCCATTAGGTACACACTTCATCTCCAAGACCGGGCAGTCACTGAATTTTCCATGTGTCTGTATCAATATATCAAGGGTGCATCATGAGTATCACACTTCAATGAAAACTGTCATTGTCAGAGTAGCATTCAGAATGACCACTTCACATATGCACCTCTCTGCTCATCATATGTCTCAAAGATTAATTTGGACATGAAACAATGCTAATGGATGCTCAAAGAATGGAAAAAGTTTGCCTTGACTGATTACAAGATGGAACTGTTACACAAGACAAACTGCTGCTCTTGGCACACCATTGTCGACCATCACTGAGTACTATAAGAACAGAATTCCACAAGTGACCTGTATCTTCATTAAGAAAATGTGTGCACCCATTTGCTACCTTATTGTTTGAGGAGCCCTCCACTGACATGAGGGTTTTTGCGGCCTCTCTGGATGTCGCTGTTCACCCAACCTAAATCCTACTGAGCACACCTGTGATGCCACTGAGTGAGATGTATGCACCAGGACCAAGCTGTGACCAATCTCCGAGAGCTGCACGTAGCAGCTGAGCTGTCATGGTTCAGGATGGCTACCGAACATTTTCTCTCTCTCATGAAGTCCATGCCTTGACACATATATTTAGACAACACAGTTAAAAGGGACACTATAGGCTATCACACGTGTGTCTCCAATTCAACTGCTCATGAATATATGTAGATTGTTGGTCACTGAAAAAAACGGGATACTTGATAACACAATTAAAAAAAACACACAAAAATATGTTTGTATATTCAAAATTACTACGGCCAAAACTTTTATCCTTTTCCTTTGCCGAAGCCATGCCCCACCATTATACAAGGGTCTAGTGATTCTGTAATAAGACATTTTTTACAGTTTGGAGTTATGGGTACCACACCTTACACTCTTCCTGAAAAATTAAGTTTTTTTTGTTGAGGATTAGTCCCCTATGAAGGTTGGCTTCTCTATACTTCTAGAGCCCTCCTTGCCCTGTGATATGGGACACATTTCATCTGGCTTCTCTGACAAGGCTTGTCTGATTTAGGTGGTCCCACTGATAGCTCTGCTACTGCTGGCATAACCCTCAGCTTCCTTGATACACATAAACCCGCCCACCTGACACTGAAGCCATCCCCATTACAGTCGGAGGAAGGCAATGGCAAACCACCTCCGCTAGGACATTGCCTAGTACAGCGCTGCGAGTCTCTCGCATCGTCCCCAATGCTCTGACAAGGAGTATGGGACTTCATCATCATCATCAATAATTTGTCAAGACCCATTACCTTAAGGAACAATCTGTCAGGGGTGAAATAAATTACTTAGGAAAATTCATGCCAAAAAATGCCAATCATCTATCTGCTCAACACGTGGTATGAGAAGTGAGACCTGTGTCTCAGGGCAGGAAAGTAAGGGTACAACCTGAGCCTACCTTGCATTCTCTTGAAATCACTCACCTGGGTGGAACTTGCCAGTGTGTGCAAATTCAAGGCAGTAGACTATAATTATCCTCAGCTCTGTCTACACTACACACACACACACACACACACACACACACACACATACACATACACACACACACACACACACACACACACACACTTTCAGCAAGTTGTTATTCCTCTTACACATTTTTCTTCCACTTCCGTTTCCTACTGTACACCTGATATACTGAGCAGTTTACCTATAGCAATTACATTTTCTTTTCACAATCTGAGATTTATTTCCATGTGAAAATTTATGTTATCATCCTTCGCAACTACTTGTTACAGTTTATGGCTTATATATGTGAAATTTATTGATTGGTGAACAGAGCAGCCAAAGCAGTAGACAAAGCATCTCGAAAAAATTTCACAAGACACACACAATCTTTTATTGACACTATTAAAATTCTGTTTGTTAACAACTTTAAACTCTGAATGACTCACTCCATTGATAGGACACAAGAAAGAAAAATGGGAGGCTATTCCATTTCAGAATATATGTTGCTAGAAAGACGTAATTTTATTGTAAAATATATGAAGGTAATGTGTACTAAAAACCATTTTGAAGAGTGCGTCAATTCAGTCAGGCAGTTAATGAAGGCTGCTTCTGTGTTTATTATTAGTATTACTACATTCTTGTCACAGTTTCATACGGTGCCTTTTTTCTTGCTCAATGCTGCTGTAGGTACCTTGGACTTGTATTTGTGCACAGACTAACTTAGGTGCCTAACATCTGTTGAATTGCTGCAGCTAATGAACTGTATTCGAAGTGTTCAGTGCCATTATTAGACTGTTGAAACATGAATGGATATACTTGCAATTACTGTAGTGCAATATAGCAAACATCTGAAAAACAAGGCTCTGAAATTAATGTCCATACTTGCAATTTCATCACTTCCAGGATTACAAATTTGACGCATATTCGTAAACACCACAATTTACCTGAAAATAATATGTTACATCCAGTGTGCAAATATAAGTTTGCAGAGCAATGTTAAACAAGTCGCCAATACTCTCTTCACAAAGAGCTCATAGCGCATGAAATTATTGAGTTTTCCAACACAAACAAATTTTAAATGTGGAAACTTAGAACAGAAAGTCAATCAATGAATCAGTTCATCTGCATCATGAGCAACACGTCAGAGTCAAAACCAACAGTTCCAAATTTCTTTTTCTACCTTTGTGTTGGTGTTCGCAAATACAGAGGAACAAGTAAGTATCAAACCAGTTTCTCAGTAGTAACAAATTTGGTGCTTACTACCTAGCTGGCATCGAGATAACATATCATTCAACTGGTAAAATTACTGTGGCATTCTGAATGACATATGTTCGCCATTAGACAGATACAAGCTTCTTAAAGTTTTTAAGAGAAGTCAGAGAGAAAAATCACTAGAAAATTTATGATCAAAATTCCTTTCAGAGACATCCTTTTCTCTGTGAGGGACTCCATTACAAAAGACAAACTGCTGTCAAGCAAGAATCTCTGGGAAGTCCTCTGAAGTAAAATGTATTTATGCTCAATGTGGCAGAAGTATTTCACAATGCATGGTTGAACATCTTGAGCCCACCCAAGCACAGATTACACTGTTCTTGTCATGCTGAACATGCTTGAAGAAAAAAATCTCCAAAATCAAATCCAGAAATGAACAACATAATTAGAATGTCAATGTAACAGGAGTATCAAGACATTTTCCAGAATCCAGGGTCTTAGTCATATTAAAAAGGACACTGACCGTCCATAATTTGGAATCTATTTTGAAAATATCTATAAATCAAATGTTCTAAGGTGGGACTGCAGCTACTGCCTGTGAGCAGGTTTGAACATGAACATGCACTTAGAAAGACTGCACTACATAATAAGACACACATACCTAAAAGTATACTGCACAGAGAAATAACTCATAGAAATGGTGAATAGGGCAGTGAAATAGTTTCCTGTGTCAAAGATTGTCATGAGTCATCTACAATGGCAAGGCCACAAATCTCTGTACAGGATACCAAAGTGGGTACTAACTGCACAGCTGTCTCATCATGCCCTGAAAACAGATCTTGCCCATTGCTGAGAGTACATCACAACATGCCTAATCTATTGGGGCTGGAGCCAACCAACCTGAAAGGTCCTGACAAGTGCAGATGGAGGTTTTCTGATAATTGGGAGTTCCAATGTAAGGCAGATGATGGAACATTTCAGAAAAATAACAGGCAAACTGGTCCCTGGAGTCGAGTACACCTGTAATCAGTAGCAGAACATTTTTCTTTTTCTTTCTTTTTTTTGCAATACGCTCCATTACAACTTTTTGTAATACAACATGTGTGTGTGTGTGTGTGTGTGTGTGTGTGTGTGTGTGTGTGTGTGTGTGTAGTGGAGTGTAATATTTTGGTTGTATGATGTTGGTTAGAGAAGGGAGAGGATGAAAACTGGTGCCGGCTCATAGCCTGCTCCTCGCAAGCAGCACCAACATCATGCTTAACGTCCCCATCTGATGACAGATCACTGTCAACAGCGTCACATGCCCTCACTTCACACATCATGAGACACTGCAGAGAGGGTTGGTATTTAAATAAGGACACTGGTACAAAATCTGGCAATTGGGAGCTTTACGCCGCCTATCCTCCCTTTGCCAGCCAAATGCTGATACTGAATTTTTTTTTTCCACCACCAGGATTCAAACCAGCTTACCCTCGGGTCGAGCACTACCAAACAAGCATTCGTTAGTAACCTCTGCCACAGTGGTAGGTTTGCTTTTCAATTGTGTGAGCCAACTTCCTCGAGTATCTTCAAGCCACCATAACCGCTACTGTCACTTGATTCAGTTTGAATTGTGCAACTACTGCATATATACTTGAATAGTATAACTGCAGCCACAGCTGTGGAGTCAAAATGCATGCACCTAGCAGAAGCAACAACTTCTTTGTCAAGATAAAATTTAGTTTAATCTTTGTTCTCACGTGCTTCTGCAAAGACTAAATAGTTTCTGTTATTTAACAGTGTTGACTATCAACTTCTCCTAAGTCTTTGCGTATTATTTTGAACATCAGTGCTCCATAAGCTGTCTTTGTACAGTAGTGACAACTAGAAGCGACGTAGCAGCAATACTCAAGACTGCACCTGTACACTGCTTGGGTTAATGTTATATTCCTTGTGGTATAGGCAAAAATAGATTAAAAGTGGACAGGGAATGTGCCCATTGGGTACTAGTGCAGTGGAAACTGGCAACTGCCCATGTCTAAAGACTTCAGGATGCTGTCCTGGGTAGCAGTGGCACTGAAACACCTCAGACAAATGCTTTGGACTTAGACCAATAGAGTCACATGGGATACTTGACATCACAGTGCCTTCAGATTCGCTTATCCCGACTGTCTGACACTCACCTGACACAAATGGTGAACAGTGGTGTGGACACTGATCTCTCTGTGGAAGAGAAAGTGAGTGCCAGCTGCATAGCTGTTCTCTTATACCATAAAAACAAGCTTTTACAGCACCTTTACCAAAACTGATCATGGTCCTTTGGTTTGGAGTTCATTGGAAGCCTCAAATCTGTGTCTCAGATCTTGTATGCAGTTTTCTTAACCTCTGCTATTGGGTAGAAACCTGAGAGACCCATCTTAATAGGTCAGGCATGCACTACACACAGAAAGCAGCTACTAGGTCGCAAAGTAAATGTGGCACACACACAAGAGTTTTTTTAAGATTGAGAATTAGCTTCAGACGCCCAATAAGTCCTTATTTCAGACACAGAAGAATATAAGCTGAATTAATTAAGGGATGTAGCATTCATTCTAGCAGATCAGAGAAAGAAAATGTTAATACAGTATTAGTTAAATGCAGTAGTGGCCATGGTAAGGTCCCAGAATTATCTTGCTTATAAATGGTAATATTGCCCACATAGCTGACTGAAACCTGATGTGAACAGCAATGAACTTTTAAATTACAGTGATAATCATGAGATTAATACAGATTCTGAATACAAAATAATTTCCGTGAAGATAAGTGTTAAAGGATGATTAAATACACTAAACAGATGTGTTACAGACACCCTGCCCCAGGAGCAATAGTGGCAAGACATTTTTAGAAAAAACTTGGAGAAGGTTGTTTCACTGGACATAATATTGTATTGGAAGAGAACTCATCAAACCAGCTACAGACTTGGAGACTCAAGTGATTAGGGCAAGTAATTCGAACAGAGAATAGTGTGAAATTGTTTAAAATGCCTTATCCATGGATTACTTTGAGCAGTTAACCAGAGAAACAACTTGTGAAAGTAGCATACTATATCTCTTTTTGGATCCGCCAGCATTCCTTTTTCCATCTTCAATGCTACTTTTGGCAAAATTTCTATATTAAAAAGAAGCAGATAAAAATTCTCTTGACGTCTTCCTAACAGACAATCTCCACTCCTTCCAAACTAACTATGTAAGTGTCCAACAGATGTGGCTTAAATTCAAAGAAATAGTATCAACAGCAATTGATATATAGACACACACACACACACACACACACACACACACACACACACACACACACACACACACACACACACACCAAATATGCCAGAACACACTGTTGCAGGAGCAATGAAAAGAAGCATGCAAAATTTAAAAGAATGCAAGAAATCACTGAAGCTCGAAATCTGGTGCAGACTTCAATGTGTGATGCTTTTAATAGTTTCCACAATGAAACTCTGTCTTGAAATCTGGCATAAAATCCAAATAAATTCTTGTTATGTGTAAATTACACCAGTTGCATGACCCAATCAATACCTTCACTGCACGATACCGATGATAATTTTACCAGTGACAGTGCCACTAAAGTGGAATTACCACACAATATTTTCCAAAATTCCTTCACCAAAGGCAACAAAGTAAATGTTACAGAATTTGAATCAAGAACAGCTGCCACCATGAATAACTTAGAAGTAGATATCATCGATGTAGTGAAGCACCTTAAATCACTTAATAAATGTGTCCTCTGGTCCAGATCGTATACCAATTGGGTTTTTTCGAGAGTACACTGATATAATAGCTTCAGACCAAACAATCACATGCATCTGCTTGCCCCACAAGAGATCCACACCTAAAGACTGAAAAGTTACACAACTGACAATAATACTTAAGAAAGGAAACAGGACTAATATGTAGAATTTTAGACTCATATAACTGATGGTGATCTGCAGCAGGATTTTGGAACATATACTGTGTTAGAACATTATGAACTAGTTTGAAGAAAATTATCTACTGAAAAATAGTCAGCACGGATTCAGAAAATATCATTCTTGTGAAAATAACTAGCTCTTTACTCACATGAAGGAATGAGTGCCATCAACAGGGGATCTCAAATCGATTCCATATTTCTAGATTTCCAGAAGGCTTCTGACACTGTTCCTCACAAAAGACTTTTAATCAAATTTTGTGCCCATGGAGTGAGTATTGTCTCAGTAGAGAGACTGGATTTATGATTTCCTGTCAGAAAGGTCACTGTTCATTGTAAATGATGATAAAGAATCCACTAAATTTTGGGTACATGGTAAATCACACAAATCTAAAGGCTGTCAATTCTACTAATTACTTAGGGATTGCAATTACAAATAATTTAAATTGGAATTATCTCATAGTTAATGTTGAGGAGAAAGTGAATCAATAACTGATTTATTGGCAGAAGACTTACAAGATACAACAGGTCGACTAAAGAGACTGTCTACACTATGTCCGTCCACCCTCTTCTGGAGTACTGCTGCGCGCTATGGGATCCACATCAGACACGGTTGACAAAGGGCATCAAAAAAGTCAAAGACAGACAACTCATTTTATATTATTGAGAAACGGATATGGTATGCAAGTTGAGATGGCAATCATTTAAACAATGACATTTTTCATTTCAGCAGCATCTATTCACAAAACTTCTATCACCAGTTTTCTCTTCCAAATGTAAAGATATTTTGTTGGTGTCCACCTGCATATGGAGAAATGATTTTGCAATAATAAAATGAGAGAAATCAAAACTTGTTCAGAAAGAATTAAGTGTTTGTTTTCCAGCAGGCTGTTTGGTGGTGGAACTGCAGAGAAATAAGTGAAAGGTGGTTCGATGATGCTGTGCCAAGCCCTTAATCGTGAACTGCACAGTAGTCATGTACAAAGATGGAACACAATATTCTTACACAATCTTTCTTGTGGAACAGCACTGATTAATTCAGGTTAAAATATGAATGTTTTCTTGATGATTGAATATATTCAATTTTGCCTTATTTATTCAATCCAGCAGGTTGTAATCTAAACAATTAAAACAGTGTTAGTTAGCATGAGTTTCATCTGGTTCACTAGAATCAACTCCACTAACTGTTGAAATTTTCTTAATAATTGCATCCTCAACCTAAAGTAAGTTCGATTTTGCACCATTTTATTAAAATCTCTTGATATAATTTGCTGAACTTTTAATGACAATTTTCCAACAGCTGATAAGTTAGTGAGCATATCTTAATACACATTTATCTCGTTAGCTTCATGAGCTTGATATGGAATTAAGTACTTGAGTCTCCCTTGTTGAGAAAAAAAATCTTACCTGCATGATGAGCATAGTATTATATCAGACTTCATATACAATATAAGTGAGCAGTCATTACCAAATCAACTGATAACAGACATTTTCGTATTGTATGATGATCTTTGTAAAGCTCCGTACGAGTGCAAGAGTAGTGATTCTGTATGAAACCACATTTCGGCAACTTTAACCTAGCATAAACCACTTTGTTGATTACACAGTTGTCATCGCTAAGAAGTCTCTTACTGGTTACAGACATTTTACACAGTTGAAATGCATTACATAATAGCTTGGACTTTGAAAGCCCAAGGATTTGTCTTGTTTCACCGCCATACCACAAATTCACTGCTGATATAACTATTACAAGTTTAAAGTTACTACAAAGCGGAGCAGCAACCTGTCTTGGAACCTGAACTCACTGATTAATACGAGTGAACCTACAGGGGTGTGCTGAGAAGCAATGCTTCCAATTTTTTTATGTGAAAACTCTTAAAGCTTTTTAAATACAACAAACAAACATAACTATGTCAGTGCACAAGAAACACTGTGCTGTAATCAAGTTTCAAATTTGAAGACTTCATCCACACTTGGATAATCCTCTCCTTCAGTATGACAATGCCAGACCACACAAGAGTGCTGCAACATTCCAATGCCTTGTATTCAGCATCCAATTTTCTTCTGTTTCCAAAACTTAAAGAACACCAAGGACTTCATTCTGATAGTGATGAATTGGTGCAAGCACAGGTGAGGTTGTGGCTCCATCAACAAAATTAGATATTCCATAGTAACAATGTCAACAAATTGGTCTCTCATTTGGAGAAATCTGTCGTCAGGTTGACTATGTTGAGAAATAAATATGTACCCATGAAGAATAAAGATGTAAATTGTTAATAACATTTGTTTTATTTAAAAAGCTTTATAAGTTTTCACTTTAAAAAAATGCAGAGACATTACTTTTTCAGCATGCCCTCATATCAGGTAACACTGTTTCAGACATATTTTGTAAAAGAAACAGGATACAGAAATGTCATTAGCCAATAAATTAACAAACAGTTTCAAACGTATTGACAAAATCTAAGAATTTAAGCCAAATTTTTGCACATTAACCGAAATGACTCCAAACTGAAAATAGGTGTATCTGACATATTTAAATTCACTCTTTTCAGAGGTGTAAACCACTGTGAAATCAGGTGTGTTAATTTTAAGGCATTTGGTGACAAATCTACACAAAATGTGTATTTTTGGTACACTTAGAGGGTGATAACTTAGTAAACGCATTTGTAATTTAGTTCATTACTCCGGGCGGGGACTACTCAAGAGGACGTCATTATCAGGAGAAAGAAAACTGGCGTTCTACGGATTGGAGTGTGGAATGTCAGATCCCTTAATCGGGCAGGTAGGCTAGACAATTTAAAAAGGGAAATGGATAGGTTAAAGTTAGATATAGTGGGAATTAGTGAAGTTCGGTGGCAGGAGGAACAAGACTTTTGGTCAGGCCAATACAGGGTTATAAATACAAAGTCAAATAGGAGTAATGCAGGAGTAGGTTTAATAATGAATAAAAAAAAATAGGAAAGCGGGTAAGCTACTACAAACAGCATAGGGAACACATTACTGTGGCCAAGATAGACACCAAGCCCACACCTACTACAGTAGTACAAGTTTATATGCCAACTAGCTCTGCAGATGACGAAGAAATTGAAAAAATATATGATGAAATAAAAGAAATTATTCAGATAGTGAAGGCAGACGGAAATTTAATAGTGATGGGTGACTGGAATTCAGTAGTAGGAAAAGGGAGAGAAGGAAACATAGTAGGTGAATATGGATTGCAGCTAAGAAATGAAAGAGGAAGCCGCCTGGTAGAATTTAGCACAGAGCACAACTTAATCATAGCTAACACTTTGTTCAAGAATCACAAAAGAAGGTTGTATACATGGAAGAAGCCGGAAGATACCGACAGGTTTAAGACAGATTATATAATGGTAAGACAGAGATTTAGGAACCAGGTTTTAAATTGTAAGACTTTTCCAGGGGCAGATGTGGACTCTGACCACAATCTATTGGTTATGAACTGTAGATTAAAACTGAAGACACTGCAAAAAGGTGGCAATTTAAGGAGATGGGACCTGGATAAACTGACTAAACCAGAGGTTGTACAGAGTTTCAGGGAGAGCATAAGGGAACAATTGACAGGAATGGGGGAAAGAAATAGAGTAGAAGAAGAATGGGTAGCTTTGAGGGATGTAGTAGTGAAGGCAGCAGAGGATCAAGTAGGTAAAAAGACGAGGGCTAATAGAAATCCTTGGGTAACAGAAGAAATATTGAATTTAATTGATGAAAGGAGAAAATATAAAAATGTAGTAAAAGAAGCAGGCAAAAAGAAATACAAACGTCTCAAAAATGAGATCGACACGAAGTGCAAAATGGCTAAGCAGGGATGGCTAGAGGACAAATGTAAGGATGTAGAAGCTTATCTCACTAAGGGTAAGATAGATACTGCCTACAGGAAAATTAAAGAGACCTTTGGAGATAAGAACACCACTTGTATGAACATCAAGAGCTCGGATGGAAACCCAGTTCTAAGCGAAGAAGGGAAAGCAGAAAGGTGGAAGGAGTATATAGAGGGTCTATACAAGGGCGATGTACTTCAGGACAATATTATGGAATTGGAAGAGGATGTAGATGAAGATGAAATGGGAGATAAGATACTGAGTGTAGAGTTTGACAGAGCACTGAAAGACCTGAGTTGAACCAAGGCCCCAGGAGTAGACAACATTCCGTCAGAGCTACTGATGGCCTTGGGAGAGGCAGTCCTGACAAAACTCTACCATCTGGTGAGCAAGATGTATGAGACAGGCGAAATACCCTCAGACTTCAAGAAGAATATAATAATTCCAGTCCCAAAGAAATCAGGTGTTGACAGATGTGAAAATTACCGAACTATCAGTTTAATAAGTCACGGCTGCAAAATACTAACGCGAATTCTTTACAGACGAATGGAAAAACTAGAAGGCGACCTCAGGGAAGATCAGTTTGGATTCCGTAGAAATATTGGAACACGTGAGGCAATACTGACCATACGACTTATCTTGGAAGCTAGACTAAGGAAAGGCAAACCTACATTTCTAGCATTTGTAGACTTAGAGAAAGCTTTTGACAATGTTGACTGGAATACTCTCTTTCAGATTCTGAAGGTGGCAGGGGTAAAAAAAATACAGGGAACGAAAGGCTATTTACAATTTGTACAGAAACCAAATGGCAGTTATAAGAGTTGAAGGGCATGAAAGGGAAGCAGTGGTTGGGAAGGGAGTGAGACAGGGTTGTAGCCTCTCCCCGATGTTATTCAATATGTATATTGAGCATGCAGTGAAGGAAACAAAAGAAAAATTCGGAGTAGGTAGTATAATCCATGGAGAAGAAATAAAAACTTTGAGGTAATTCTGTCAGCGACAGCAAAGGACTTGGAAGAGCAGTTGAACGGAATGGATAGCATCTTGAAAGGAGGATATAAGATGAACATCAACAAAAGCAAAACGAGGATAATGGAATGTAGTCGAATTAAGTTGGGAGATGCTGAGGGTATTAGATTAGGAAATGAGACACTTAAAGTAGTGAAGGAGTTTTGCTATTTGGGGAGCAAAATAACTGATGATGGTCGAAGTAGAGAGGATATAAAATGTAGACTGGCAATGGCAAGGAAAGCGTTTCTGAAGAAGAGAAATTTGTTAACAACGAGTATAGATTTAAGTGTCAGGAAGCCATTTCTGAAAGTATTTGTAAGGAGTGTAGCCATGTATGGAAGTGAAACATGGACGATAAATAGTTTGGACAAGAAGAGAATAGAAGCTTTCGAAATGTGGTGCTATAGAAGAATGCTGAAGATTAGGTGGGTAGATCACATAACTAATGAGGAGGTATTGAATAGGATTGGGGAGAAGAGAAGTTTGTGGCACAACTAGACTAGAAGAAGGGATCAATTGGTAGGACATGTTCAGAGGCATCAAGGGATCACCAATTTAGCATTGGAGGGCAGCGTGGAGGGTAAAAATCGTAGAGGGAGACCAAGAGATGAATACACCCAGCAGATTCAGAAGGATGTAGGTTGCAGTAGGTACTGGGAGATGAAGAAGCTTGCACAGGAAAGAGTAGCATGGAGAGCTGCATCAAACCAGTCTCAGGACTGAAGACCACAACAACAACAACAACAACAACAACATCAACAACAACTCACTAATTATCTGAAACAGACAGCTCATGTTTCCAGTTCTTTTTTTCAATCGCTACCTACTCTTCCTCAACACATGGCAAAAAGAAGGTGTTCAGAAAGTCCCTTGCCATTTCTACCTTATTATTCACTGTTCTGACTTTTCTGCAGCTAATACAAAAGAATGCACACAACAGAAGCAAGAACAACTGTTGTTGCTGATCGACTACATCTGGGACTACCGGAATGCCTAGGAGATGGATGGACAGAAATGGTAAGTGACTATATGAACACACAGTATTTGTTGCAACAACATGTTTTCAGTGAGTATGAAGAGCAACTGAGCCACAGCTTTCTGATCTTCATTTATGCTATTTCTGCATTCTGTGTAAAAAGCTGTATTAGGATGGTATGTTGCAAGATCATAGATCTATTAGATCAGAAACAATGGCTTGCCATATTTGAAGATTTTTTGCTCACTGACACTTCTGAAGCAAGTGACCTTTGTGAGACTTGTCGTAACAACTATACCAAGATATTGATGAAGCTGAAACTAGGCACAGAAATTAATGAAGATCCTTTAGGTATGTTTCAACAAAACTGAAGACTGCTGAGCTGGGACCCCTAGTTCACTTGACATGGGATGACCCAGGTCCAAATTACATACTGATTTTGGAGACGGGAGGATATCAGCCCAATTTATTACAAAGGGTAGCAATCACCACTGCAGATCTGCAAAAGAAAAAGATAATACAGGATCGGTGGGAAGCACGATCTCTCATGAAACAGTTCCAAAACTAGTCTCAAACCAGCCTAAGCTGGTTAAAACCAGATATAAATAGCAATGAAATTTTAAATTCCATTTGGCTTATATAACAGAGACAGGCCAAACACCAGTGAAGGAAGTGTGTTTACAGCCATAAATAACACTGTAATTTCTAGTGACGTTAGTATCTATTCCCTACGCAAAATAATTGTTGTGAAGAAAAGTGTCAAAAGCAGATCTACCATGGTATTCATGTGCTTTTACAGCCTCACAAGTGGTGAAATATTTCAAGGAAAACTTGGGAGAAAGCCATGTGCAAATTTCCTGGGCACATTATATTAACGGGACCAGCTTTCAGCAAGGAGGTTATTTTATTCTACGTGTCTTATCCGAAAATTACATTGAGCAGTTCATCAGAGAACTACCTGATGAGAGTAAGGTCTTAGATCATCCAATTACAAACGGGTCCAAACTTTTCCACTCAGTTAATGCAGGCTAGGGAATCGAAGACCGTAAGTCTGTGAGGACTACAGGTGTCAGTAGGATTGACTGTAGAGCATGGGGAAGGTCACTGTTGAGTGACTGAAAAAAAATCCTGCAACGTCTGAATACATTATTTGTGATGTGTTACTTGACACGATCACGTTGGTTAAATATCTAGGCGTAAAATTGCAAAATTTTATGAAATGGAACAAGTGTATATGGTCGATATTAGGGAAGGTGAAAGGTCGGAGAATTCTTAAAAAAGTGTTGGCGATCTAAAAGGAGACAGCATATAGAAAAGTAGAGCAACCCATGCATGACTACTGTTAGAATGTTTGGTATCCCTAACAGGTCAGAATAAAATGAAGAGATTGGAGCTACTGAGAGGCATGCTGCTAGATTTGTTAGCAGTAGTTTTGGTTGACACACGAGTATTACGGAGATGCTTAATGAATTCAAATGGGAGCCTTTGGAGGGATGATGAAGTTCTTTCCATAAAACACTACTGAGCAAATTTAGAGAACTGGCATTTTAGGCTGGACTGCACAATGATTCAACGGCCACCAATGTACATCTCACGTAAGGACTGCAAAGATAAGATAAGATAAGATAAGATAAGAAAAAGTAGGGCTCGTATGGAGGTGTATAGACAGTAGTTCTTCCCTCACTCCAATTGCTAATGGCAAAGGAAAGGGAATGGAATGATTATTAGTGGTAAGAGATTCCCTCAGCTATGCATCATATGGTGCCTTGTAGAATATGTTTCTAGAACACAGGTAGGAAAATATCCCTGAGTAGTGAGTGCAACACGAAACAGATTTCAGATTACCTGAGTAGTCAACATTACTCATTCATCTCCGAGTCTCAAAATATGTGGTATAAATTGACATATTTCAAAGGTGTTGTGCAATACGCCTTAAATATTTATGTGCTGCGCAAAGTTGTAACACATGGGAAAGAGCTACTGTGATCAAACAGGCACGCCAGAAAGTTATTCTGAAGGCCAAGAGAACTTTGTCACAGGTTCAAATGTAGATTGAGTGTTTTTACCAATCAAAAACTCATCGCAGTTCCACTGCCGACTGCTCCTTGTTAGTTCAGTATCAAGTCATTGTTTGTTTAGTTCACTACACTCTCTCATTCTAGATTTGTTTAGAACCATTCAATGCACAAAGGTGGTGAAAGTGCACCAAAGAAAGCAAAGTCCACTTTGTCAGCTAGTAAGGCGACGGGCACTTTTCTTTTTCTTTTTCTTTTTGTTGATTCCCAAGAATACTTCATAGATTACTTGGGAAAAAGCAGAACAATAAGTGAACCCTATTATGCTTCACTGATGGATCATTTGAAACTTGCGTTGAGTGAAAAAAGACCAGAGTTGGTATGAAGGAAAAAAAGTGCTGTTCCAACAGGATAATGCACGTCACACATCAGGGATAATGGCGAAAGTGTATGAATTGGGCTTTGAGTTGGTTCCTCATCCAGCCTATTCACCAGACTAAGTCCCAAATGACTTTGGCTTGCTGGGAAGAAATTTTCATCAAATAAGGAAGTGATAGTTGTAGTCAACGAGCATTTTGCAGAGTTTGACAGAACCTATTTTTCCAATGGGAAATGGGATGAAAAAAAGCTGGAAGATCACTGGACCAAGTGTACATTCCTTAAAGGAAATACTGTCAAGAAGTAAAGTAAAATGTTTATGAAATGAACATTTTTCCCTTTTCTTACTAGAATTATCAAACCGCCTTCACATAATTATCCTGTGAATGTTGCAGTTTTTTCTACACAAAGACAGATATTGTCTTTGTGGCTCTTCAACAAATTACACAACCATCAAACTTCAAAAACAATACTTAATACAAAATTCAACAAAGCATGTTTGACCTATAAAATAATACCCAGCCATGTAACCATAACTGTAAAAATACATGTCATCTGCAGGACAACAGGAAAAAATGTAAAGCCAAATGGAACATAAATACTGTAATAGAAATAAAACAGATAATCCAACAAAAGAAACTCACTAAAATGGTACAGCACACAAATGCCCATCAATTACATAGTCAAAATAATGCACACATCTTTCACAGATGAGGGATTAATCAAACACACATAAATTTACCTGAACAAGTAAGCAACCTGCTTGAAAAGGCTTCCAAAACATAACATAAAATCAATGGTGTCCCAAAGAAGGTCAAAACAGAAACCGAACATATGATGAAGCAACGAAAAAGGCTGAACGCACCTGAATCCAATGCAAATCTAGCAAGAGAATTAGCTGCCAAGAAAATAAAAAACACAATAATAGTGGACAAAATCATCATAAAGGAAAACATAATGGTAACTGGAGAAAAACCTACAGAAAAAAAATTAATGCAGGAAAATGCAATTGTTAGAAATTCTGACAAAAGCAATTAAATTTTACTCATAAAAGAAAAGGAATACTCTGACAAAACACTAGAACTCATCCAAAGCAACAACATCACAGAATTAACAAGCAATACAACAAACCAATACCATAGAAAGTTACAGATATCACACAAAGAAACAATTTTAACAATTTTAACCATTTTCACACACACACACACACACACACACACACACACACACACACACACACACACACACACACAAAGACGTAGAAGAACTGTAACCAACATTGACAGCTGGCCTGGTACACATCATCTAACTTGCAATTGCTGTCAATCTGTATATGTGGGTCAAACATGCAGGGATTTCAGAACCAAATACGCAGAATATCTTTGAGCACTCAAAAGTAATAGCTCCTACCCAGATTTGCTTGTCACCTAACAGCACAGAATCAGCACCAACAAACATAGAAACTGATTTAAAGATTCTTAAAACTTTTAACAGCCTACACCAAAAATTAACAATCAAAGAAAATTATCACACCCAAAAATTAAAAGCTTAAGTAAGGAAGGATGGGGGGGGGGGAGGTGAAAACCCATATCAAAAACTGTAAGTAACACACTAAATAACCCAATGCATAACGATTCTAAGTTGAAAATGAACAATAAACAGAATGAAAAAAATATTATGTTGTTTGCAGTTGACAAGCTGTAGATTGTGTAGTAAAGTTAAAGCTACCAGCGTAAACAACCACTAGTTTCATGAAGGGTATGTAAACAAATGATATATGCACTTTATTTCCAACTAAAGCCTTGAGACATATCATAAATGAACAACTTCAAATGCCTCAACTAAGTGATTTATGTCTCAACTCTGTACTGCATACAAACTAATGTAAAATATTTGACAATAATCACTCCTTTTACAAATGTAAATACTCTATGCCAAAGATCCATAACACACACATAAGAAGTCAACATGTAACAACAATTTTGCCAAAAGAAAATAAACAAATAAAGCCTCTGAAAATAGCACAAAAAGTGCTGATACGTCTGAGTGAAAACAAAACTACAAAACTGTGTATTGCATACAGTGGAATTCATCTCCAATCACTGTTGCTGTCATCCATATGAATTCCAAGGCAAGCAGTGGCACTGTGTGATAAATTTAAGTATATGGAGAAATTCTAGCAGGAGCACATGTTGAACTGTTGTCACTGGAATGTACTATCAATATACTTTGATAACAACACATCATGTTTGCAATATGGATGCTCTTAACAATACAGCATTCGTTAGCTTGAAGAATGAAACTGAGAAAGTAATGGAATTACTCTTTTCCACCAAAATCAGTAAAACAAAAAAGGTCTGAAGCATGAATATTGAATGCTGATTTACAAAACATCTACGTTTAAATGTGGATCTGTATTTATATCTTTTGTAATTACAAACCACACCTCTGTTTTTGTTTGAATGACGAATTCACAACCATGGACAAAATATCACACTTCAGTTAGCCTCTGTCGTACTCACAATCATGTGATGGGAAACAGAACTGGAGTCCGAGAACCCTTACATAATAACGAAGATTCCCAGAGTCTGGAGGTAATCTTGATCGAGCAATAAGCATTACAACAATTTAACACCCTTCTTCACCTTTTCTTAAGCAGCTCCAAAACCAACTGCCTTCAAAGCAGAAACAAAAAGATTGATTTGTAGCAAACTAACATAGAATATTTCTTTCCACCAACATACAGATCAACCTCCCCACACCCACCCCCACCACCACCCTAAGTCTCAAAATTACCTGACTTTTCCAGTAAATTCAATTTAGCTGAGAATTATCAATTTTTTAGGTAAGTTGCCAGTTATATTCAACAATGTCAGACTCAGTGAGGAAAGCTGACCACATCAGAACTGGGGACAATACACAACCCATAAATACGCTGATCTTACCCGACTAAGGTGATCATCACTGGAGACTATCTGTTGGGGTGGTTCCAACTCAAAGAACCGAGTTCTTCGGTCAACTATAGCTGTGGTAACACAACAATGTGCAATAACTGATGTGTATCGTTTCCCTACAACACAGAGATGGTAGTGAATCTGGGGCAGTGCCAACATTTCGTCACTGTGGCTCTAGAAAGCAGATACCATCGGTTAGAGGTAGCAACAGATGGTTGACCTAAATCCACTTTCCTAGTCCCTTTCAGGCCATTAGCAATACTGCAGGATGTCTTTTGGGTTGAGAAACTCATCAGCTACAATCCAGCAGCTGCTAAAGCATATTACGGGGTTTGAAGCGAAATCAGTATATGGTGTATCTGTATGACGTAATAGTGTTTTTCAAGAACTTAGAGGAAGATATCACCCACACACAAAACATAATGGAACAACTAAAAGCCCCGCACCTCACATCGGCTTAACCAAATGACACTTTGCACACAATGAAGTCAGGTATCTCGGGCATGTCATCAGGCAAGAGAGAATCCAACCAGACCATCAGTTACTAGAAGTGGTGGAAGGACCCCCAATCCTGGATGGTAAGGGAACTGTAGTCCCTCACTAGTCTAGCCAACTATTACTGAAGGTTCATGGCTGACTTTGCAAAGACCATGTAACCACTGACACACCCATAAGGGAAAGGGGGAGAATTACCACTGGATGACAGATTGCTAGGAGACATTCATACTGATGAAGCATTTTCCTATGTCAAGCCACAAGCATTTATTATGCATGGGTTGTGTGCTGAGAAAAGAAATGGATGGAAAAGAACATCTAATTGCCTATGCGTGCCAGTATCTTAACAGATCCAAACAGACCTATACCACTTCGGAGAAAGAAATGCTGAACCTAATAAATGACAGAAAATATTTCCATTGCTACCTATACAGATATCATTCACAAAGTGGTTAAGGACCATGTCACACTCAAAGAGTTTCTTGGCCTGAAGGTTCCTAGCAGCTAATAAGATAGGCATTACAGTTTAGTCAGTCTGACTATGGAGTGATAAGCTCACCTAGCAATTCCCACACAAATGCAGACACACCGAGTTCAGTGTCTCAGTCACCAAACATATCACACACAAGGGATTGATAAACAAATAAAACTGTGACCCAGGCTGCCAATGGTTTATTTCCCAGATGCAGTTTGTGGTCAGCAAAAGAATTCTGTGTAATTGAGTAGGTAAGTGACTTGTATTGCAATCTAGCTTGAGTAAGAAGGTGCTGAGACAGGCTTACGATTCACTGGTTGCAAGACACAGGAAACAGTGTGCCACAAATCAACCTGTTGTTGCCCATTATGGATGGCAATCAGCAAACAGACCGCACATCATGTGCGGAGCAAGCACAGTTGTATCACCAATGTGGGCCACTGTAATGGCTACAGGAAGCCAGTGCTTGGATCGGTTTTTCTAAGATGTTGGCCACAACTGTTGTTCCAGATACAAAAGCTCATGTTTCATAGACTTTTTGCTTCAAATAATAATTACTGTCATATCACAGAATACTGACCATTCCTCCTGGGATACCATGTATGCCAGTAATGCACGAGACTACACCACTGTACCATTGCCCCAAGTACCACTTCCTGTGTTTCGGTTGTGGTTGCCCTTGCAGTATTTTACATCTTTAGGTATCACAAGCAAAAAAACTTTTGAGATTAGCATTATTGCCATCTCAAAATCTAAATCCTGAACTAGTGTGAATTTAGCTGGCACCCAGAACCATAACTGTCTCACTGAGAGTGCAGATACACTGACACTGACAACCTATACACCCATGTGTCTACAGTGCCTACCAGTCCAGGAAAACACACACACACACACACACACACACACACACACACACACACACACACACTGTTCAGCAGTATCACAGAGTTAATTTGTGAACAACGTATTTCTATCTTCCATTAATGTAAGTAAGAATTCTGTTCATATGTATGCATGCAGGATATGCACACCTCCCAACAGGGCAAAACTGCAAGAGCTATATTACAACTGTGCCAGCCCTACTCAACAGTATCAATGCTGCCAAGGAAACATGACCATGCCACAACTGGGGCCCATATACATCCCATAAATGAATTGATCGTTCCTCACCAAGGATGCAATCAACAAAGGCCATTCACTTTTTTTTATTTATTGGGTTGTGTGGGTCATGTGAGCCAAATCTACTTGCTCAGGGAACAATTCAATGATCAGTTAACAGACTGCTGATTAGAAAATTTACAAATAAAAGAAACGAAACAATTAATAAAACTTTAAGAAAGTAAGAGTATACTAAGAAATAACACACTAAAAATACAAATCTCAATTCTAACAAGGAACTTCTGTATAGAATACTCAGGGTACACCACAAAAAACCCTTAACTTAAGATTTGAATACTTGTGGTTTATCACTCAATTTTTTCAGACCTACTGAAGTCTACTGAAAGTAAACCTGCTGAACAGTATGTAATTTTATATATAAAGCTCAAGGAACTACTATCCAAGTACAAATTGTTTTTCTGTTTAGTGTTGAATGAATGAATATTTCAATTCCTTCTGAATGAATCAATGCTGTCAACAATGAATCCTTCGAAAAAGTATACAGTCAGGGACACTCTAACAAAGGCCTACAAAAATTTCACTGACACTGCAGACCTGTCTGTCCACTCTTTTGTCAACAGAGAAAGTTCTTGGTGACTGCATGGAGCTTCCCCAAAATATACCTTAGGACATAACATAATGAAACTAAGCAAAATAAACAAACCTTTGACTTTTTAGTTTCAAATACAGAAGAGATTATTCTTATAGTGTAAGTTTCTCGACAAATCTGAAAGAAGCTTTTCATCTACTCTCTGTCCCAAGAATTTTAAATGGTCAGCTTTAGTGCCTGACTGCCTGACTGACTGACTGACCACTTTACGACAGTAAAATTTCACTTATCCAGGAGTTCAATGTCAGAAACTGTATGCATTGTACTTACTGCAGTTGACATTAATCTGCTCTCTGAAAAGTCACATGTTGACGTTACTGACTAAACTATAAGCTAGATCATTTACATTACTTTCTACATCTTTCACAATAAGACTTCTGTCAATTACAAAAAAAAAAGTTTTGAATAGTGTATCATGTTTAGTTACAGACCCAGAGCACAACCCTGTGACACACCCCACTTTACATGGCCCTGGACAGCAAACCGTTGTTGAGCTTTTTTTCCTAATTCCAACTTCAGGAACTGTAATGTATGATCCACATAACCAAATGTTTTTGTTAAATCAAAGAAAATAACTACTGTCCTCAACCTATCCTCTAGCTCTTTAATGCCTCTCACACAAAAGAATTAACTGCATTTTCTGAACATTTTGAGAACACTAATAGCAAAGAAATTGGCCAGTTTTTTCCTTACATGATCTCTTTCTAGATTTTTATAAATTAGTTTCACTAAGGCTCTCTGCGAACTACGCTACTCAAATGAAACACATTGCTGATGCGAGTTGGTAAATTGTCAATTGTGAATCACTTCCTGTGTAGTTAAATAGGGCTCTGCAGAATGAGTGACTGCAGAGTGATTCACCAGTAAATGTAATGTGTTGCTAACCAATTGCCATGACTCGGCATCTGTGTTGCCACGCAATATGATTATGTCGTGTCTTCGAACGCAGTTCTGTATTGGTTTGTGAAAATGAATGAGCAGGTTGTGAGAATTACCTTTGTACGGGGAGCTGAAGAAAAAGTCCCATTTTATACTGCTACAAGCTCCCAGCTATGAATATTTTCACCCATCACCCCCCCCCCCCCCCCCAACACACACACACACACACACACACACACACACACACACACACACACACACATTATGCCTTTATCATATCACACAAAGTATTTATGACTACTTGTTCTTCCTGTTCTTCCAATACTCTTTCTTTCATTCGCTAAAGGCCCTATTCCTTTCTTCAGTTCACTTTGGTCTTTGGGCTTTAGGTGCTGTCTTCTCTGATATTACCTCCCACTTGGTATTTTGTGTCTATAGACGCTTTTGTCTGTGATGTTTGCTGAATCTATATGTGCTTTTTCCAGATCAATTTTGACTTGTGCCATCCAAGGTCTCGTGGTTTCACTATTTTTCATTATTATTATTATTATTATTATTATTATTATATTTATTATTATTATGTGATAGCATATTAGTTATTACTATGTATCCTTAATATTGAAATACCAAGTACAATCAAAAGGTGCTCAGATGAACCAGTACACTCTATGTTGCGCACAGCAACAGCAGTTTCCCATTTCAGTTTTGTGCAATGAGCAGGGCTGTGGTGCCAGCCAGTCATCAACCAGCTACCGATTTATATCATCTGCCTGTTGCATTTCTTTACAGCTGCTCATGTCAGGAAACTGACTACACCTAACTGAATACAGAATTAATATAGGGTCCATTGTTCTTTGTAATCCTAATTGATATTTCATCATACCCACATGATTCTGTACTATTTAGTGATTCAATAATTGATTCATTGTCACCCTGGTTAGTTCCCTGAAGTTACATGCAATATAATTGTCTCAGAACAACAGTTTTTATGAGTTCCACACATCTATTTACCTTCAACAATAAAATTTTGATTTAACTTGGCAACTCTCAGCAGGAAGTGATTATTAAATATTTTTCACAACTCTGGTGGATCACTAACAGTTTCATTCTCATATGAGTAGTGTATTATCTTGAGTGCCCGCATTCTATCCTGATGCCTTTTTCACAAATGACCATTTAGTTTTAATTTTGTGCTGAGAGTTTTCTATTCTCTTGGTGTAATGCTGTACAGAGTGGCAGCCAGTCAAGGAGTATTTTCGTGAATTGGTTTAAAAATTTTATTTAAAATGCCCCAGTCAGATCTTTACAAGTTTCCTCCCACAGAAACTTCAGCTGTGTCTATGTGACACAAGTTGCCTGTCTTCCAGAACTGATTCAATTCTGTCCTGTTAAAGGTGCTGACAAGAGATGCCTTGAGCCCTCTGCTTAAACCGCTAGCGAATTCACGCCAGCAGTTTTACCCAACAGCGTGCATGAGGTACAGGTCTTGTGTCGACTCTGGAGGATCCTGCAGTGCACAACACAGTTGCTTCTCTTTCTTGCCATCCAGACCCCGAGCAGAACAGATGTCTTTCTTGAGAGGCACAGCATCTGGCTCTGCATTTCACATCCGGCCACTGACATCAATTAACATGAACAGCCTCCCCATCCGTTGCCCACATATTTAGTTGTTCGTCTTCCTAGACTTGCCTACACTTGGTAATTTCTGACCTTAAGTGCACCCTTTGTATTCTCTATATTGAAATATATTCTCTTTATTTATATGCCAGAACAGCTGTACAAAATGAACATTAGTGGCTTCAGTCTGAGCAGCAATCAGGTCCATTGACTGCCTATGTCATCAGCCCAGAAGACAATTCTCCTGTCAGTACCTCACTGTCTTTAATGAAATCATTACACAAAGGACTGAGGTCTTCTGTCACTTTACTGAGAACTGTACATGGTAAAAAGTGATGGGGTTGTCCTTATGTAATGTTTCCTACAACTATGGGCCTTCACTGCACACACGGCTGCTATCTAGCAACAAAATCACCATCATCTCTTTTATGTTTTTATTTTAGACTTACCAAAAATGTTGGATATCTTCTTCATCTTACTTGCTCCCACAATTAAGGAAATTTCTCTCTACAGGACCCTGACCCTTGGCTAAGTATATTTTCAACACTAAAAATGAAACTACCTGTGGTGTCACCGTCACACACCACACCTGCTATGTGGTAGCCTTTAAATTGGCCGCGGTCCGGTAGTATACGTCGGACACACGTGTTGCCACTATCAGTGATTGTAGACCAAGCGCCGCCACACGGCAGGTCTAGAGAGACTTTCTAGCACTCTCCCCAGTTGTACAGCCGACTTTGCTAGCGATGGTTCACTGTCTACTTACGTTCTCATTTGCCGAGAAGATAGTTTAGCATAGCCTTCAGCTACGTCTACATCTACATTTATACTCCGCAAGCCACCCAACGGTGTGTGGCGGAGGGCACTTTACGTGCCACTGTCATTACCTCTCTTTCCTGTTCCAGTCTCGTATGGTTTGCGGGAAGAAAGACTGTCTGAAAGCCTCCGTGTACGTCATTTGCTATGACCTAGCAAGGCGCCATTATCAGTTACTATTGATATTATGAACTATGTACCGTCAAGAGCGACGTTCATCATTCATGGATTAAAGTTAAGTATTCCACCAGCTACGTCCGTTGTTTCTAAATTCTAATTTCCTTGTCCTGTTCCAGACCTCACGCCAGCCTGCGTGAACTAAAACGCGTGCCTTTCGGCCTCCTCTAGTAACACGGTGTTGGCTCTCCTGCCAACCACAACATTGGCCACGAGGCACAATCGCGTTCTTATCGATATTGCCCTGATTTACTTGTGTAATGGCTTCGCCACAATCTCCAGATGTACTGTTCGAATTTTATCACTTACAGAATCAGCAGACGCAGGCCTTACTGGATGCCCTTGGACGGCTTGTCCAGGGTCAACGTGCGATGCAAAACGATGCGACAGCAGCCGCTTCACCGCTAACACAGCCACAACATGCTGTTGCACCCACTTTTCGACCTTTTGATGCACTGGAAAGCTGGATGGAGTGGTCACGCCAATTTGGATTCCATCTCGCTGCCTACAGAATTCAAGGTAACGAGTGGCAGCCATTTTTGTTGTCTTCCGTCGGCGTACAAACGTACCGTGTCATAGTCAAATTATTTCCTCGACGCTATGTAGCAACTATGTCCTACAAAGAAATTTTGTCTGCATTAGATGCATATTTCAAAGAATCAGTCAATGTAGTTGCCAAACGGTATACCTTCTTTCATACAAAATGTACGGCAGGTCAGACTAATCGGGAGTGGGTTGCAATCTTGCAAGGCCTTACTAGGGATTGTGCTTTTGAGTGTCAATGTGGACTCCCTTATTCAGATACTATGGTATGTGATGCAATTGCAGAGAACGTTTCTGATGTTCGTATAAGGGAACAGATTTTGAAACTAGTACATCCCTCCCTTCAACAAGTGATGGACATATTGGATCGGCAGGACACACTTGACTGTGCTCAGGAATCATTTGAAACTTCGCCAGCAGTGTGTCAGGTTAACCGGCCTACAGGGCGAGCTGCACGGAGCAGTAAACAGCCCTCGCACCCCGACGGGCCACTGCCGCCAGGCTCTCAGCCACGTGTGCCGTGCCGGCAAGCAAATGCAGCGATCAAATCATGCCCGCGGTGTGCTACTAAACATTCACGTGAGAACTGCCTGTGACGCCAAGCTATTTGCTTTTATTGTAATAAAAAAGGACATGTTCAGAGTTTGCCAGAAAAAGCTCAGATCGGAAGCTCAAAACCATTCCAGGCCTTTTGCTTCTAGCCGGAATCCGAATCGAACCAAAGATACTCAGGCTCGCGAAACTTCACCCATGGAAATTCATGTAGTTCATTGCACTCCGCGCAGTGCCACTCTAACAGTGACTGTGTTCGTCCCAAAAATAGTGTGCATCGCCATCGACGGAACTCCCATCAAGTCGCAAGTGATTGTGTACCAGTGTCAGTTCACGTTGCAAGAGACAGTCGCTCTTGTCGTCAGCAGGACAATAAACTTTTTGTAGACTTGGACATTAATGGCAAAGTGATACCATTCCAGCTCGATACCGGAGCTGCAGTTTCACTGATCAATCAAGACACTTACAAACTGCTGGGCACACCTCCGTTTCGTGCCGCAAATGTTAAGTGAACTAGCTATTCAGGTCAAGAGATCCCGGTGTTAGGACAGTGCAGCCTTCTTGCAACATACAAAGGACAAACAAAACTTGTGTCATTTTACGTCCTTTGTTCTTCTTCTGCAGTGAACTTGTTTGGTTTCGATTCATTTCAGTTGTTTAACTTGTCTATAGTAAATCAGTTCCTATCAGTGAACCAGGCGGTGCCTTCAGACTGTGTTCCTCGTCTATGTGAAGAATTTGCGGACATTTTTGCACCGGGCCTCGGTTGCGCTAAGAACTATGAAGCACATTTGGAACTGAAAGTAAACGCGCAACCGAAATTTTTCAGAGCGCGCAATGTTGCCCACGCATTGCATGATGAGGCCGCAAAAACATTACACGATTTGGAATCAAAAGGTGTAATTGAACGTGTGCAGGCTTCTCTCTGGGCATCACCCTTACTAATTTTGCCAAAACCTTCGGGAAAATTGAGACTTTGTGTGTACTTCAAAGCAACAGTGAATCCACAACTAGTGATTGCAACTTTTCCTTTACCCCACCCGGAAGATCTTTTTGATGAACTGTGCCCGGGTAAATATTTTTCGAAGTTGGACCTCGCAGATACGTACTTGCAAATACTGGTGGATGAAGAATCCCAGCACGTTTTGGTGGTTAACACGCATCTTGGGTTGTATCAATTCAAACGACTACCATCCGGGTGTGCATCTGCCCCTGCATTGTTTCAGCAATACCTACAAACTGTTTGTGCGTCGGTCCCTACTGCAGCAAATTATGTGGACGATATTGTGATCTCCAGAAAGACGGAAGAACAACATTTGGCCAATCTCAGAACATTATTTCAGGTCTTTCGACAAAATGGTCTTCGCTTGCGGAAGGACAAACGTGTGTTTTTTGCTTGTGACTTGCCCTACTTGGGACAAGTACTCAATGCCCAAGCCATACATCCCAGTCCAACGCACCTCCATGCTATACAAGACTTGCCGTCGCCGCAGAATTTGAAGCAGCTACAGAGTGTGCTGGGAAAAATAAATTACTACCACCGCTATGTGCCGCATGCCTCTTCCATTTCAGCCCCGCTTCATCACTTACGCCGTAAGGGTGTTCCGTTTGTCTTGACGACGGAGTGTGAACGCGCCTTTCGCCAGTTGAAATCGGCGTTGCTTTCCAATACTTGCCTTACACCATTCGATCGCCAGAAGCCCCTCTTGTTGATGGTGGATGCATCGGATTTCGGGATCGGTGCTGTGCTTGCGCACAAAGATGGCTCGCACGATTGCCCTATTGCCTTTGCCTCCAATGTGCTCTCGTCTGCTCAAAGATCGAGAAAGAAGCATTGGCTCTCGTATTTGGTGTTATAAAGTTTCATGATTTCTTGTATGGTCGTCACTTTACCATAATCACAGACCACAAACCTTTGACATCGCTTTTTCATCCGACCATGCCTGTACCTACATGTACAGCGCAGAAATTCATTCGCTGGTCTATTTTCCTCTCACAGTACCACTACAATATCTTGTATCGGTCCACTGCTAAGCACAGAAATGCCGATGTGTTGTCCCGCTTGCCTGTTGCTGAGGATAGGGCATTCGATTCCTCTGAACTTGCTTGCATGTTCATTGATGCGGAAACCGATGATGTGGTCGAATCGTTTCCGACTGATTTTCGTAGTGTAGCTACAGCCACAGCTGCCGACCCTGTCCTTGCTACAGTTCTGCGTTTTGTTGCTACGCAATGGCCCTTGTCAGTCACGGATCGGGGACCCGTTGGTTAGCCGATTTTTTGCTCACAAGGAGAGAGGTTTTGTAAGATGTAGTGTTTTGCTGTTGCGTTCTGATAATGATCAGTCCAGAGTCGTGGTCCCACGTTCGTTACAGTCCTCTGACTTAAAGCTTCTCCACCAAGGACATTGGGGTAAAGTGAGAACGAAACAACTTGCTCTTCAGCACCGTACTTGGTTCGGAACAGATGCCGCAATTACGAATATGTGCTCTTCTTGCATGGTGTGTGCCGAACAACAATCAGCACCACCGCGGAAATTCTTTGCATGGGCAAAAGCCACTTCCCCTTGGCAACACTTACACATCGATTTTGCTAGTCCATTCTGGAATGCTCGATGGTTGCTTGTGGTAGATTCATTCAGCAATTTTCCTTTTGTTGTCCGGATGTCTTCCACGACGTCATCTGCCACCATCCAAGTGTTATCCACTATCTTTTGCATTGAGGGTCTTCCACAGACTATTGTTTCCGACAATGGCCCACAATTCATGTCCGCAGAATTTCAGTCATTCTGTAAGGCCAATGGTATTGAACATCTGACGTCCACGCCATTTTCGCCACAGTCAAATGGTGCCGCTGAACGATTGGTCAGGACTTTCAAGTCACAGATGTTGAAGTTGAATGAGACGCATTCTCGGGAGGATGCGTTATTGCTTTTTTTGTCCTCGTATCGCTCTCAGCCCCGAGATGGTCGCTTGCCGGCTGAGTTGCTCCACGATAGTTATAATTGAACCTTGATGTCATTGCTACATCCGCCGCATCAGGTTCCTGTGCAGCGGCAGACACCTGCTTTTGCTCCAGGCAACGTTGTCTACTATCGCCACTACCGAGGTTCACGGCATTGGCTCGAAGAGCGCATTCTTCGCTGCCTCGGCCGCGCTATGTATCTGGTTTTGGGGGCCTCTTGTGAGGTGCGTCGGCATTTCAATCAGCTGTGCCTCTGTCGTCGCACGGAACCTGCCGCTCGCCGTCTGCTTTCAGCGATGGTGCCGTCCAGTCAGCGCCCCAGGGACCCATCTACTGGCTCGCCTCAGCCCCAGGTGTTACCGACGCTGCCTTCCATTTTGCCCCATGGCGATGCGCCGTCACCACCGCCGCCGCTGCCTATTCTCCCGCAGTGGACGCAGCGCTACAACCGCCGGGCGCCTCCGTGGGTCATGTGCCGCCGATCGCTTCCCGTGACCAGTTGTCCACCGACATGGAACTCTTGCCCGCTCCGGACCATATGTCGTCTTCGCCCGTCGGGTGCCCCGGCGTGATGGAGGTTGACCCTTCGGCACCTCCTGTCTCTCTACAGGCACATACACCGCATGTTGGCGTGCACCGTGGAGCAGGTTTTCAGGCGTTTCCTAGCTCCTCACGGTCCGAATGGCAAGGTGTGGGTGGCACAGCCTCGCCTGTTGTTAGGCTCCCCACCTTGTCGTATACGTCAACATGGGGTCGTTCCCACGGAGGGTGGAAGCCTTATGCCACAACCGTACGCTGATTTGCGGGAGAGGAATGTGGTGTCACCGCCAGACACCACACTTGCTAGGTGGTAGCCTTTAAATTGGCTGTGGCCCGGTAGTATACGTCGGACCCGCGTGTCGCCACTATCAGCAACTGCAGACCAAGCGCCGCCAAACGGCAGGTCTAGAGAGACTTCCTAGCACTCGCTCCAGTTGTATAGCCAACTTTGCTACCAATGGTTCACTGCCTACTTACGTTCTCATTTGCCGAGAAGATAGTTTAGCATAGCCTTCAGCTAAGTCATTTGCTACGACCTAGCAAGGCGCCATTGATCAGTTACTATTGATATTGTGAACTATGTACCATCAAGAGTGACGTTCATCATTAAGTATTCCACCAGCTACGTCCGTTGTTCCTAAATTTTAATTTCCTTGTCCTATTCCCGACCTCACGCCAGCTTGCGTGAGCTAAAACGCGTGCCTTTCGGCCTCCTCTAGTAACACGGTGTTGGTTCTCCTGCCAACCACAACACTACCATAGTATGTTCTCTTCTTAATGGCCTTACTCTGAACTGCCAGTCTCCATTTCTACACTCTCTCCCTCCCTTGCCTCTCCATTTCTTGTTCATCTTCCTTTAATTAAGTCTTAAGGGCACAGACCCTCACTTTCTGTTCCACTATTATCCTATTCCTATTACAGGTCCTCCAGCATCATGCAGCACTTTGTTAGCTGCCCACTAGCCTCCCTGATAGATTCATGCTTGTGAAACTACTTGCTACACAACATACCCCATAGCTCGCAAACCTACAACATTTTGCACACTTCTCAATTGTGGTCAAATTTTACAATATCTTTAAACAAATGCAATGCAATAATTGAAACTTCTCACACAAACTCAAGACTACCAGTAATGTGACTACTTTGTCCCACTATAAGCATGAAAATTTTACAAGAGTATGTAGCTTAGCTTTTGTCAGTTACAGGATGACAAATGTATCCGAAGTATCTACAAACAAAACAGTAACTCTCAAAAAGCACGCACGCACGCACGCACACACACACACGCACACACACACACACACACACACACACACACACACACACACGCCAGAATCAAAATAACAGCAGCATTCTGAACAGTTACCAGTTATGATGATGTCACACCAAAGATATTAGGATGACTGTAGTCATACACCACCTCGTCATTCATCTAGAGCTGCCTATGAGAGCAAACTCTGTGGAATTCTACCTCATGACACTTCTATAAGTGTTTTGGCTGAGCCTATCTGCTGTTTGTTGGATGCTACCTTGCCCTACACCAGAGCCCTGCTGCTACGACATGCAGCTGACAACCACAATGAGTCTCTCAATATTTGAATACATCAGTAGCCTGGTCGAGGTCAGCTGACTAACCTGACTGTGCCTAAACCCACCTGCCCATTATAATAAATGGTTCAAGAGATAGGCAGTGGTCGTTTTGTGGAATGGATAGAAATGCTAATACAGGCTTATGACAAACGTCTCAGTCAATTCAATGATGTGTGTAGTATCTGTACATAAACCATTTCCGATGCCTACACAAGTTCTATTTTCCAACACTATAGAAGACTGGAAAAATGATATATCTAATATATATCTTCTCAAATGTAACAACCAATACTGAACTCGACTTTTATGTAGCAATCTAACACAAAATTATAGTTTGTCTCGTGCCTTGGCGAAGAGACAGTCCTTTATCAAAGTAACTCAATTCCTGTCATGGGTGACAACAATAACATATTACTTTATTATGGTTATGACATTACTCATCGCACACTTACCCTTGTAGCTGCATAACCACTGCCAGGAAATGTATTATCTGGATGTGAGATGATGTTTTGTGACTCAGAGCTGTCTCCTCCTTTCTCCTGTTCTTGCTTCTTGTTTTTAATAGCACATCGCTGTTTCTTCTGTTGATGACTCTGTTGTTGATGCTGTTGCTGCTGCTGACCTCCCTCTCCATTGCCCTGTAATCCCTCAGTGGATACAGCAGTTGACCGCTTTTGTGGAGGATAATTTGCACGCAAACATCTGAAGATGTCAGGCATAGGGTTACGAGTTTCACTATCACCAAACAACTGCAGTGCTGCCGACAGTACCATCAGTAAATGTAACATATCTTCTGTGTGGCGGTTGCTGAAACGAATAATAGTTTTCATTATTTTAACTTTATTTGTAATGTAAAAATACATCTACAAGAGTATACTGAAAAGTAACACCTCTGAATTTTTATGTGCAAACTCTTAAGCTTTTTGAATAAAACAAAAGTTGTTAAAAGTCTGCATCTTAATTCTCCATGTCTACATATTTGCAAACCTCTGCCACTAGAGGGTTCCAAATTGCAACTTGTAACATGGTAGCATGGAACGCAGCTACTTCATTGCATGAGAAACAGCATGCCGTAATCGAGTTTTGAATTCAAACAGTTTGTGCACACATGGAGCATCCTCTCCTTCAACATGATTATGCCAGACCATACACGATCATTGACATCTTCAATACTCTGATGCTTTGAGTTACTGCCATCAATCAGCTCCACCCAATTTTCATCTATTTCTAAAACTACACACCAGTTTCTTGTTGGTAGAAACAAGTTTGTCACCAGGGTGAATACATTGAGAAATAAGTAGGCAGATATGAAGAATAAAAATGTAGAATGTTAATAATGTTTGCTTTATTTTAAAAGCTTTAAAAGTTTTCAAATAAAAAATTAAGAGACATTACTTTTCAGTACACCCTTGTATGTACATACCTTAAATTGCATATATTTATTTTGAAGATATTTGCTAGATTGATTAGGGCCAGTTGCCAACCTCTGCTAAAAGCAATAATCATCTGCAAGTGGCCTTCCATTTTGTAGCAATTTTCTAATGTTGTATCTTCCATGTACACAAATACGTATGTGAGCAGCCTGAGAGAGCTGTCAACTTTAAGATGTATCTCCTAAGTGTTGTCACACACATTTTCTCTGGTGTCTTGGCAGTTATTTGCCATTTCATTTTTGCAATGTGTAGATGAATCCAGTCCAAACAACTACTGCTACTCACATGTTTCATGTAACGCACAATCTCCATGGCAAAGTTTGGTTTGTTCCTCACAAATAAACGGTTTTTGAAAAGTGAAATGTTATGTGGATATTTGATAGAGCATTCATAAATTAGCTTGCTTTTGATATTTAGTATAACAATAGGTACCCTAGCGCCTATCATAAATGTACATACACTGAGATGACAAACATTATGGGATACCTCCTAATATCACGTCAGATCGCCTTTTGTTTGGTGTAGTGCAGCCACTCAATATGGCGTTGACTCAACTAATCATTGGAAGTTCCCTACAGAAATACTGAATCATGTTGCCTCCACCACTGTCAATAACTGCAAAAGTGTTGCCGGTACAGGATTTTGTGCATGAATTGACCTCTGGGTCATTCCATGTCAGTTCAACCAGGGGCTCCAGCTCACAGTCTCAGATTTGACTGAAATTCAGTACACTAATTCTATCATGTGTGGAACACTCGTGTACAAAGTGTTAGTTTTCCCTGTCAATTAGTTCCAGAATTATGACTTGTGAAAGAAGGTGGCATGACCCGGAAATTGCAACCCGCATCTGGTAATCTATCTTCAGACCCCACTTCAGGTTTTAATAGCTTTCGAACTATTCCACACAGTACAGTGAAATTTTTACAACCCAATAACATCCATTTAGAGAACACACTCCATGAATAAAAACACCAACAACGTATTTCTGAGGGAAAATAAAAAATTCCAAAATCTGATTAAGAAATGTAATACGTTAAAAGGTACATATTGTAGGTGCCTTCTATGCCAAATATATTTCACTCAAAAAGGGTATACATTTTTTTTGTGGTAAGCTTAATGTGGCCTAAACACACACAGAACTCATCATGCCCATATCAGTCACAAAAACTGAGTTACATGCACACGAAAATACAAAAATTTGAAAAATTACCAGAAAAACATGGATTTTCTAAGTGTGGTAGCACAAAAGGGACAAGTGGTATCCAAGCCAAATTTCACACACTGCATGAGTAGACCATAATGATATATATCTCAAATTTTAGCATGTTGTTGCAAGACATTTGTGTACAATGGAAGTTGATAGATGTATTTGGTGATGTGGCCATTGTTCCACAACACAATTTTGTAAAAACGTATCGTAAACTGTTCTGCCTCTTCGTATCCTCTCCCACAACTGTTTACTCACTAAGTAACAATATAGAGACAGATTAACACAACCTATATTTAATGTTTACTGCACCTTAACTGCTAAAAACCAGTCGATTGTGCTTCGAACAGTAGTTCTCCCACACTTTAGTTACTGTACGCTGTACATTGAGCGGCAAATAGCACTGTCTTCCTGACACTGTGGTAGGTACTGGAACTGTCATAAGAATATGCTCAAAAGGAATCCAACACCTGGCTGTCAAACGTGGTCAATGAAATGATCTTGCTGGTGCCATGAAGTTTGCAAATGCATCACCTTCTGCTTCACAGCACTCTGCAACACATCCTAAGTACCATTTGTCATCATAAACAGCAATAACATAGCAACCTGGTTGTATGTTGCTGCTTTTGCTTCTGAATCCTGAGCCGCCAGACATGCTGTGAAGATACATGTTGTGCATAAACCTATAGTTATAACCGGACAGTCTGCTCATCTGCACATTGTTAGAGTCCACTGGAGAAAAGTGATGATGGCTCCTTGTGCCTGCAACAGTTTTAATGTGTCCTAGTCTGCTTTTTTAGCAACTCTTCGACTGATTTCACCTCATCTTTCGAAACATAGAATGATTATATGCCAGAGATATTTTTCTGTACCCAGGTAAATAATTGAAGAGGTGTTAGAATGTGACCTTCTGTAGGGTGCTGCAGACTAGCTCGTGATTCCATGCACTTAATGGTAGCACCATCACATACATTTTTACAATGATTTGTTGCGAAAAAATTCCATTCTGTGTGAATCTGATAATCATGGAAATGCATGCATAAATTTTTGAGATTTTTACAGTTTTTGTACTGACTAGCTGCCCCATCACTGAAGTATTTCGCAAAACGTATGTGAGGCAGCTTGTTTTTCACATATGCCATGACAGTGCGAATGTGGGCATGAACTGCAATGGCATCATGAATTAGAAACAGTCATTAAAAACGTACTGGTTCATGACAGACACATCACCTGATTCACCTCTATAGTAAATCACAAATGGCTGGAGAGTTGCTTGGCTGTTGTCCCAATGATATCCTTGGATGGCATCTTGAACTATAAATGCATAATTTTCAGAAAAGTCTAGTATTATTGTAATTTCATCTTGTTTCAAATTATCCTTACAAAACTGGAGATAAGCTGATTGTGCAGTTGCTGTAAAACTGTGTGTGATCAGTTTGTCCGTTTTTTGACAACACATTTCAACAAAATCTTCCACTGTACTTTGCTTTGCTTTGCTTCAAGACTTGTGCAATCTTTGTTTCAAGACTTGTGCAATCTTTGTTTCAAGACTTGTGCAATCTTTGTTTCAAGACTTGTGCAATCTTTGTTTCAAGACTTGTGCAATCTTTGTTTCAAGACTTGTGCAATCTTTGTTTCAAGACTTGTGCAATCTTTGTTTCAAGACTTCCCTTGTGCAATCTTTGTTTCAAGACTTCCCTTGTGCAATCCATGTGTGTCCATTGTTTATAAGAAACAAGTTCATCTTCATCCATAAGGAGTTCACCATACAGTTTGTTATTCATGTGTTCTGCAAGATTTGTCTTACAAGGGCACTTTTCACACCTGTGTATCATGCACAGGTAGGAACTGATGTCACACACTAGCAGCTTCATTGCACCTTTGTAATCCAGACCAGAATCCTTTATAGCAGCAAACATCAGCTTAGCATTTTGATGGGTCTCACATACACAAACATTGTGTGTGCCCCTTGTACTAACAGGCACAACCCATTTTGGCTGAAGATTGAAAAAAGATGATAAACCTACTTTGGTATTGGGATACTTTTCCATAATTCTACATATAGTTCTGATACATTGCATAGCCACAGTCTTTTTTGCATCTATACATGTACATTTCCCATTTTCACCATTACATAGTCTTTTTTTCCAGGCATTATTCAGCTGTACTCATTATTTTCATAAAACTCCAACACTAGCACCTTTATTTCTTAACTCAATTGCTTACCCCGAGCCTGCTAAAGTTGTGGAAGCAATCCTTGGGTTGCTTCTATTTTCCTAGCTTGCTTTACCTTACACGTAGAAACATTGAATTCCTTTGCAGTGTAGTCAATAGACCAGCTGGAAGGTGCAAGGGTAAGGATAAGTACTTTTTCCTGCTGTGTGGATATGGCACATTTTTCTTTCAAATCATGCACAATTTTGTCCAAATCAGAGCATTTCTGGCATGATTTCTGTTCCATTGTAGCAGATAGTTCTTCCTCTTCCACCATTAGTGTGTCAGCTATTGTGTTTTTTAATTCCATTTGAGCTTCTTATAGTTTTCTTCTACCATAGCTGGGCCTGTCCCTTTTCCCAACTTTGTGTGTCTTCATGGGATATTCTTCATTTCTTAGCAGTGTAACACACCTGGAACATAACTTTTGTCCTGGTTTCATGTTAAGTCCCATGCACTGATTCACTTTCAATACTGATTTTATATCAATTTCTCTGAGGCTACACTTCACTGTCTTCTTATGAATCCAAAATGGATCAAAACAACTTCTTTGTAGGAAAGAATACTTATGTGGAAACACTAAAATTTCCTGGAACTGTACTTCTTGTGCCCACAGGGTGTATCCTGGATCTCCATAGCAAGAAATCTTGGTCCGATTCATCCAGATCATACAGGACAAAGCGAATGCAACATTTTGTTTCGTATGTTGTTTTATGACAGTCAGATGCTTGTGCTCTACCAATACTGCAACTTGTTTGAACAAACGCACCACTAGTACACTTTTCTGTCTCCATAATGACTTTCCACAACAGTACTGACCAGTCTGAACTAGAATCTTAAAACTGTGAGTAACCTGTAATGTTTGCTTGTTTCCTTTGTTGTTCCTGCCTAACAATGACTCATTCTGTCCCTGAAAACTACCATTGTTTAACATTCTGTTGCCTAATGGTTCCCAATAATTGCTGCAGCTTTATCTGAAACAAGCTGTCTGCATCATCACTATTCCTTGCTAAATCATGTTAACAGAAACGTAACCAAATACATCTCCGTCAACTTTTATTGTACACAAATGCCTTGCAATAACAAGTTGAAATTTTGCCACTTATTATCTCATGGTCTACTTATGCAGTGTTTGAAATTTGTCTTGAATATCACTTGCTCCTTTCGTGCTAACACACTTAGAAAATCCATGTTTTTCCGGTAAATTTTCAAATTTTTTTTTATTTTTGTGTGCATGTAACTCTGTTTGTGTGACTGATATGTACAAGATGAGTTCTGTGTGTGTTTAGGCCACGTTAAGCTTACCACAAAAAAAAAATGTATACCCTTTTTGAGTGAAATATATTTGGCATAGAGGGCACCTACAATATGTACCTTTTAACGTATTACATTTTTTTAGTCACATTTTGGAATTTTTTATTTTCCCTCAGAAATATGTTGTTGGTGTTTTGATTCATAGTGTGTGTTCTTTAGGTGGATGTTACTGGGTTGTAAAAATTTCACTGGACTGTACGGAATAATTCCAAAGTTATTAAGCGCTGAAGTTGGGTCTGAAGATAGATTGCCAGATGCGGGTTGCAATTTCCGGGTCACGCCATCATCTTTCACAAGCCATAATTCTGGAAATAATTGGCAGGGGAACTTAAAATTTTGTACATGAGTGTTCCACACTTGGTAGCATTGGTGTGCTAAATTTCAACCAAATCTGAGACTATCAGCTGGAAAATTTTCTCAAATTGGTTGAATTGACATGGAATCACCCCCCTCCATTATGTCCCATAAATGTTCAATGGCACTAATGTTGGGTGATCAAGGTGAGCAACTCATTTGCTCGTATTGAACAGCATGTTCTTCATACCAGTCACAAACAATTGTGGCCCAGTGACATGGTGCCATCCATAAAAATTCCATCATTGTGTGGGAACAAATGGTTCCAAGTAGCTGAATGTATCCATTTCCAGTCACTGATCATTCAGTTGGACCAGAGGACCAGTCTATTCCATGTAAACACAGCCCACACCATTAGGAACCACCACCTTGTACAGTGCATTGTAGAATACTTCAGTCCCCTGTTTCATGCAGTCTGCACCACACATTATGAGCTCTTCCCAACTGAAATTGAGACTCCTCTGACGAGACCACAGCTTTCCAACCAATATTATCACAAGCCCAATAGAGGTGTTGCAGGCAATGCCATCCTACTAGTAAAGGCACTCACGTCGGTCTGCTGCTGCTATAGCACATTAATGCCAAATTTTGCTGCATTGTCCTAATGGATACATTTGTTGTATGTCTCACACTTATTTCTGTGGTTTTTTCAGGCAGTGTTACTTATCTGTTAGCACTGACAACTCTATACAAATGCCACTGGTCTTGCTCATTACGTGAAGGCCATCAGCCACTGTACTGTCTATGGTTACACGTAATGCCTGAAATTTGGTATTCTCAGCACACTCTTTACACTGTTGATCTTGGAATACTGAATTCCCTAATGATTTCCAAAATGGAATGTCCCATGTCTCTAGCTCCAACTACCATTTCATGTTCAAAGTCCAGTAATTCCCATCACGTGGATATAATCATATCAGAAACCTTTTCACAAGAATCACCTGAGCACAAATGACAGCTCCGCCAATGCATTGCCGTTTTGTACCTTGCGTACGCAATCCTACCACCACCTGTAGAAATGCATATCACTACCCCATAACTTTTGTCAAATCAATGTATTTGTTTCACACTTATTCGTTACCCAACTTGCCTTACCTCATGTCTGCATGTCTGCTATTGACATGCAGCAGAGCAACTCAGTCACTTCTGGAGTGTTAGTTTTATTTCATGTTTTGAAGTCCCTGTTAACACAAACTGTTAAACTCAGTACAATACTAGACTAATTTGAAAATGATATATCGAAAAAGCACACAAAATTCCATTTAATTTCTTATTGTTTGTGATGAGATGCAAAGCGTTGCTTTCAATTGATGCCAGGCATCGCATGACACAAGTAATGAGCAGTATTTGCTACGGGCTTACTCCATCTACATACTGCAAAAATTAAATTACAGATTTTTCCGAAACACCAGAGAATATGCAGCTGACAACTGTTATGACAGATATGCAGTATGAGTATATCATGTATAGTAACAGTTCTCTCACACTTCACTTCATTGAGACATACTACTATCATTGCTGACAATAGCTAACTGTTACAAACAACATAATCAATTCCGTTTGCTAATAAATCTTCAGTCAATTCACATGTTTGTTCCTATATTTCATAAGCTTGTATTTTATTTATTATATGTCTGTGCAGGACTTGTTGTTGTTGTTGTTGTCTGCAGTCCTGAGACTGGTTTGATGCAGCTCTCCATGCTACTCTATCCTGTGCAAGCTGCTTCATCTCCCAGTACCTACTGCAACCTACATCCTTCTGAATCTGCTTGGTGTATTTATCTCTTGGTCTCCCTCTACAATTTTTACCCTCCACGCTGTCCTCCAATACTAAATTGGTGATCCCTTGATGTCTCAGAACATGTCCTACCAATCGATCCCTTCTTCTAGTCAAGTTGTGCCACAAACTTCTTTTCTCCCCAATCCTGTTCAACACCTCCTCATTAGTTATGTGATCTACCCATCTAATCTTCAGCATTCTTCTGTAGAACCACATTTCGAAAGCTTCTATTCTCTTCTTGTCCAAACTATTTATCGTCCATGTTTCACTACCATACATGGCTACACTCCATACAAATACTTTCAGAAACAACTTCCTGACAAAACTTAATATGTTAATTGTTGAGTTTCTCTCTTATCTACAACTGAAATACCCTTCAACATTCACTAATATGTGGTGCATCTCAATTAATATGCTAAAGGAACCACAGACAGACAGGTTTTCTCACTGGTGTTGTAATCATTTAACTACAGACTTGTATACAGGAAACCAAGTCCAAGATGAAGTCCAAACATGTAATTTTTCATATGTGCCCAATATGAAAAACAGAGTGATTGTGTTCTTCACATTGCTGCTTAATATTTCATATCCCTACCATCTGTCGTTACTGACAAACTGATTTAATGCCTCAGAGGTAGGGGGAAAAAAACTCTAGCTGTGCAATTGTGCACTTAAGTACAGTGTGTGTGTCTTACTTTTTATTGCTTGGCCAGTTTCTTGAATATTCACATATCTTAGCACACTGTAGAATGAAACAACATTTTCCTCCATGTGCAGAAGGAGAAGGTGGCCATGAATATCCTGAGTTACTTTCTTCATTGAACACATCTGCTGAGTCTCTGGTACTCATGCCAAGTTTCTGCTTCAGTTTTCATACACAGCGTGACTCCAACTTGTGCCATGGTAGTTAGTTCCTGTTCTCTTTAACTAAGCAATCAACACAGTTGACTAACTCCTACACTCAAAATAGATGCGTGCACATGTAGCCTTTGAGGAGAGTGGTAGTGATCTTAATGAGAATAAGATACAAGTGGTTTACAAGGAGATCTAATGACATTATCATGCTGAAAAACTTCAGAGATATTCAGAGATAACTTGGGTTTTTCAAGTCTATCTCGCTGCAACAATTTGAACATGTACTAGCTGTTTGGCAGAAGTTGACTAAGAAATGAAATGAGGCATTTGCAGTTTAAATGACTCAATAGCTTAATAGGCATTTTCCCCCCTATAGCAACTTTAACTGTGTTTGAAAAATGCAGTTCACAGAGAAAATTGTAGTTCACAGGTGGCTATCCACTTTGGTACCGACATCTTTATTATTGTTCTTATTTTAGTCTTAAGTCCAAAGACTAGTTTCATGCATCTCTTCACATTAGTCTCCACTGTGTAAGCCTTTTCATTTCTTCTGCAAAATACATCCATATGAACCTGCCAACTGTAGTCAAGCTGTGGTCACAGTCAACAATTTTTACACATGAGACTTACCTCCAATGCCAAATTAACTGTTCTACCAACACCTATGTTTGTATTTCTTAATTTAGCCAACTTATGCTATAAAGCTCTTTTCTCCCCAGTTCATTTCACTACTACTACTTCATTGGTTATCCAGTCTATCCACACCACTGAAAAAGCTTCTAGTCTCTTCTTCTTTGTACTGTTTAGAGTCCATATTTCACTTTCACATAAAGATACATTCCCAATAAATACTTTCAAAAAATACTTGCTGACACTTACATATTTATATTCAATGTCGGCATGTTTGTCTTCTACAAACTGGTCTTTCTTGCTATCCCCAGTCTGTATTTTCTGTACTCCCTACTTCAGCCATCGTCAGTATTTTGCTGCCCACATTAGCCTTCTTTTACTTTTGTTGATATTCATATTCTCAAGGCACAATACATTCTGTTCAACTGGTGTTCAATACAGTTCCCCATGTTACGATTATTAACAACAAGTTAAAATTGTGTACATATGGTGAACACTGTCTACACTCCAATATAAGTAAAATCATTTCCCAAGGGCTGCCTTAGTCATTTTTCGATCAAACTGTTGAATTTTGCTCAACACATAAGCACACAGGCTTGTATTTTTCGCAAGGCTTATTGCTTAACTTGCTGACCTGAAATTAATTTCATGAAGAAAAGGTCAAGTAATACTGATAGAAAAAATTAAAGTAGGAAAAAACTGTTTTCAGAGCTTTCATGGTCCTTCCTCATGGAGAAAGTGTGTTATAGGTTTCAAAGGAAGGTCAGGTCTCTCAGATCCCAGGGGCCCATCTACTGTGAGGACAAGGAGAAACAAAGACCATAAATGTGCAGGAAATGCATCTACATCTACATGACTACTCTGCAATTCACATTTAAGTGCTTGGCAGAGGGTTCATCGAACCACAATCATACTATCTCTCTACTATTCCACTCCCGAACAGCGAGCGGAAAAACGAACACCTAAACCTTTCTGTTCGAGCTCTGATTTCTCTTATTTTATTTTGATGATCATTCCTACCTATGTAGGTTGGGCTCAACAAAATATTTTCGCATTCGGAAGAGAAAGTTGGTGACTGAAATTTCGTAAAAAGGTCTCGCCGCGACGAAAAACGTCTATGCTGTAATGACTTCCATCCCAACTCGTGTATCATATCTGCCACACTCTCTCCCCTATAAAGTGATAATACAAAACGCGCTGCCCTTTTTTGCACCCTTTCGATGTCCTCCGTCAATCCCACCTGGTAAGGATCCCACACCGCGCAGCAATATTCTAACAGAGGACGAACGAGTGTAGTGTGAGCTCTCTCTTTAGTGGACTTGTTGCATCTTCTAAGTGTCCTGCCAATGAAACGCAACCTTTGGCTCGCCTTCCCGACAATATTATCTATGTGGTCCTTCCAACTGAAGTTGTTCGTAATTTTAATTGAATTGACAGTCTTGAGAATTGTACTATTTATCGAGTAATCGAATTCCAACGGATTTCTTTTGGAACTCATGTGGATCATCTCACACTTTTCGTTATTTAGCGTCAACTGCCACCTGACACACCATACAGCAATCTTTTCTAAATCACTTTGCAACTGATACTGGTCTTCGGATGACCTTACTAGACGGTAAATTACGGCATCATCTGCGAACAGTCTAAGAGAACTGCTCAGATTGTCACCCAGGTCATTTATATATATCAGGAACAGTAGAGGTCCCAGGACACTTCCCTGGGGAACTCCTGATATCACTTCAGTTTTACTCGATGATTTGCCGTCTATTACTACAAACTGCGACCTTCCTGACAGGAAATCACGAATCCAGTCGCACAACTGAGACGATACCCCATAGCTCCGCAGCTTGATTAGAAGTCGCTTATGAGGAACAGTGTCACAAGCTTTCTGGAAATCTAGAAATACGGAATCAGCTTGAGATCCCCTGTCGATAGCGGCCATTACTTCGTGCGAATAAAGAGCTAGCTGCGTTGCACAAGAGCGATGTTTTCTGAAGCCATGCTGATTACGTGTCAATAGATCGTTCCCTTCGAGGTGATTCATAATGTTTGAATACAGTATATGCTCCAAAACCCTACTGCAAACCGACGTCAATGATATAGGTCTGTAGTTAAATGGATTACTCCTACTACCCTTCTTGAACACTGGTGCGACCTGCGCAATTTTCCAATCTGTAGGTACAGATCTATCGGTGAGCGAGCGGTTGTATATGAGTGCTAAGTAGGGAGGTATAGTATCAGTGTAATCTGAAAGGAACCTAATCGGTATACAATCTGGACCTGAAGACTTGTCTGTATCAAGCGATTTGAGTTGCTTCACAACCCCTAAGGTATCTACTTCTAAGAAACTCATGCTAGCACATGTTCGTGTTTCAAATTCTGGAATATTCCATTCGTCTTCCCTGGTGAAGGAATTTCGGAAAACTGCGTTCAATAACTCCGCTTTAGCGGCACAGTCGTCGATAAATGCAGCTTTGCTGTGCTCCATCAGGTACAGTTTGCAGATGCTCAGTGAAATGCCTAAATTACAAAAGGATAGAGTCATACCTAGTGAGCACAAAGGGAAGTGAAGAACAGTTTCTGTAGCTCAGGCACTATCCATTTAAAGGCAATGCAAGACATTGCTTTAAAGGACACTTCAGAGTTTCAAGATACATGAGAATTATACATTTGGTCAAGTCACATTTCTTGCAGAAATGGTTGTAGTTCTTCATCAAACAGAAAAAAGTAATATAAGATGTGATTAAAGAATACATAGTCGGGTTACGCTGCTGACTCTTAGCTCTGGCAGTGCATAATGTACCAGAATTGTTGTTCTTAGTTACACTATAAAAAGTGTTTGCTGAAATTCAGGCTTTCTTGCAGCCTGTTAACACAAAAATTTAACCTGGAGCTGCTAAAACACCAGAATTGTGATTAATCGAACTCTTGAGGGAAGATATTTACTTGGGACACATCCAGTTCTACAATGGTACTCGAGGGTACAAAATACTGTGATCACGTGTGTCCTTGCAGGGGTCTCAGGGTCTCAAAAGGAACAGTTGTTTATGAATTATCATTATACAGCTATTCCATGGAGAGGCAAGCAATGGATGCATGTGCTTGGGAAGCAGAAACACTTGTCATATTCTTTTAAGCAACAGAAAATCAGAAGTAGTAGTCTATCATCAGATTGGCAGTGATTAGTGATACAATACTAGTTTCACCACGAAACTTATTGTATTCTCTGCTGAGGAATTGCACTTGGAAATGCAGCAGGACACTCCATCTTAACTGTTGGTTGGTTGGTTTCGGGGAAGGAGACCAGACAGCGAGGTCATCGGTCTCATCGGATTAGGGAAGGAAGTCGACCGTGCCCTTTCAGAGGAACCATCCCGGCATTTGCCTGGAGTGATTTAGGGAAATGACGGAAAACCTAAATCAGGATGGCCGGACGCGGGATTGAACCATCGTCCTCCCGAATGCGAGTCCAGTGTCTTAATCACTGCGCCACCTCGCTCGGTCATCTTAACTGTGCACTAAGACAGTTTTCTTTAGTGAAGAACAAGCAGACTTTCAGATGGTCAAAGCCATTGAAATGGTAACAATTTCAGATCACACCTGTGGCGCAAGAGAAAAGTGGATACTCTCTCAGTCCATCTAGTAGTGGAGACTGACATGCATATGGAACTTTGTGAATGTAAATCATTGGTAAATTTCTAAACAGCAGTGTTAAGTATGACTGCTAGTGCATAACAAAACACTGTGCAAATAATGAGGTGTTTAGCCCCAAGTTAAAAGGCACAACTATACAGATAAAATGATATAATCATCAACAGAATACAAGTAGCAGCTGCATTTACAACCCTGCAACAGTTGTGTGTGTTGCTGCCTCCTAATGGGAGATGAGCCACTGCTACATAGAGGTTCAGAAAAGTTTATAGGGACACATGCTGTTACCTTAAATGGTATCTCTACCTTAAACAAAATGATTTGTACTTGGTGGCACAGGGATACAGAAAATTTTGAACATTAGTGTCGTCAACACTGTAGTACAGACAGCCGATTGGAAAAGACATGCAGTAGTTTTGAACACATTGCTCTTTCGTAATCAGGCAGCAATGGGGTGAGTCAGAATGTGCTATCACTGTGAGAGTGTTTTAAAAGCAAGATGATACTGTGACTGCTGTGTAAAGGATATCTCAACAGGAATCCAGCGTGATGTGCCCTCTTGGGATGGCAGCATGTGTTCCAAGTACTTGATATTCAATTATATCTGGAGGTGAAAGAAGTTACAACTTTGTACAGCAGTACAAGATGTCACTCAATCTCACAGACTGCCGATTTGTGTGCAAGAATCTCCATCACAAAGCAAAAGATGTTATAAATGTGTGTGTGATTGTAACAACATAGTGAGATTGAAAATATTTGCTTCAGTTGTGACTGTTTCATTATAAACAAGACCAGTTTTGGGGAAATTATATTCCTGTATTTGGATGTACAAATTTAATAGTTACCTATGAGGTGTATGCTAGAATGCACTGTGGAATAGGCGGACATGATGGTATAGTGTGTCCCGTCCACCTGCTTCACACTGCAGTCTGGTGGCCACTGCATGTGACCACCTCGCAGCTAACTACTAAATTTGTACACCAACCGATGGGAATACAATTTTCACACACACACACACACACACACACACACACACACACACACACACACACACACACACAAAGGGCATGTATATAATTAAACAAAGTCACAACTGAAGTGAATATTTTCAATCTTACCATGCAGATCAGCTGTGGATGTTCTGTAAGCAAAATCCTATGTATTAACAAGGTTAAGCTGTAACAGCATCAGGATTCTTAAACTTATCAATCATTTTAATCATGAAATTTTCAATGCTTCTTTTTCCAAGAAAAATTAAGTTTGTGGTAATGATGACCAAACACTTGACACCACCGTAGCTGTAATCAAAATGTCCTTCTGGACAACCTCGAGTGTTTAGAACTTTGGGAGTGTTAAAGAGTTGATTACATTGGATGTTTCTTTTAAAAGTTAACAATTACCTTGTATTTCATCCAATTTCACATATCAAAATGCCATTTCTACAGCCATGAAGATACCCTCTCCTTTAGACACTACTGTAGGTCACAATTACAAAGTTAAAGTATGGTTCATCCTCTTTTACAATGTAACTTTAAATTTAAAAGCAACACATTTACCTTTTTACATCTTCATCTACTTACATAATCCACAAGCCACCATATGGTGCATGGCAGAGGGTACTCCTTACCACGACGAGTAATTTTCTTTCCTGTTTTACTCGCAAACAGACCGAGGGAATAATGACTGTCTACAGGCCTCTGTACGATCTGTAATCTCTCTAAATCTCCTCTTCGCGGTTCTTACACAAAATGTATGTCGGCGGCGGCAGAACCATACTGTAGTCAGCCTCAAATGGTGGTTTCCTAAATTTTTTCAATAGTGCCCCTCGTAAAGAACATCGTCTTCCCTTCAGTGATTCCCATTTGAGTTGCCAAAGTATTTCCATAACACTTGCATGTTCTTTGGATCTACCAGTAAGAAATCTAGCAGTCTAACTCTGAACTGCTTCAATTAATTCTTTTAAATCGATCTGGTGTGGATTCCAAACACCCCAACAGTACTCAACAATGGGCTGCATTAGTGTCCTACATATGGTCTCCTTTTAAGATGAACCACACTTTCCTAAAATTCCCTCTATAAACCAAAGTTGTCTGTTCACCTTTCCTACTACAATCCTTACTTGTTCACTCAATTTCATATTGCTTTGCAATGTTGTGCCTAGACATTTACTCAATTTAACTGTGTCAAACAACACACTACTAAAGGTGTACACTAACATTGTGGCTGTGTGTGATGGTGAAAGAAAGGTATGTTTGTACAATTCTCCTACATTAAAAATTTCTTAAATACAAAATTTACAACTTCAGCTCTACTTCTGCTGTCTTCTATTAACACACAAGGGTTGACCGGATAGAAACCTTAGAACCAGTTAGTGATTTCACAGAGGACCAGAATTTTCTCAGATTCTTGGTAAGATCTGTAGCTATGGTAAAACAGCGATAGTTGTAAGCATCACACATCTTTTTGTAAGACATACAATTGGTATCAACTATTGCCTGTCATGATTTGTGTTCTCTTTCGAACTGAGAGCACAACAGCCTTTGCTTCCTCAGTATTTTTCAAATTCTGTTGTTAAATGACTGTAGATATTTTCCATCCTTAATCCACTTAATTGATGCATACTTTTTCAGAGTAAGATTTATTATCCGTCTGAACTTCACCCATAATTCCTCTACAAGCACCGTCTTAGACAATGAGTTGATGCCATTTAGTTCTAAGTGGGATGCGAACAACTTTCTTTATGCTCTTTCTAGTGCAAACACACACTACTAGCTTTCTTCATTGATTAATTAACTTCAGTAACAAAAGTCACTATGATGACATCCTGGTCACTAATCCCTGTTCTATACTGATGTCATTGATTAAGGCCTGTAGCTACAAGGTTTAAAATATTCCTGTTGCATGTGACTGTTGGACTAGTTGCTCAAGACGGTTTTCAGAAAATGTGTTCAAAAGAACTTAGCAAGACTTTCTATCCGTACCCTTTGCAATGAATCCATTGATATCCCAGTCTGTTCTCGGAAGGTTAAACTTATATGATCAGGGTATTTCCGCATTACAGACAGTAGCCTTCCTGTCAATGACTCAAAAACTGTCACAGCAGAATCAAGTGGTCAGTAAAAAAATCCAACACTTAATACAATTTCTCCTAGGCCTGTTGTACACAACCAGATATCTTCACTAGAGAACAGTAAATTCACGAACTTTATTACAAATATTTCAATAATTTACTAACAAAATTTTGACAGCCGAAGTGTCTTTACTCTGAACATGATCTGATTTCATTACCTGCAAATCACATGGCAAGTGTTCGTCAGAGAACCTCAACCAACTGGCCAGCCTAAGAAACCTCCCCATGCAATCCACAAGTACTCTGGTACCCAAGTAGCTGTTTTCTTTGTGCAGTTCATAACCTGTGAAAAGAAGTCTTGCAATTCCCCATCTGATAACACAGGTCCAGAAATCTGCAGCCAAGACTGTCACAGAGACCACAAAAGCCTTTAATTGAGGCCTTCCACATGGCTCCAAACCAAATGAACCGAATTGACTTTTATGTGACAATGACAAGTTAATGTCGACAACAATACCAATACTGCCTCAGCATGTACACTGTCCACCATACTGAAGCCATTCAAGTCACTGTTTGAGGAGCCACAGGTTGCAAGTTTTATTCTGAACGTCTCCCAATATTTACAACTGGGTAACGCTAAAATTTCAATTTGTTGTATCCACATACAGGATGATTCTAAAAAAAAACATTTAAAACTAACATGGCACACAAGGCATACAAGAAGGATCAGTAATCACATATGATCGGGGGGGGGGGGGGGGGGGGGGAGGAAAGGGGGAGGAGGTCACAAATGCCATGAAAGGGTGCTACGGTCACAAGAGGGCATTGCTATACAAGCACGGGTGGAGCACATGAAGCTGTTGCCATTCCCTGTGGGAACATTGGGAGTACTACATGTAATGCGAAATGGCCAAGACGCATTTGATTTATGGCACAGCCAACTGCAATGGACCAAATGCCATGTGTTTGTATTGTGTGAAATATTCCAATGGAAAGGTGTCACGCCGCACATTATTTAGCATCCTGCATTGCCGATTGTGCAAACCAGCCCTCCAAGTGCACAATCTGGATCGTAGTCACCAATGAACAATACTGACAGTTGTGGCAGAAGAAAGTGTTCTCAAAAAGGTGCAGCATATGCCGTCAAAAGTACACAAGGCGCATCCCATGCCACTAATGTACCCCAACCATCTGCCTGGTGCACTGTACGTGATGAAGAGCTGAATCCATTTCATTTCCAATACATCCAGGCATGGAATTTGCATAGTGGTTTCTGCAGGAACCTGCTGCAGACTGAAGTTTCACACAGAGTGCCCTCTTCAATAATAAGGCTGTGTTTTCACTCGAGAGTGTGATAAACATCCACAACCTGCATAGGTGGCGACAGTAGCATCACATGGCGAGGAATTACTGCCAGTCAGGCACACAAACAGTGCAGTGAGTGTGCTGTCCGTGTGTCGAACAAAGGCAGAATTTGATAGCCCAGAGGTTAGGCACAAGCATTCCAGAAATTGCAACTTGTTGGGTGTTCTAAGAGTGCTGTGGTTAGTGTCTTCAACACATGGTGAAACCAACTTGAAACCATGTCAATGGGTTGCCATGTTATGGGGTTGGGCAGCCACTCCTCTTTAGAGATGTAGGATGGTGTAGGCTGGGCAAACTGGTACAACAGGACAGGTGGTGAACTGTGGTGACACTAACATCAGACTTTTATGCTGGGCAGAGTACAAGTGTGTCTGAACACACAGTACACTGAACACTTTTTGGCCTCCACAGCCATTGACCAATGCAAGTACCAATGTTGACACCGTGACATACGCAACTTCGACTCAAATGGGCACATGGACGATTGCACTGGATGTTGGTGTAGTGGCAGAGCATTGCATGGTCTGATAAATCCAGATATCTTCTTCATCATGTCGATAGGAGGGCACAAATCTGTCATCTTCCAGTGGAACAGCTCCTTGATACCTGTACTGCAGGACAGAGACAAGCTGGCAGTTGCTCCATTATGCTCTGGTGAACACTGATGTGGGCATCCATGGGTCCAATGGAGCTCATGTGTGGCACCATGATGGCCAAGGAGTATCACACACTGGTTGCAGACTGTGTACACCCCTTCAAGAGGATCACATTTCCTGGCTGAAGTGGCATTTTTCAACAATTGATGTGCTAGTCATCCCAACTCGCCAGATCTGAACCCGATCAGTCACATCTGGGATGTGATTCAACATGGTGTCAGAGCTCATCACCCCCTTCTATGGAATTTACAGGAATGAGGTGGCTTGTGTGTGTGTGTGTGTGTGTGTGTGTGTGTGTGTGTGTGCAGATGTGGTGCCAACTCAGTCCAGCAACCTACAAAGGCCTCAATGCTTCCATGCCACGAGGCATCACCACTGTTATCCATGCAAAAGGTTGACATACCAGCTATTAGGTAAGTGGTCATAATGTTCTGACTGATCAGTGTACACATACGTAACTTGATACCCTTAACATAACTTGTTTACCCTTAACATGTGTGCTGGCATTGTCAGAGACTGTTTAATTGGGCTGTACATCCTGGAACAACTTGATGGTCACACATTATCTCATATTCCTGCTGCATCCTGCCAGATATGCTGAATGATGCTCCCATGTCCACTCGTTGCCACATTTGACTTCAGCATGATGCAGCCACTGTGCATTTCAGCAGACAAATTAGGGCACATCTACTGACAATCTTTCCCAGTTTCTGAATTGGTCACAGTGGACCAGTTGCATTGCCACCACAATCACCTGATCTGTCCCAAATTATTTTATTCCTGTAGAGGTATCTGAATGGCCTTGTGTATGAAACACCTGATGAAACACCTGTTACATCAGCAGAGGACTTAGTGGTAGGACAGTTGCAGCAGTAGGGTGTCTTCGAGGAACACCAGGTACCTTTAAGAAGGTGTGCTGTTCAATGCAGCATCAATGTCAGACATGTCTTGATACACCATCATTTAGTAGCTGTGGACATGCAGATCTATTGTATGCTTCAATGATGATGGCACCTGCCTGTACAAAATAATTCATAGGTAGAATAGTCCACCATTCAGATCTCCTGGCAGTAAATACTCAGGAGGATACTGTCACAAGATTTTAAGTGTGAAACATTTTCATGGGCAGATATGTAATCAGGTCATAATTTATTGGTGATGAACATTAAATTAGAACTGAAGAAATTGCAAAGAAGTAGGAAATTAAAGAGAAGGGCCAGGATAAATTGAAAGAACCCCTGACTGTTGGGGGTTTTTAGAATGAGCATTATTAAACGATTGACTGAAACAGAGGAAAGGAATACAATAAAAGATGAATGGGTAGCTTTGAGAGATGAAATAGTGGAGGAAGCAGACTTGCAAAAAGACAAGACTCATAACAAAACCTTTCATCACATGCAAGATCTTTAATTTAACTGAGAAAGGAAGAATTTAACAGAAATTCAGCAAATAATGCAGGGAAAAAGGGAATACATACTTCGAAAAAATGGGACTAACAGAAAGTGCCAAATGGCAGAGCAGGAATGGCTAGAGGAGAAATGCAAAGCTGTAGAAACATACATTATAATTTTTATGTCATAAAACGGTATCTAAGACTTCATAAAATTGTGAAATAACTGAACATAGCCTATGGTCTGCATACAGTGACAATGTGACAACATTCACCTCAGAAGCTTTCTATAGGCTGAGCAATGCTACAGTATATATAATAACACAAAATTTCTAAGGCTGAAATTGGCTGAAACAACAGTGTTACCATATATGTGTGATGCAAGTAATTACAGTGTCACCTGTCCATAATTACAACCACAGGAATCATTAAATGGCATCCCTTTAAAAAGTCCAACTCTGTGCCCTTTGCCGCAAACCAAGTAGTGAAGAATTTCCTCTAAGTATCACCATTACAGTACTGCCTCTGCCACCTGTACAAGGCCGTGACGGAGCACTTTCACTGCAGCGAAGGGACATCTATGAAGACACAGAGGTAGTGGATTTCAGAAAAATCATGAGATGTGATTGGTCCACATATTTCAAATGACAACCTTGCATGCATGGTTACTCTATTACAACTAGAGACCAGAGCATGTCTTGCCATCACAAAAAGAGAGATGCAAAACGACTGTGGTAAAGGCATATGAGCTGCAGGGAAATTAAAGAAAGCTCTGGAGAAGAGAAGCAGTAGTGTTAATATCAAGGACTTTGATGGCAGGCCAGTACCAGATCAAGAAGAGAAGGCTGCAAGATGGAAGGGATATAGTCACATTGAAACCAAATCCGAAGGCAGGGTTGTTAATGAAATATAACGCTTAGAAATGGAAGCACATTTATTACAAACACCAACATACATTAAGCGTAGAACTGAACTCTTGGACAGTGGGCGCAGCTACTTATCCAAACATAGAATATCCCAGAATGTTGGTATCTACACTAACGTTAAATATTCCATAATATACAAACATTGTCAACCTAATATATTTCAATTAACATTACAGAAACAATGAATACTAATTAACAAATAATTGCTGATGGTCAGATTTGAACTGGTGATCCACAGCATGCCACACTGCCTGCGCAATAGCTAGTGACACTGCTCCCTCTCCTGAAGAAAAAGTGACCCACCGATTCAGAACTCATAGGAGCTGACTCCAATATCCTGGATCTAGATCTTGTCAATGGCCCTCTGTATGGCAGCACTGGTGGGTCCTCACATTCTAGACATATTGCTACATCATCTTCACTATGACGAGCATCATATATAGTCTCTCCCATCGAAGCTTTGCAATTGTTGAGTGTATTTTCAGTTTTCTTGAACCACCCACTATCGATCTGCACTTCTGAGCTGTTGAATGGCTTCATGCAAATGACATGGGCAATGTCTCTGGGCTTTTAACTTCTTGACAAGGAGTCTTAATCCTCCACTTCATATGTGATGTCCAGCAGGCAACAAAGGATATAATATGGCCCTACATAGGGTTTTACTAATTTTTCCAATAGTTCTACTTTCCACACAGCAATAAAAACTCAAACCAAGTCTCTCAGTTTTATCTCACTGCTCAGTGCTTGGCACTGTAGTGCTCTTAGTCCTCCTCCTGACCCCCCCCCCCCCCCCCCCCCCCAGTATGAGCGTCCAGGGCCCTTATTTGAGCCAGCTGTTTTGCTGCTTTGGTCTTGGTGATTATGTGTATCACGTAGTCAGCCTGAATATAATCCCATTAAAATGGGTAAAGCATACCCATTGTCATTTCAGCCTCCAGCCTCTCTGATCGACACCAATGCACATCAATTTGCCACCATCTAATTAAAACGTTTTGTGAGGTCATTCATCTGTGGCTGTAGGCAGCTATTCTTTCACAACTGGAAAACTTTTGCACAATCCGATACAACAGTGAATGGTTTATATAATAAAAATGGTCAGAAGTTGTTAATGGCCCAAACAACTACAAGGCACTCTTTTTCAGTTGTAGAGTAGTTCATTTCAGACTTGGAGAGTACTCAGGAAGCATAAGCTGTCACATTTTCAGCACCTTTATGAATTTATACTAGAACTACCTCTATTCCAAAACTGATAACATCATTGTGGTGTTTGGTCTCGGCATTCTCATCGTACAATGCTAGCAATGGAGATGTTAAAACCTCCTTAAGGATAAGGGAATATTTTTGTTGTACCTCATCCCAGGGAAATGCTGAGTTTCCCTCCAGTAGTTGCCAGCATCATGCCTTTGTGTTGGAGCCCTTTATAAATAGCCGATAGTATGAGCATGTTCCAAGAAAACTTTTCACATTATGAATGTTATAAGGGGTTGGAAAATCTGTGCCTGCTCTTACTTTATCTAGACCACAATTAACTCCATCACCTTTCACTAGGTGACCCAAGATTTTTATTTCTTTGGTGACAAAGAGGCATTTTTTCTGATTCAGACAGAGATCTTCAGTCCGAGCACATTTCAACATGGTTGTGAGGAGGCTTGTATGTTCTTAAAGAAAAACAGCACCAAACAGCAAACACAAGATGTCCATTGAACATGTTGAAGCAAGTTATTTATCACATGTTCGAAGATGACTGGCAGATTACACAATCAAAATGGCATAACTTTAAACTCAGAGGCCATCAGAAGTTATGAAGGCAGTCTCTCCCCGATCAGCCTTGTCAGCCTCAACTTACCAGTAGCCAGAATGCATGTCCGTAGCTGAGAAATGCTTTGCTCGTTTCAAGCAGTGTAGGGTGTCATCAATGCGCAGAATGGATAAACCTCTTTGTTCCATGATTTTGTAAAGTAGGAGGAAGTCAATGCAGAAACACCATGTGCCATTTTTCTTCTTCACATCGATCACAGCTGATGACCAAGGATATTCTCAAGATTGAATGGTGTCATCTTCCATCATCATCTCCACTTCCTACTGGATTATTTTTAGTTCAGCCAGTGACACCCTCTGTGAGCACTGGCTAGTTAGTGAACAATCCCTGGGTTGATACAGTGTTTTGCCATGGGCTGCTTGGTCTGTCTTTTGTCCATTCATGATTTGAAAGCATGCAAAAATTTACACAGAATATCTCTCACTCACCAGCATTGTTCCTCAGTCATACCAGATCCTTATGGCAGTTCAACAGCAGCAAAATACAATTCCTTGTCAATGACACTAAGCTACCCTACCTGGACTGCTTCAGCTGTCAGTATGCACATACCTTTAGGGCCAATTTGTGGCTACTCATGATGATTATGATCACTGCTGGCATATAGACTGACAACTGGAACATGTGTTTCTGATGACAGCGGGATAAAACCTCCAATGGTAAACAGCTGCCAAGAGCAATCTTTGTTATGCGTGCTTCATGGAATAGCTTTGTCAGTATTCCACACCCTGTGAGTGCTTTTGATAGTTGCAAGAAGTCCCACCTGAGAATAACTTTTTTGACTACAGACTGTTAAAATGACAAAGTCAAAAAGCTCCATTCTGTTATTGATAGTTAGTCTTGCAATACATGTTCCTGTTGGCTGGACATATTTCCCAGTTGCAACCTTCAGCACAATTGGTTTTGTATCACCGAACACATTCCTTTTTCACTGGTGGTGATAAGATTACAACATTACAGAAAAAGAACTTTGTGACTGTCGTCCATGGAGGATTTACACCAGAGGCAGCCTCACCTCCATAGATGGTCACCTCTTCCTGAAATCAATGGCTATATGAACAATTGTTATCTACATGGCTACAGGGAACAGCAATAGCATTTTAGAAAGTGAGCTCATTCAGAATACAGAGATAGCCTATGTCCCACAGGTCAACTACAATTGTCTGTAGTTAACTGGCGCGAATAGGGCTATTGTGATGGTTGACGTCTTGTGGCATAATACTCACTAAACACTGATCTTCTTCCTCTGCAGTAGCATACATGTCGAAAGTGCTCACAGTGAAAACATACCAGTGTGTTGTTCTTCATCCTCCAAATGTCTACTTTCTGTGGGGCATTGTACTTGGCAGAGAAGTTGGTTGCACACACGTTGGCCTGATGCTGTGCTGTCTTTTTGGCAGTTGTGGCACACGTTCAAATTGGCCCAGTGTACTCTTTGTAACATATTCGACCAGATGTGGAGACTGATGCCAAAGATTGATACACTTCTTACACGACATTTTGCACGATCTCATGTTGTATGGGGTCATCACTCATGACTACTATTGCTCTGGCGTACTAAGTCCAACATTTACGACTGCTATACACTGCTGTGCATCTTTTCTAACCATCTGACCTACGAAAGAGGAGAGCTCGTGGTGGTCTTGCACAACAGCCTTTGAGATCACATTTGGTAATAATTTTGTCACACTTTTTTGGCTACATTTCTTTGATTCACTGACACCACTTAATAAATTCTTCTGTTGTGACAACTTTTATCAGAAGAGCTTGGTAATTCTTCTGCAATTCCTTTCATCAGGTGTGAGACTTTGTTGGCTTCTGTCAAATTCAGATTTATGATGGGGCATATGACCAAAAAATTCTGTATGTACAAGTGTGTAGTTCCCCATGATGATGGGCTCAGTTCTTAAATTGTTCTTTAGCCAAGCAGACTTGCTGCAGATTGCATTACACATTTTCTACAGTTCAACTCTGAATTTGTTCCAGCTGTAGAGCTGCTCTTCATTGTTCTCAAACCACTGTTCGGCTGTGCCATTCAAGTAGAAATAATCTGCCAAACACCTGTCACCCCCTGTTGTATCTGGCCTTTCAGCCATTTTTTCAGGTCCAGACCAGTGGCTCTGCATAACACTGATTGATGCCCGATACGCAAGTGACTTACTGCTGTTTTCGAATATATAGATCTTAGGAAAGATGTACTACCTGCACACAGTTCTTCACCACATAAGCGCAACTTATACTTTGCCTAATTGGTGTCAACATGATGTAAATGTTTTTGAAATACCCAGCTTCCCCAGCAAACAATGTCATGTTTAAACCATAATTAAACCCAAACATAAACGCAGGGTCATCAATGAAGCACAACACACAGAACTAAAAGTACATTTGTTACTGACACCAATGTACAGCCATAAAAGAAATGAACTGGAAATCAATAAACAACAAATTGCTGATGGTTGGGTTTGAACTGGCAACCAAGTAACCAAGAAATAGTGCAGAAGTGTGGCACCCTGCAACATCACCACTGGCATGATGATGCTTCAAAAAACAAAGTGTCTACATATGAAAAGAAAAGAAAAAAGCCACAGCTCTGAAATTCATGTGACGTGTAAAGTGGGTTAATGTCGTCACATTGGTGCCTAATTCCACACCAACACTGCCAAATGCCACTGTGGATGTGTCATACATTGGGAAGGTTGTCACAGCCCCTCTTACCCAAATTTCACTCCTCCTTTTGACATCTCTGCAGTGGAAGTCACAACATCCAGTGTTGTTGAAATCAGTGTTGAAATCATGTGGTTTCCTGATTAGTGGACCAAGAAAAGCACTGCAGATACACCACTGCTCAGAACTGACACAAAAAGTCCACAGGGAGTGGCATAAAGGGCATCAATGAAATTCTTTGTTTTTGGACATTAATTCCCACACGTTTTACAGTCCAAAACAGCAGCTCACAGTGCGATGACCAACACGAAGCCATTCTTGACCATCTTTGATACTGCTGATATCTTCCTGACACTTCAACCCTTCTCTAAGGACATCATGGGCTAGCAACCCCACTAAGCATGATCGCACCCCTTCGGAGTGGCCATTTAAAACCTTTTGACAAAGTTTTACAATGATTCAAAGACGCAAAGGTTTGTATCCTTTTTCTGCACTCCTGTTTCACACCTTCATGTGGCATGATCATGAAGGGTTGCGACATTGACATATGCATGGAATAGAACAAGGCTCTTCTAAGAACCCCCAGTTTGGCAAAACCTTCAGTAGCACCTATCCATATTTTTTGAGAATTTTAAAAATATGCCTTGAGAGAGAAAATTTGTGAAGTAGCTTGCAGGCAGAGAACGGCTTCACACACCTCTGATGCAAGCTGCCTGTGTCGTGGTTCTGACCTCCATTGCAAGAGCGGTGAAATAAGGGTAAGAGGGGCTGTGATGACCTTCTCATTGCGTGACACATCCGCAGTAGCAATGGGCAGAACTGTGGTGAAATTTTGTTACAATGTGACATCATTAACCCACTTTACACGTCTCATAAACTTCTGAGTTCTGGACTCTTTTTCACATGAGTACAAACCTTTCTGTCTGAAGCATTGTCAAGCCTGAGGGTAAAGTCACAGGGCGCCATGCTTTTGTGCCATTACAGAGGAAGGTTGTAGGTACCTTTGAGATAAATTTCAAACTTATGCAACACAATGGGAAACAATTATGGGGTTATGAAAAAGTTATCCTTTTATTCTGTTGCACAGTATAGAAAGACAACAAAAATGTAACGAACTTGAAAACAATAGTATGGAGAGGCGAAAAGAAGTAAATGAAAATGAGACGGGACACATATTCCTGTGTGAAGAATTTTACAGAGCACTGAAAGACCTAAATCGAAACATGCTACACAGAGTAGACATTCCCACAGAATTATTGAGACATACCATGATAAAATTATTCCACCTGGTATGCAAGATGTAAGAGACAGGTGGAAAACCCTCAGACTTCAACAAAATAATTCCAATGCCAAAGATGGCAGATTTTGACAGATATTAAACTGATGGTTTAGTAATATTCGTAAGTCACAGTTGCAAAATACTGAGATGAACTGTTTGCAGAAGAATGGAAAGACTGTTAGAAGATGATAATAGAGATCAGTCTGGGTCCAGAGAAATGGATAAACACATGAGGTAATACTAATCCTACAACTTATTGTAGAAGATAGACTTAAGAGAGGAAAGCGTCCATTTATTGATATAAGAGTGTTTACTGCATTTGTAGATTTATAGCCAGCTGTTGACAATGATGACTGGTATAGACTCTTTGAAATTCTGATGATAGCAGGGATAAAATACACAAAGCAAAAAGTTATCTAGAACTTTTTACAGGAACAAGGCTGCAATCGCAAGAGTAGAAAGACTCGAAAGAGAAATAGCAGTTGAACAAGGATTGATACAAGTTTGTCGTGTATCTCACAATGTTATTTAAATTTTACACTGAGCAAGCAACAGAGGTAGCCAAGGAGAAATTTGCAAATGGAATTGCATTTCAGAGGGAAGCAATAAAAACTCTCTGAGAATTTTCAATTACATTGTAATTCTGATAGACTGTAAATTATGTGGAAGATCAGCTGAACAGAACGGGTAGTGTTCTGAAAAGATTACTAGATGAACATCAACAGCCGTACAAACAGGGTAATGGAATGCTATCAAATTAAATCAGTTAAGCTGAGGGAATTACATTAGGAGATGAGACACAAAAGAAGTAGATGAGCTTTGCTATTTAGGCAACAAAATAACATGTTAGCCAAAGAAGAAAGATATAAAATGCAGACTAGCAGTGTAAGAAAGCATTTGAAAAAGAGAAATTTGTTAGTACTAAATATAAATATGAAGTTTTAGAAAATCTATTCTGCACGTACTTGTCTGTGTACAATATTGCAAATTGGTGATAAAAGAAATTGGTGGCACACGCTGATTACAAAGAGATTAGTTCATAGCACATGCTGAGACATCAAAGAATCTTAAATTTGGTAATTTGGGGAGGAGGGGGGGGGGGGATGCAGTGGGGGAGGTTTGTGGAGGAGGACCGATGTTTAACTATAGTAAGCAGATTCACATGGATGCAGGTTGCATTAATTATGCAGAGATGAAGGGGCTTGCACAGGATAGACTAGCATGTCGAGAAACATCAAACCAGGCTTCAGGCTGAAAACAACATCAACATCAACTTTGCTGTAACAATTTCTATTTACCTGTAAAAATGTTACCATATTATTATTGCTTTGCACTTACCATTGGCTCGATGAACGAGATAGTTTTCTCTGAGATTGCTGCTGAGGAGGAACTCCATATGAACTCAGTGGTGGTCCTGCTTGAAAGAACCCGAATTCTCGCCGTTTTGTTCGGTTTTCAGTGGAGAAGCAGCCTTCCACTTCCTGGATACCTGAAGAACGTTCATTATATCTTCCCCTTGGAGAGTTTCCAAATGTGACAGTATTACCAGCACCTTTGCTTTTCTCTCTATATTCTTTACTCTCTGGGTTAGTCTCTGAAATGGCTGTACGCATGTTTCCAGAGTAACAATAGTTGTAAGATTCATAGCTTCTTTCCAACATTAGTTGCCTTACTGTACCATTTTTGCACTGAGCAAGGACTTTCCGATACAACTGTTGCAGCAGTGCACTAATGATGTAAGTATGTACTTGTAATGGTATTGTTTCCTCTTGGTGTGCAAGGTGCTGAACAACTTCATTTATTGGTACCATTACCACATCCACATCTTCCCATTCAGTCTGCGGGCAATTCTCTTGCTCAGGTGAGAGAGCCTGTTGCAATATTGGTGTTCGTGGTGAGTTGGGTTGTTCTGCTTTAGTCTGTGGATGTTTGTCTTGTTTGGGTGCTGTTCGTGCAGCAGTCTGCTGTGTTGCTTCTTTTTGTGATGAGCCATGTGTGTTCTTTGTTTTAGGACGTCTCCACCTTCTGAGTTCAGAGTGTGGAAAACCATGCTGCACAAACACTTCTACAGGGTTCCACATTTCTATTTCAGATTGAGACACACCTTGTCGTCTTGCCTGTGTGTGTGACACTGTCTGCTGTGTTGACCTAGTTTGAGTTGTATAAGATTGAACAGGTTTAGTCTGTGGGGTATTTGCCTTTGTAATCTGATGCTTTGGAGGATTTCGACGCACAGCTACAGTCTGTGTGGAACTACACTGAACCATTCTTGTTTGTGAATGATTCTGCTGTACCTTAGTAGTTTGTGCAAGTTTCCATTGCACAGATCTGTGTTGAGAATTCCTATTTGTCTCCCCAGTCTGTGAGGAACTCTGCTGCAGGGTTCCAAATTGAGTGCGACTCTGTTGTACGGTTTCCAGTTTTGAAGGATTCTGCTGTACAGCTTGCTGCATGCGTGGTGGAGCTCGCCTCATGTCATGGTCAGTTCTAGTTAACATAAGCAATGCATTAGCTGCTCTAAGCTCATCACCACGACCTGACACTGCTAATCTTCTTCCAACAGTGGATCCTTGTGATTCAGAACGTTTACGATCCACAAATGATAAACTAAAATCAGAATCATACGATTGTAACTCACATAAGTATAGATCATCAAGTGCACAAAGTATGGCATCAGCTGATTGAAGTGCAGCTTTATAATCAGGGTAACCACAAAACTTAGCCATGTCTCTGTTGCTCCCTGCTCTTTGTCAAAAACTTTTTGATAATTCTCGAAACAGGTGAGTATAACTGATTTACTTATTATTTTAGAAAGTTTCTGGTACTGTTATCTTCCAATTATTGAAGCACTCTTCCCCAAGTTTGCTTTCTTGGAACTGCACAGTTTGTGCTGCAAAAGAAATTAAGATAACATGAATATCATGACATTATACCTTTTGATTACATTGTAGATGATAAATAAATAAAAAAAACTGAATATCTGTTCAAAGTAAATTGTTTCTACGTAAGTTCAGGACAGAAACCACAAATAAAAATCAACTACCTAAATTACAGATTCTGGGTGAAAATTTTTTGGGTATGTTTAGAATCTGAAAAAATGTTTCTACTATCACGTTATTTGAAGTGAAGACCTGGGGAGGTGGCATTATGTCAAGTTGATGCTCAAGAAAGAGGGAGGGAGGCAGTAACAGTAAATCATACAGTATCCTTACAAATGAAACACTGCCACACCCTACACATCTGTACACACATGCCCTACATAATACAATGAACACCCACAGAATGTTAATTTTGCTTGACAATATTCCTTGCACACTATCTCTCTGCCAGCATTTATTCACAGAATAATATATATGAATCCACATTTTGTCTAAATAAACCACCAGCCACTTTAATTTTCATGCTCCTAATTTCCACAAAAATTAATGTAGTTTTCCTCTTTTGAAATTATGTTGTTTCATTTGTACATGGTAACTTTATTTTGCTATATTTTAAACACAAATTTCATCGAGAGAACAATTTATCTAGCAAGTGGGCAACAAGAGATGGCAATGGGGATTCGAGCACAATGTGAATGGTTGAATGCAACCTGAGTCGGACACTTGGCAAGCTCTGGTGAATAGCCAAAGAAACAGTGTTATTTAAGCAATCACAATGAGTGCTCAGCCTATTCTGTAATCCATGTTCCTGTTGTCCATTCACTGTGTTCAGTGCTACACACAACCTATACTTCACAACATTTTACATGTTGCTCTATTAAGTACTATATTCCACAAATCGTGTCCTTGCTGTAACAAATTTGGTGACGAGTGAGGGTTATGATTTCTCCGCATGTTAGTGTCAGTGCTGAGACGCCCGAAAAACATCTTATTGGAAGAAACATTCCAACATATCATTTTCCAGCACAAAGCTTTCACAGTACAACAGCAGGCTCTCGCCACCGCTCTCAATCAAAGTGACATCTGACTGTTTGTGGCAGGTTACTTTCCAGTCAGTGCAACAATCGCTCTTTTCAGTAAATGATGAATCTGCTGAAGACATGGTTATGCCAACCCTTCCAGGTTTTTTGTGTGGGTGATACAAACCTGGGTAGGGCTTTCTTTCTTTCTTTCTTTCTTTCTTTCCTGGCTTTCATCTCACATTTATCAGTTCTTGTGCCAACTTGCGCCTTTGCAAGGACTGGCCAACTTATCATTTGTTGAAATGAGCAAGCATCTCACAACCTATTACTGTGACAGTATGCATGCGCCATTGCGGTGTATGTAGAATTTTACCATTGCCAGAAACATCCAATCCAATCTTACAAAGCCTGCACTGCAGAATTACACAGGTTGAATCGCCATCATAAATTTGTCACTTGCACACAGTACGGATCATGCCGATCACATGGCATGCGATATGATTCATCATCTAGCCCCAGATAGGGAAGTCAGGAACAACGCATTTCACTGTGACAATCCGATGCTTATGGATGTGCTCAATATAGCACAGTCCTTTGAAGTGTCATGGGCCACAGGCAAGCAGACTGTTGTGTCGTGGAAGGTATTTGAAGCCAGTCAGTCAACCCCTGTTAGGCATGCTGCAAGTGTTCAGGATGATGAGGAAGCCATTGCAGCAGTATAACCTTGGGATCAGCATCGCATGGGGCAGTGTCAGTTATGAGCACAGCAGCAACAGGCCACGTCACAACAGCCCCCTTCCATCCTGCCTGTACTGCTTCATCCAACACAAGCATGCTGCATGTCCTAAGTGTTGGGCTGTTTGCAACAAATGTCAAAAGATAGGCCCATTGCATTGGTGTGTAACTGCTCTTCAAACATGGCAGACGCAGTAACAGCGATGGACATAAACTGTATCTCTACAATGACTGTTACCTTGAACAAATAGTTTATTGACTTGAATGTGTTTAATAGACTGCTAAAAATGCAAATGGACACAAGAGCTACAGTAAATGCACAAACATATGTGGACTTAGGCTCTCCTTCCCTTACGAAGGTTTCACGAAAGTTGGTCAGCTACAACAAAGAGCAGATTCCAGTTCTCTGCTCCTGTCTCTTAATAATCTGTTGTTCGCCATCTCATCTTCCTTGTAGTAGATAACTCCCACAAAACAGACCTGTTCGGGTTAGATGCGTTTAACATTTTTGGTTTGTCCATTGCTGATGAGGTAAATTTAGTGTCAGATTGACTTCCATATTAGCAACTGGAGTCCCCCTGTACTGACTTTTCATATCTGTTTTCCCTGGGGCTTGATTGTGCTGCTGGTTTTCAGTCCCACACTACCGTTAAAGAGTCATCCAGCCCTTGTTTTTTTTTTTTTTTTTTTTTTTTTTTTCCAGGCGCAGCATGTGCCTGTCACGTTATGCACCTCTGTGAAGGCCAAATTAGACCGTTTGATGTCACTTGATGCCATTCGGTCTATTTCTTCCAATGAATGGGCTACACCACTGGCCGACAGGTAAGCTTTGCCTTGCAGCAACTTCAGTGTCACCATCAACGAACAGTCCGTGATAGATACATACCCTTTGCCCCAACCTGACGAGTTGCTGCAAAATTATCAAGTGGCCACTACTTTTCCAACATAAATTTGTCAGAAGCATGCCTCCGGCTCCCCTTCAATGAGACCACTAGGCATCTTCTTGTTACCAATACACCTTTCATCCTATATCAATATCAACACTTACCTTGTGGCACCACTAGCACGCCCATAATTTTCCAGCATTTTTTAGAACAGGTGACAGCCTTTGTGCCCAGCTACATAAATTACCTCGACGATATCATTCTTTTGGGTTCCTTCGCCACAGACCACCTTATAAATCTCTGATCACTGTTCTGTTTTGCAGTCTGCAGGTCTCAAGTGCAATCTTGCCAGATCTCAATTTTTTCAGCCATTAATTGGGTATCTAGGTTTCGAGATTTCTCGCAGAGGAGTCAAGCCACTGTGTCACCATGGTGATGAAACTGTGGCTTTGCTGCAGCTGACCTCCATTAAGGAACTGCAAGGATTTCCACATAAAGTGGTGTACTACTTTAAGTTTCTACCGGACGCATCCACCGTTGCTCTGCCCCTGCATGGACTTTTGCGTAAAAGTGTACCCTTTTTTATGGACCCAGCTTATGACCGAGTGTTTGCTTTGCTTAAATCTAAGCTTCAATCTGTCCAGTATCTTGCCACTCTTCAGCCAGGTCAGCATCTTGTATTGGCTGCAGATGACTCTCAGCATGGTACTGGTGCACAAATATGTGGGCAGATCTGACAGACCCATTGCTTACACATCTAAGACTATAACAATCAGCAGTAGTATTCTTACACTGAAAAGGAGGCTTTAGTGGTTGTGTTCGCCATCAAGAAATGTCATTTCTTCTTGTTTGGTTCCAAGTTCCATTTAATCACAGATCACAAGCTGTTGGTTGCTCTTTTTAACCCTTCGGCTTCTGTGCCAGACAAGAAAGCACATTGCTTTCAACAGTGGGTTCTCTTCTTCTCTCATTATCATTATCAGATCCATTACTGGCCGACAGCACAACACGTCAATGCAGATGCCTTATCCCGCCTTCCAATCCGGCGAGATCCAGTGACTGACCACGAGTTGCTTTGTTTCTGTTTACAAATTGAGAACTAGAATGCAGTCAATTAGTTTCCCATTACTAGTGCTACAATAGCATCAGCTTTCACTGCCGATCCTGTACTTAGTTGGGTCCCCTCTTTTGTGCAGCATGGTTGGCCGGAAAAATCCCTGGGCCATGTCTCCAATCCCTTGCGTAATTATTTCTGTGTCCAGCACCGCCTTTGTGCGTTTGATGGGGTTCTCTTGTTCACTGCAGAGAACACTGCTCCCTGGGTTGTGATTCCCGTCATAACGTACTGCAGCTTCTGCATATCGGTCATTGGAAGACCTCTCACACCAAAGTTTTGGCCCATCGGAATGTATATTGGCTGAGCATAGACGAGGACATTACATGGCTTATCACTGTTTGCACTAACTGAGTTCAGCAACAGCTGTCCCCCCCTGGCCGATGCCGCAGCTCCCATGGAAGTGTCTACACGTCGATTTTGCTAAGCCCTTCCTAAATCAGTAAGGTCTCATTATAGTGGATTCCTATTCCAAATTTCCCTATGTGGCACATTATCTACCCACGTCTGCTGCGGCCACTATTTTGGTCCTGTCTTAGATTTCTGCAACTTTCCGTATACCATCATTACTGATAACAGGCCCCAGTTTGTTTCTTGTTGCGTCTTTTTGTCAGGTTACTGGTGTTCACTACCTCGCACCTCTCCCATTTCACCCTCAATCAGATGGCGAGACCAAATTCGTGGTTGGGACATTTAAAACTCAGAGTATGTATCTGGCTAGTCCCTTGAACCAGCTTTAGGCCATTTTCTGAGTTTGTACCATTTCACTCTGGTGAGGGCCAAAAACCCAGCGGAGCTACTACATGCCAACAACAGACCTTCCTTAACCTGCTTCATCTGACATCGCGTTCCCCAGTGTCATCAACTTTGCAACGATTCCAGCCAGATGGGCCTGTCTGGACTCATAGCAGGCGCAAGGTGGGTGGGGAGGGGGGGTTCTGTTACAGAGGGCCCACCACGTCTCACATCCCAGCCACCGCAGATGTCTGTTCCTGTGTCACAGATGGTCCACTTTGCCGCACATCGTGTCTCTCTACCTGGTAGATTGCTGCCTGGGGTTCCTGCCTCTGCCCCCACTCCTAGACTGCCATTGCTGGTGAAGCCCCCACTGCAGCTGCTGCTGCTGCCTCAAATGCTCGGTCCTGTGCAGCCATCATTTCCGATGCCCCTGCTGTTGCCTCCAACGCCAACCGCTGACCTGGATGAGCACATTTCTATGGACATGTCGTCCCCTGTCCTGCCCTACGCCCTTTCACGAGAGACAGTGGACCAAGCCAACCCATCATAACCCATCGGGTAACGAAACAGATGACAGCACTGTCACTGATGTTTTCCAGGACGTAATGTCAGTGGATTGTCAAATCATTGCTTGTTTTTCATGGTACCAGTACTTTTTTGGTACCAGTACGTTTTCTGTACCATGCATTTTTCTGTGCCTAGTGTTTTTATGGACGTGTTCCCACCCACTAGAAGGGAGGAACGATGTACCCTCATTCATGACACGTGCAATTTCAGAGCTCATATGTCCACGCAGTTCACAGGCCCACTTACAGAGGCCACCTGGGTCAGCCTCCAGGTACACTCTGGAGAGCCTCTGGCGTGCTTTGGTGGGTCACCAATATAACAATGTTATTTAAGCTATCACAAATCAGTGGTCCGCTGATTCTATAACCTGTATTACTGCTGTCCAGGCACTATGTTCAGTGCAATGCACAGCCTGTACTTCATTGCATCTTATGTGTTACTCTATAAGGTATTATGTTCCATAAATCGTGTTTGCTATTGCTACAGCAATGGTGATGTAGCTTAAGATGCTTGATATTACATTGTAAAGCAGTCCACACTGACACGGAGGATATCATCCTCAGTGACTGAACATGATCAATTTACTTATCATCCATTAAAATACTTTTCACATTAAGAATGGAGAAAAAGTCAAGGTGCATAGCCTCAGACTGACACTTTGTAGGCCTTAGATTCGATACCAGTCACACAACAAATTATTTTTTACTTTTGTCAGCATCAAAAACTGTTGATGGATGTGACTGAAAATAAGGGAGAGGAATGCGGAGTTTAAATAAAACAACAGTGTAGGGCTACAAAATTTATAGATGGAAAACCATTAATATGGATTGTTTCCCCTTACATTCACAAAAATTAAATGCCACCATGGCAAGGTGTCTTCATACATTCATGATGTGAGAACATTTTAGGTTTTATGACAAATATCATTCAAAAAATTGTAGCTGTAACATAATAAATTTATATGGATGCAGTTAATGCACATCAAATTTGAAATCACTTGCATTTCATCTCTTTCTCATCTACTTTCTTGTCACTGTTATGAAGACAGTTGTTAATTGCTATCAAAAGAGAAAGTAGAGCAAAACTAATGATAAAGAGAAAATACAAACAAAATTGTGATTCTTGAAGTTTTCTCGGCATATTAAATGTTCAATGAGATTTCGGGATTGCAGCCGGATCACGTTGACTCCTTGCCACGATACTTAGGCTGGCAATTGTCCAGCCATCTTCAGGTGAATGTGTCACTGGAGACTGCAAGTTCCCAGAGTCAACTTTATAGCAAAAAATTGGCACGAAAATGCATGCGCATCGGCCTCCATCACAGGAGCGTTCTCTACTGAAATCCGCGCCCTCTGGAACGACTGTTCTATCTGTGGCGCGCAGATGCATGCGTAAAGGTGAAAACATGTCCGCCCTCTGTCAGAATGCTCACCCGCGTCGCTAAAAACAGATGTCAGATGTTGCCAAACATGTCAATATGAATAAAATGTCTTAATGTCTTCTCTCAGAGGAAATTAGAGAGATCACCAGGTCCCAAGCCTTGTCCAGTTGAAAACCACCATCACAATTTATAAGATTTTGCGCTAATCGTATCTCCACAGATTCTTTAATTACTGAATCGCAGAAAGTTTTCGCTGGGGCCATGATTTTCGTGGCAGAAAAATCTGTAGCGTGTCCTGTGGTAATACAGTCCTCAGCTACAGCTGACTTACTGGGCTTCAAAAGGAGAGTGTGGCATTCGTTTTCAATGGACCTTTCATGTACTGTGCGTGTCAGCTGCAGGTGTCGAGCAGGTCCAGTTTGTACCCCTAAATCGCTTCGTGTAGCAATTATACGTGGCGTATGCTGTAAGAGCCATAGATGTTCAGCAAATGTGGAATTATACACGTTTTCCCCATTTTTACCTAGCATGTGTTCTTTATATCTTACTTTAATGGGTCTAACTGGCTGTCCAATGGTTAAATGTTTCTGTTATGTTTTTATTCACGATGACAGATGGTTTCGTTTTACTGTAACATTTTGGTTTTTTTCACTACTACACTACTGGCCATTAAAATTGCTACACCAAGAAGAAATGCAGATGATAAACGGGTATTCATTGGACAAATATATTATACTAGAATTGACATGTGTTTACACTTTCACGCAATTTGGGTGCATAGATCCTGAGAAATCAGTACCCAGAACAACCACCTCTGGCAGTAATAACAGCCTTGAAACGACTGGGCATTGAGTCAAACAGAGCTTGGATAGCGTGTACAGGTATAGCTGCCTATGCAGCTTCAACACGATACCACAGTTCATCGACAGTAGTGACTAACGTATTGTGACAAGCCAGTTGCTCGGCCACCATTGACCAAACGTTTTCAATTTGTGAGAGATCTGAAGAAGGTGCTGGCCAGGGCAGCAGTTGAACATTTTCTGTATCCAGGAAGGCCCGTACAGGACCTGCAACATGCAGTCGTGCAATATCCTTCTGAAATGTAGCGTTTTGCAGGGATCGAATGAAGGGTAGAGCCGTGGGTCGTAACACATCTGAAATGTAACTTCCACTGTTCAAAGTGCTGTCAATGCGAACAAGAAGCGACCGAGACATGTAACCAATGGTACCCCATACCATCACACCGGGTGATACGCCAGTATGGCGATGACAAATACATGCTTCCAATGTGCGTTCACCGCAATGTCGTCAAACACGGATGCGATCATCACAATGCTGTAACTGGATTTGTCTGAGAAAAATGACGTTTTGGCATTCGTGCACCCAGGTTCTTCGTTGAGTACACCATCGCATGCGCTCCTGTCTGTGATGCAGCGTCAAGGGTAACCGCAACCATGGTCTCCGAGCTGATAGTCCATTCTGCTGCAAACATTATTGAACTGTTCGTTCAGATGATTGTTGTCTTGTAAATGTCCCCATCTGTTCACTCATGAATTGAGATGTGGCTGCATGATCTGTTACAGCTATCCGGATAAGATGCCTGTCATCTCGACTGCTAGTGATAGGCCATTGGGATCCAGGACGGCATTCCAGAAGTATTACCCTCCTGAACCCACCGATTCCATATTCTGCTAACAGTCATTGAGTCTCGACCAACGCGAGGAGCAATGTCGCGATACGATAAACTGTAATCGTGATAGGCTACAATCCGACCTTTATCAAAGTTGGAAATGTGACGGTACGCATTTCTCCTCCTTACACGAGGCATCACAACAATGTTTCACCAGGCAATACCGGTCAACTGCTGTTTGTGTATGAGAAATTGGTTGGAAACTTTCCTCATGTCAGCACATTGTAGGTGTTTCCACCGGTGCCAACCTTGAGTGAATTCTCTGAAAAGCTAATCATTTGCATATCACAGCATCTTCTTCCTGTCTGATAAATTTTGCGTCTGTAGCACGTCATCTTCATGATGTAGCAGTTTGAACGGCCAGTAGTGTATGTATCTTAGTCTTTAAGTTAAGAGATTCTCGCACATAACACTAGCGCCCTCTCTCATTAGATGTGTTCCTTAGCTCAAGCTTCATCTGCTTGACACTAGGACACAGGTAAATTGGTATCATATTTTCTATTGTATGTAGGTGTTTACATACGGTTCTGATGTGTTTTATGTATTAAGTCAGAAGGTCTGAATTAGCACAACTTTTAAAAATTTTGATGTGCATGAGTATGTATCCATGGGTTTTAATGTGCGCGAGTGTCTCGCACATACCACAATTGCCCTCTCTCAGTGAAACTGTCTGCCCTAGGGCTTCCACACCCTCCTCACACTACTTCACAAATGAAGTACTGTTGCTATGCCATGTTCGCAACAACTTTCTCTTCATAATTATGTTTTATAAATGGAGATGATGTTTCAATTACTGCCGAAGCCTTTGGTACGATTGTTTTATGTATCTCCACCGCAGGATGTGATTTTAGTAAGTGACTAAAAGTTTTGTGCTTGTAATACTTCGGTAATTTTATGGCTACTTAACCTATAAGTGTTTTTTTCTTTCTCAGTTATGGTGCTAAGTTTTTGCTAATGAAGGTGTCTTCCTGTTCAGGTGTAGTATTGCTGCTGATGAAGATATATTTAGATATACCGAAACTGTGGTGAAGGATTTCAATAAATCTCTATCCTGCAACTGTTTGGCTGTTATCATTTACCATGAAGATTTTCAACATTGCTGTTTCAGGCCTGTTTAAAATCTTGAAATTCATCTTTTCAACACCTATACAACAAACACTCACCGGTAAGAACAGTTTAAGGATTATATAGCAGCCACCTTAAACCACATCAACATTCAACTATTCTCTAATCCCCATACCCGCCCCCATACTCGCTCCTTGTTAAGAGTTTTCTGTTAGCTTCAAAGTCTAGGTCTGTACAACATAAACTTGTTAAGTTCGTATTTTCTAGTATTGCTCATACTGTCACAGAAACTGTTGCCAAATAACACATTTACCCAAATCATAAATGGCAGATTTTTGTGTGCAATTTGCTGCTTTTTTTCTTTGGGTTAAATATTTCAATTCCAGTTCACAGCTCTGTGTCTATTGCTCATGTCAGTGTTCATTTCTCAACAGCCTGGCTTCTACTTGCATTTGCACAACTGTTGTCACCATCTATTTCGCAGAGCAATGTGGATGGCTTTAATAGTGTCTTGTCTACACCACCACCACCACCACCACCACCACCACCACCACCACGACCACCACCACCACATTTCCCACAGTGTGGATTACTGCTGTGTGATCAAGGATATCCACCTGATCTTTGCTGCTCGCTATGGAGGCAACAGGTATTTGCCCATTCTGAGACACCAATGGCATGGTTGTGTGAACTACTGTCATACTCAATTCTGTGGTTTGCACATTTGTGCTGCCTGCACATCTTCAATGATCAAGCCAATGGAAGATAAGTCTGGTAAGGCTAGGAATGTAGTATCAGTAGTGGCCTGACAAAGATAGTTTCTGAAATTCAGCACACCAATGTGTACATTTTTGAGTTGCTACGGAATCATGAAAGGCCATGCATCAACAAGATTGTCAAATGCATTAATGCATAGCTGGAAATGGTTACAACAACAGGTGCCATGACCTAATTATGTGGGGAATTGTTTGCAGTAATTGTAGGTTTTTTAAGGAAAAGCCTTGGAAGAGGGGGTCACACTCCCACTGTGATGGGTAGGACAGAGAAATATCTTTTTTGGTGGGAGTTTGTTTAACAAGTATTCCTACTTAATGTGGGGTCTCTGTAACCAAACGAGGGCACTGCAGGTACTGGAGGATTACAGATAAAAGTCAACAAACTAACTATAGATCTTGATTCTTGTGACACAAAACGTAATCTTCAAAGTGAAAAGTTGACATACATTAGCCAACTTCCTGCTCAGATACTCCTTATAGATTAATGTGGCCCAAAACAACATTAAATGTTGACAAATGTGTGTGTTAAAACTTTGTAATATACAAGTGCAGTGTGTCAATGCTTCAATTTCTGGAAACACGTTACTTTTAATGGTAATGATTTACAGATTCCTTCACTCTAGCTTCAGGATTTTTCTGAGCAAACTTGATTCTGAGTTAATATAAGAAGCCATTGGAAATAACACTATTAGGCAGCTTCAATATTTACCCTATAATGTATTCTATAGAGCAAAAAAAGAAGTCAAACATATGCGAATATTTTAATTTCAATTACTTTCAACCATAAAAAACACAACAAAACTACAGGGAGAAAACAACACAGCTATACACAATAATTTTCTTCGCCTGTTTTAGTGGACAGGTTCAGTTTGGAAACAGTTACAAAAGGAATGGAAGGTATTAAAGAATTTGGGAGTACACAGGCATGCAATTATGTCATTAATCCATTTTCAATACAATCATTTCTCACCTCTTTAAGGACTATCAATGTTTGGATATGTAAAATGTCATAAGCTTGGTTGATAAGTACAAGACATTCATACAGACTTTTATGAAAGCTAGTTGGGCACAATGTAGCTGCACAGGTGTGTGTGTGTGTGTGTGTGTGTGTGTGTGTGTGTGTGTGTGTGTGTAAAATCTCGTGTGAGAAATCAGCAATAGTATTACAGCACAATCAAGAGCAGTCTGCAACAGCCAATTATAGGCAATACTTTAAGGTCTTAAGAAATGATAATAGCTTTAAAAGTACAATACATGAATCTCAAAATAAAATAAAACTATACATGATGTAGTGAGAACAGTGTCTGGGGAGTAAGAGGAACATTGAGTTGTCAGAATTAAATTTTCACTCTGCAGCGGGGTGTGAGCTGATATGAAACTTTCAGGCAGATTAAAACTGTGTGCTCAACAAAGACTCGTACTTGTGACCTTTGCCTTCTGTGGGCAAGTGGTCTACTAACTCAGCCCAACTCGTGACCCATCCTCTCAGTTTTACATCCACCAGTACCTCATCTCTTACATTCCAAAATTAAGAAGCTCTCCTGTGACTCTAGCAGGTGTAGCACTCCTGGAAGAAAAGATGTGGTGGCATAGCTCAGCAGCAATCTGGGGGACATTTTCAGAATGAAATTTCCACTCTGCAGCAGTGTGTGCTCTGACATGAAACTTCCAGGCAGATTAAGACTGACAGAAGTAAAGTAGTGAGGACAGGCCATAAATTGTGCTTGGTTAGCTCAGTTGGTAGACTTGCTAGTGAAAAGTGAAAGTCCCAAGTTTAAGTCTTGGTCTGGCATACCGTTTTAATGTGCCAAGAAGTTTCAGTGAGTTGTCAATTTAATGAAATGGTAGAACAAGTTACAAACGTGGTCATTTGAAGTGAATTAGATTTTTCCATCAGTTTCAAGCTGGCATCCAGAATATCATTACTGCCTCAATTAGGAAGTAATTATCTTTCAGAAACATACCTGAAAAATGATAGAATACTCTGCCTACTAGGAAAACTCCAAAAATTATATGATGTGATGATTTGTATTAAGAGGACATGGCTGATACCTTTCCAATTCCTTGTCCAATACTGACACTTGAGATCAGCCAGTGGTCAGAGATAAATTTGAGTATGTAAAATAAAAATACTAGTTGTTCTTTCCGTTACTGCCATTCATTTGTGCACTGTACCGTTTATGTAGATTACCACAGATTCCTTTAACATTATTTGTACAACACAGAGTATTGGTACTCAGGTTTATCCCTGGCCAGCTGTTTTTTTTTTGGGGGGGGGGGGAGGGGGTTGGGGGGGGGAGGGGGTTGGGGGGGGGCGGCTTGCTGTACTTGGTACTTAACCCCAAATACGCTCTTACTTGCAAGTGGTATTTTTATTTATTTTAATGTCTGGTACTATAGTAAAGTGTGTAATTATCTGATGTTGTCCCTCATTGTATGTTGTCCACTTTTTATTTTATTGCAAACTGCTTCACCTCATTGCAGTTTAACAATGTATGACCAAAATAATTTTTGACAGTCATGCAAATATTTAAGTTGTCTTATTTATATTTTTATTATGTTGACTCAGTGACTAATTGTTGCTTATACTTTAATTGTGTTCTATCTACACTTCATTTCAGACACTTGAAAACGGCTGCACTACCAGAACTTTATATTAGTGAAGGGGACAAAACAAAATAATATTTTAAACCAAACAAAAACAGCCAATACAGCAGATTGTCATTCAGAAAATTCTAGTACAAGTTGAGAGTAGTTGGTTTTTCTCATATGACTGACTAACATTTAATCAGAACAGACTGATAAAACTGACTGCATATCACTTGCTATTATGAAAGCCTTTTGTATCACAACACACAACGCACATGATCTGATAAATGTTCACTTTTATTTCCAAGACATCCACAGTTCATATGCAACATCGACTGCACATCATTGGCTGCAAAAATGTTACTCTTCGAAACTACTAGGAATTGTCGGTGGCAACGCCAATGACGACTCGTGTCTGCCTTTGATAATGTTATTCATGTCAGGATGACAGCTGCTACTGGAATCTGTGGGAAGTAATGTGACAGTGTGTGTGCAGAATCATGCTCAGAGTACAGTCTTTTATATGTTTAAACTTGTTAAAATCCCTAACTTAGTTTCTGAATTTAATGCAGCACATTTAAATTTAAAAAAATTATTACTCCTGTTCAAATACAGAGAACCACAACTCTATTATTATTATTATTATTATTATTATTATTATTATTGAGAACCCAGATCATGCTAGCGATGTTAGAAATATTCCATAGCAACCAGCTTGGACACTAGCATTCCCGTCTCACGTAAGCAGTAAAACTGCATTTTCTACTTCTCCCTTAATGCTCTATTACAAGGCAAGTTCAAAAAGTAAGTTACACATGTCATCTCACATTAACACCATTGTGCAACAAGAGTGGCACATTGTCAGAAGGGAATAGGTGTTCTGGGTTTCCTGAAACAAAGTTCTGTTGCGGTAAGATTAATAGGTGCATCACAGTGTGGGAATGAAATGGTATGGCAGCTGGAATTTATGCCAAAGTTGAAGTACGTAAGACAGTATGATTCTTGTGGGGCAAAACATCTAGATGTCACACAGATTCACCATTAAATTCTGGCATCATGTGGACCAAATGCAATGCCGTGTCCATCCAAAGTGAAACAGGGCCAACAATTTGATGAACGCCACATAGACATGGATAATGTCCAATCGAGGAACTGATTCACAGCATTGAAAGATTTTCCAATGATGGGGACATTCACATAGTGGTTCTAGAATGGCTCCATTATCGAAGAGTGGATTTCTATCATTGAGGAACTGAATAGGCAGTAGAAAGTTCCTACCGTTGTCTGCAGAAAATGGATGAGTATTTTGAAAAATAGTGTCCTGTGTCTGTGTTGTTTTGAAGTGTAGTGCAGAATTCAATGAAAATTAACTGCAGTGCCATAATAATATGTAACTTACTTTTTGAAGTCCTTTATAGATTCAGAAGTAGTCAGATATTAACATTTTTGTACTTATTGTAACAGTGCTCTCAAAAGCAAATCAACATTACCCTGAGCAGCAAACTCCCATTCCAACTGACAAATGTTTTTTTTTTCTTTTTTTCTTTTTCTTTTTTTTTTACAAGCATTTTAGCTCAAGATAGAATGAGTATACTAGGAAAAAATCTGAATCCACATATGAACAAGTGTGATAGAGGGCTGGTCAGAATATCTTCACTTTTAGGGTAAATCTAAACATTTGCATTGCAATAGAAACACTGTGTAACATCTCTTTTGAGAATTTCCCTAAAAGTCATTATTAAAACAGTAAAATTTACTCTCAAAACAAAAAGTAGCAAAGTGATAACATTGTGTTGCAATACTTCGAAACTATACACTCATATTTCCATTTCCATTAAACTTGTGATATTTTAGGTGTTTAATATTCTGTAGAAGTTACAACTAGATTTGCACTTCTTTGGGCAAAAGTGCACAAATAAGAAAAAAAGGGTGACATATGACTTACAGCTAATAATGACAACTTTAAATGATCAAAAGGGTATAAGCCTATTTTGAATAGACATTTTTTGTATCTTTTCTCACGTGGGTTAACATGCACAAGTATAAATAACCTCCAAAGCACCAGTATTTTAGTGTGTCTTGTTAAAAAGTGGAAACTGGACTGTGTGTCCAAAGAAAAATGGATTGATCCCTTCTACTGACAAGACCACGGCTGACACAGGGTATATTTATTTATGTATGAAAGCAAGGTGAGTAAGTACACCAGTAACAATTCACATGTGAGAACATACATAAAGCATAAGGATAATGGTGTATCACTGAATTGTGCTATTTACCTCCATCTCACACGCACACCACTGTTTATCTTCTTGTAAGAAGGAAGATTATACAGTTTAACATCGTGTCAAGAGTGAGATCATTAGAAACAGAGCATGTGCTCAGATTGTCTCAAGAATAGGGGTGGAAATCGGGTGGGCCCTTTCCAAAGGATTCATCCCGGCATTTGCACGGATAAATTTAGGGAGATCATGGAAAACCAAAGTTTGGATGGCCAGAAGGGGAATTTAACTGTTCTTGTGGGAAACACAACCTGAAATACTGAAGGAAGCTGCAGATTGGTTCACTTCAAATGGTATGTCACTCAATGTCATAATGACTTTGTTCTTTCTATCTCACACAACACAAAAAAATGAGGAAGATGTTGAACTAAAATACGGTGCAATTGAGAGCTGAGTCTTCCAAATCCCTGGGAATACATATTAATAGATGGGCAGATCACATCCTTGACCCATGTAAAAGATTGAGCTCAGCAGCGACTGCTGTTCACTCTACTGCATCTATTTGTGACATGGAAACAATCAAAGTTGTGTGTTTTGGTTTTTTCAATTCAGTTATGACATATGGCATCATATTCTGGTGAAACCAGTCACAAGCAAACAAAGACTTTATGGCAGAAAAGAAGGTGGTCAGAATTGGTAGTAGTGTTACCCCAGATGCTCTTGCAGGACTTTATTGAAACAACTGTAGATTTTCACAAGGAAATTTCTTTCGTCAACAAAAATTACACAAGCTACAAAATTAACAGTGCATGCCCTGATTATAATATAACAAGTATTCATGATATATATAAAAAATCTCAGCATAGTACAGAGATGAGTACATTATTCAAGATACAACGCTATATAACAAACGTGAATGTGAATGAATGTGTGTGTGTGTGTGTGTGTAAAACAGTTAGAACAAGCATTTTATCTACTGTCGAGAAAAATATTTCCTGGCTGCTGCTACCTTAGTAAGTGTGAGTAATGAAACTGTGTTTGGTCATTAATGACCATGTGAAGATTCTTTGATTGGTGTTTTTTAATAGCTGGACATCTGACTAATGTCAATTTGCTACCTTTAGTTCCTCTATGGAGGGCCTTGCATTTAATATCATAAGAACGACTTTCATTTAGAACACATTCAGGAAAGTAGGAATCTTTCTTTTTCAGTCTCCAATGCCTTTCACAGTCAGTCAGTCTAACATTTATTTCCCACCTGATTAAACTACATACAGTTGCCACATATACTGCAGAAAATCCTATAAATTCCATTCAGTCCTAAATGTGGAATCTCGTCTTTACTGTTGAACAGAATGTAGGCAACAGTATTCCAAGTATAAAAAGCTGGAATATATTTCCTGGATTTTAGTCTGATGGGAAGTAACTGTGAAGTTCTACCAACATATACAAGGCAGCATTCAAGAAGTAATTCAACACATTTGCTTTCTGAAAGCAAGCTAGTTTTATTCAAGATTCCAATACACCACATTATTCCCCATCCTTTTGGCTACAAAATTCTACTTTTCAACATAATCACTGTTCAATGCAACAGCCTTACTCCTCCTTACAGTGAGGACCTGTATGTTCATATTGTACCTTTCTACTGGTTGACATTGGAGCCGACATCTTGCTGCATCAATAACCTCCCCATCATCCAATCATTCAAGCATGGCTTCCCGTGGAATGCATCCTTCATTGCGTCAAACAGATGGAATCCGGAAGCAGCAAGATCTGGGCAGTAGGGTGAATGTGGAAGAAAAGTCCGACAAAGTTTTGAGAGCTCCACTCGAGTGTGCAGACTTGTGTGAAGCACTGAGTTGTCATGGAGAGTGAGAAGTCATTTGCATTTTTGTGGTGACGAACACGCTGAAGTCGTTTCTTCAATTTCCTGAGTTTAGCACAATACACGTCAGAGATATCGTTGCACCACGAGGGAGGACATCAAACAGAGTAACCCTTTCAGAGCCTCAGAAGACTGTCGCTGTGGCTTCAGCAACTGAGGGTGCAGCTCTGAACTTTTTCTTCAGAGGAGAGGTGGTATGGCACCCTTCCACAAAATGCCACTTAGCTGGAAGTGATGTACTCATGTTTCATAGCCTATGACACTGTTCGACAAAAAATTATCATGATTAGCCTCTTAACATGCGAGAAATCCTACACAGATAGCCCTTCGCAGTTTTTTTTGTCTTCTGTTAGCCCGAGGAACCCAGTGGATACACACCTTGGAGTATCCTATCTGGTGGCCGACTCTGTCAGTACTATCAACAGAGATGTGCAGTTGTGCACCGAAGTGTTTGACTGTGATCCGTCAATCACCTCGAATGAGAGTGTCCATACATTCCAACATTGCAGGAGTCACAGCTGTGTGTCTGGTCAGCCAGCACGCGGGAGGTCACACAGGTATGTGCGACCTTGTTGTGATGATGAGAGATGCCTCGCCCAAAGGCTCACCGTGCTTCAGCTCACTGCCAGGTCACCATACACATTCTGCAAGCACCTATGAATGTGTGTGATGCTCTGGTTTTCTGACAAAAGAAACTCAATGACAGCTCCTTGCTTGGAATATACCTATGTTACAGATGCCATTTTGAAGGCTATGTATAGTGCTGCCAGCTATTGGAACTTCATGAAACTGTAAGGGCTGAAGCAGCAATATTCCACAAAGCCGGCAATAAAATCTGAATTTTTCAAACAAAACTGGCAGAAAAAAACAGTGTTGCATTACTTACTGAACACCCCTCATAGCATGGGGGACCATTTGTTATCAGTGTGGTTTAGTGTTTTCCGAGTAGAATACAGAAGTGCTATTATCCTCTGCCTCTTCTTTTTACTAAGTATGCTGTCTATTATGGCAGGACTATAACCATTGCTGTATGCTATTTCTTTAATTATTTTCCATTTATTTTCAAAATCTGGTTTGGTTTGTGGTAACACACAAACATGCAGCTTTGCATTCCATGGTGGACCACCTACTATCTATATCAGAAACCAAACTGTATTTTGAAAATGAATTGGAAATAATAAATAAATATCATACAACAATGGTTATAGTCCTTACCTAATTGACAGTATACTCAGCAGAAATAAAAGACGAGGATAACAGACCTTCTGTATCCTCCTCAAAATGCACTAAACCACACTTTTAACATACAAGCCCTGATGCTATAGGTAGGCGGGACTTCACAGGTACCTCAGGCCAGATCTGGGCCCTCTAAATGGGTGCAACAAAAAATGCGACATCATTTTAATTCCGTGTTTGAACTTTAGTAATTTCACATAAATAGTGTGAAAAAAATTACCTGTAAAATAACAAATAGTGACTCATTGCAGTACATTCATTGCATGGTACACAAGAAATATCCTATCATTATTTATTTACTCATATAGAGGTATATACAGTTTCATGTTTGCAATATTAAGATGACAAAGTAACTTTGGAATGTACAAGAAAATTTTAGATGCTGCATGAATGACGTGAAAAGTGAGTGAGTGTGTGTGTGTGTGTGTGTGTGTGTGTGTGTGTGTGTGGGCACACGCGCGCACGCACACGCGCGCACGCACACACACACACACACACACACACACACACACACACACACACACACACACACACACACACACAAAAAGGGGCTAGAAGTTATGGAAAAGGAGTAACTGAAATTAACTGTTAATTAAACACAAATATACAATTCAGGAAATGTGGTAGCTCATACAACTGTTATTTTCCATATGACAGTGGCAGTGTTCAAAATGCAGTAACAAAAAAGGGAGGGGGGGAGGGGGGGGAGGGAGGGAGGGGGGGGGAGATGGAGAGAGAGAGAGAGAGAGAGAGAGAGAGAGAGAGAGAGAGAGAGAGAGAGCGGGGGCGGGGGGGGGGGGGGGGGGGGGGGCATTGTATTGATGAAGATCTACATGACAATGTGTCAAAACCTGAAATGTGTTTTGGTATACACAAGCTTAAGCTGTATAAAAAGTGGCTGGCTGCTGTTTCTTCAAGTAACATAATTCCTATTTAATAAGCACCTCACCTTATTGATCACTGACGACTTCTATAAGCCACTCTTGCAGAAACTCCTGTTTCCGGGCAGTGGGTCACAAATACTCATTTTAACAGCAGTTTCTGTGTGGTCTTCATGTCATTTGAAATACATGGTTGTGAATTTAAAGGTGTCCCTGTAATTTCAGCGATGCATAAATCAGCATTGTAAGATTACATTTTGGGGAGATCTTACTATTACACTGTGCATTAGAAAGAAAGAGAAAAGACAAACATTTGTAAGTAGACATTCATTATCATACACAAATATTTAACTACTTTGGCATTACATTTTCAACTTGAATGCTGTAATTTTTCATGTTTCTGTGCTATTATTAAATTCTTTATGATACACTCTTCTCCTCCTCTTCCAATAAATACTACATTCCAATATGTACCTGACATCAGTATTTTTTGCTAAGTGTGTACGAGGTCTTTTCACCTGTGTTTGATGTGTAACTGCTGGAAATTGCCATGTTGTACGTCTGATAGTTGATGTTCAGAGCTGTATTGAGTGGAACATTGTGTTTCACAGTTTGCGAATTTCGATTCGGCAGAGTTATGGGTGCAAAGCGTCTGCATTAAACTTTGTGTGAAACTCAAGAAAACCTTTCCAGACACATATCAACGACGATGAGTGCTTTAGCCACACTTGGTGTTGCAAATGGTTCACATGGTTTAAAAGTGACTGGAAAGGGGTTAAAGATTACCCTCCTTCAGGACGCCCTTTGACGTCTACTGACGACGCTCATGTCAGGAATGACAATGAAATTGTGCATGCCAATGGAAGACTGACTGTAAGAGAGATTGCAGAAGAAAACGAGATGTTCCATAAGAGAATTATAACTGGTGATGAGATTATGATGTTGAGGCCAAGGTTCAATCTTTGCAATGGGTCGGAAAAGGTTCTAAAAAACACCAAAACAAGCTCTTCAGATCATGTCAAAGTCATGTTCATAGTTTTCTTTGACTATGAAGGATTGGTTCATCATGAATTTGTGCCACAAGGACAAACTGTTAATTGGTGGTACTATTGGGTCACCTTGCGATGCATGTGAAAAAATGCGCAAAGAAAACGGCCTGAAATGTGGTGAGACAATTCATGATAACATGCCCGCACCTTCATCCCTGTTGGTGCATGACTACTGCACAAAAAATGAAATCACCACACTGCCTCATCCTCTGTACTCTTCACACCTGGTCCCTGCACACTTTTTTTATTACTTCCAAAGTTGAAAACCCTGTTGAAAGGACAAAGATTTGCAATGACAGACAAGATAAAAGAAAATTCACAGACAACACTTCATATGATCCAGCAAGAGGCATGCAAAGACTGCTTCCAGAAGTCAAAACGGCACTGGGAGCGTTATATCAATTGTGGAGGGGATTATTTCAAAGGAGACCATGCACAATAAGTAAAAGGTAAGCATAGAAGAACTTTGTGGAGAAATTTCCAGGATTTTCTGAACAGGCCTTGTGTATGAGAAGATATCCCCTTTTTCAAGTGTTTAACAATTAAATCCTGCACTGTATTTTAATTCTATAGTATCTGCTAATTCTGGTACACTGAGTCAAGCCTACCACATCATTGTACACAAGAAACTACTCCTCCCCTTGCTTTTGTCAAAAATATATAGTGAACAGCAAAGCTCCCTTCAACGATCAGATATTTTGTGGAAGAAACTGGAGGACAGAACCTACATTCATTGAAGAAAGCAAGAGATAACCTAATATGGCAGAATATTACACTTATCCCCCCCCCCCCCCCCCCCCCCCCCCATGAACCATGGACCTTGCCGTTGGTGGGGAGGCTTGTGTGCCTCAGCGATACAGATGGCCGTACCGTAGGTGCAACCACAACGGAGGGGTATCTGTTGAGAGGCCAGACAAACGTGTGGTTCCTGAAGAGGGGCAGCAGCCTTTTCAGTAGTTGCAGGGGCAACAGTCTGGATGATTGACTGATCTGGCCTTGCAACATTAACCAAAACGGCCTTGCTGTGCTGGTACTGCGAACGGCTGAAAGCAAGGGGAAACTACAGCCGTAATTTTTCCCGAGGACATGCAGCTTTACTGTATGATTAAATGATGATGGCATCCTCTTGGGTAAAATATTCCGGAGGTAAAATAGTCCCCCATTCGGATCTCCGGGCGGGGACTACTCAGGAGGATGTCGTTATCAGGAGAAAAAAACTGGCGTTCTACGGATCGGAGCGTGGAATGTCAGATCCCTTAATCGGGCAGGTAGGTTAGAAAATTTAAAAAGGGAAATGGATAGGTTAAAGTTAGATATAGTGGGAATTAGTGAAGTTCGGTGGCAGGAGGAACAAGACTTCTGGTCAGGTGACTACAGGGTTATAAACACAAAATCAAATAGGGGTAATGCAGGAGTATGTTTAATAATGAATAGGAAAATAGGAATGCGGGTAAGCTACTACAAACAGCATAGTGAACGCATTATTGTGGCCAAGATAAATACGAAGCCCACACCTACTACAGTAGTACAAGTTTATATGCCAACTAGCTCTGCAGATGACGAAGAAATTGAAGAAATGTACGATGAAATAAAAGAAATTATTCAGATAGTGAAGGGAGACGAAAATTTAATAGTAATGGGTGACTGGAATTCGAGTGTAGGAAAAGGGAGAGAAGGAAACATAGTAGGGGAATATGGATTGGGGCTAAGAAATGAAAGAGGAAGCCGCCTAATAGAATTTTGTACAGAGCACAACTTAATCATAGGTAACACTTGGTTTAAGAATCATGAAAGAAGGTTGTATACGTGGAAGAACCCTGGAGATACTAAAAGGTATCAGATAGATTATATAATGGTAAGACAGAGATTTAGGAACCAGGTTTTAAATTGTAAGACATTTCCAGGGGCAGATGTGGACTCTGACCACAATCTATTGGTTATGACCTGTAGATTAAAACTGAAGAAACTGCAAAAATGTGGGAAATTAAGGAGATGGGACCTGGATAAACTGACTAAACCAGAGGTTGTACAGAGTTTCAGGGAGAGCATAAGGGAACAATTGACAGGAATAGGGGAAAGAAATACAGTAGAAGAAGAATGGGTAGCTCTGAGGGATGAAGTAGTGAGGGCAGCAGAGGATAAAGTAGGTAAAAAGACGAGGGCTGCTAGAAATCCTTGGGTAACAGAAGAAATATTGAATTTAATTAATGAAAGGAGAAAATATAAAAATGTAGTAAAAGAAGCAGGCAAAAAGAAATACAAACGTCTCAAAAATGAGATCGACAGGAAGTGCAAAATGGCTAAACAGGGATGGCTAGAGGACAAATGTAAGGATGTAGAAGCTTATCTCACTAGGGGTAAGATAGATACTGCCTACAGGAAAATTAAAGAGACCTTTGGAGAGAAGAGAACCACGTGTATGAATATCAAGAGCTCAGATGGCAACCCAGTTCTAAGCAAAGAAGGGAAGGCAGAAAGGTGGAAGGAGTATATGGAAGGTTTATACAAGGGTGATGTACTTGAGGACCATATTATGGAAATGGAAGAGGATGTAGATGAAGACGAAATGGGAGATACGATACTGCGTGAAGAGTTTGACAGAGCACTGAAAGACCTGAGTCGAAACAAGGCCCCCGGAGTAGACAACATTCCATTAGAACTACTGACGGCCTTGGGAGAGCCAGTCATGACAAAACTCTACCAGCTGGTGAGCAAGATGTATGAGACAGGCGAAATACCCTCAGACTTCAAGAAGAATATAATAATTCCAATCCCAAAGAAAGCAGGTGCTGACAGATGTGAAAATTACCGAACTATCAGTTTAATAAGTCACAGCTGCAAAATACTAACGCGAATTCTTTACAGACGAATGGAAAAACTGGTAGATGCGGACCTCGGGGAGGATCAGTTTGGATTCCGTCAAAATGTTGGAACACGTGAGGCAATACTGACCTTACGACTTATCTTAGAAGAAAGATTAAGGAAAGGCAAACCTACGTTTCTAGCATTTGTAGACTTAGAGGAAGCTTTTGACAATGTTGACTGGAATACTCTTTTTCAAATTCTAAAGGTGGCAAGGGTAAAATACAGGGAGCGAAAGGCTATTTACAATTTGTACAGAAACCAGATGGCAGTCATAAGAGTCGAGGGGCATGAAAGGGAAGCAGTGGTTGGGAAAGGAGTGAGACAGGGTTGTAGCCTCTCCCCGATGTTATTCAATCTGTATATTGAGCAAGCAGTAAAGGAAACAAAAGAAAAATTTGGAGTAGGTATTAAAATTCATGGAGACTAAGTAAAAACTTTGAGGTTCGCCGATGACATTGTAATTCTGTCAGAGACGGCAAAGGACTCGGAAGAGCAGTTGAACGGAATGGACAGTGTCTTGAAAGGAGGATATAAGATGAACATCAACAAAAGCAAAACGAGGATAATGGAATGTAGTCAAATTAAATCGGGTGATGCTGAGGTAATTAGATTAGGAAATGAGACACTTAAAGTAGTAAAGGAGTTTTGCTATTTAGGAAGTAAAATAACTGATGATGGTCGAAGTAGAGAGGATATAAAATGTAGACTGGCAATGGCAAGGAAAGCGTTTCTGAAGAAGAGAAATTTGTTAACATCGAATATAGATTTAAGTGTCAGGAAGTCATTTCTGAAAATATTTGTTTGGAGTGTAGCCATGTATGGAAGTGAAACATGGACGATAACTAGTTTGGACAAGAAGAGAATAGAAGCTTTCGAAATGTGGTGCTACAGAAGAATACTGAAGATAAGATGGATAGATCACGTAACTAATGAGGAGGTATTGAATAGCATTGGGGAGAAGAGAAGTTTGTGGCACAACTTGACTAGAAGAAGGGATCGGTTGGTAGGACATGTTTTGAGGCATCAAGGGATCACAAATTTAGCATTGGAGGGCAGTGTGGAGGGTAAAAATCGTAGAGGGAGACCGAGAGATGAGTACACTAAGCAGATTCAGAAGGATGTAGGTTGTAGTAGGTACTGGGAGATGAAGCAGCTTGCACAGGAAAGAGTAGCATGGAGAGCTGCATCAAACCAGTCTCAGGACTGAAGACAACAACAACAACAACAACAACAACATTACACTTATTGTAGATATTTAGAATAAATCTGTAGGTTTTCCATAGTGCAATGACTGTTGCAAGTTATTAGCATGATAACTGTACCACAACCCTGTTGCACCACTTTAATACCTGCAAAAGCTTCTCCTAATGGTTAGACTGGTGGTGGTGGTGGTGGTGGTGGTGGTAGAAGAATACCATGTGGCTATGAACCCCAAAGTGCTGCAATATATGATGCATTGTGCACATGCATGTACAACTGAAATGTGGACAGACACGTACACTAAAATGCAGTATTTGACTCTTAGGAGACCTGTAATGGAAAAGTCGGCTCCCGTTTGTTGCAGAGTTTCCATCTGATTTGGAGAAAAGTTCTATGTATATATGGGAGGAAACAAAAGTAACATGAGCAATTTAGGGATATTCACAAGACATATATTGAGGATTATGTTCATTATCAATCAGAAGGGGGGGGGGGGGGGGGGGGGAGGGGGCGCCAATGTGGAAAAATACACTTCAGAATTACTGTCACTTTCTGTACAATGACCACTGCCCTTAACATTGTTCTACAACACACCCTAGAGGATAAATTTTTCAGGAATACTGTCCTAATGTTTACATACGGTGAAAGCAAAAAACATGTAAAAACTTACTTGAAATGAAACAGTCATGTGACAGACTTGCAGCTGCAAGTTACTATAAACCAGCACATTGATACTTACAGGAATATTTTGTGTGTCATGTTAAAATCATGTTCATGTATCATGAACATATTTCCTAGGTTTTAAGTGAATTAGGGAAAATGCAGTTGTTTGAGAACTGGTACTACCAGGCAGTTGAAAAATTAATTCAGTATCTCGAAAGTATTTCAGAAGGCTACTGCTGCTATCGAAGCTGACAGTGGTCCAATTCTGCAGTTGCTTGTGCCATTGCTGTACCAGCTGCAGGAACAATATACTGAGAATTCAGCAGACAGTGAGGTAAGCATACCCATATACATAATACTATGCCTTTAGAAACCAATACAAACTTTTAGTTTCATATTTTAAATACCTAGAAGTAGATATGAGATTGTATTCAGAGATGATGGTGCACCTGAACACTGTAAATCATTTGCAGGAAACAACACTGCTGAAAGCACGAACTTGGGATATCTTACACAAAAAATGGAAACAGTCAGTGCATTTTACTGCATTATTTCTAGTACCACAGGAATGCCATCTAAGCCAATTCTCAGTAACTGGGAGTGAAAAAGCTCATGCCGCAGCACATTACCGATATGGGCACCTCACAGTAAATGCGATGTGATGTTAAGTTTGCCAAGTAAATATTTTATCATCCATGCCATCTTAAAAGGTTGATCATATAAAAGTTAAAAAATAAATTCAATTTATTAGCAGCTGCACAATATAACATAATTATCCTCCATGTCATATCATTTGCAGAATCTTGTACAGAAGATGAAGCCTCAGCATCAACCCCTTCAAAACATGCAAAGAGGGTCTTTGTATCATGGTGGGTGAAGGACAACATGGGTGATGACATTTCTATGTATCTGTTGATGGGAAAAATCAGATGAGGGACAGTCACTTATGGAGTGGTTGAAATCAAGAGCAACAACTTATCCCAGCCTGTCTCAAATAGCACGAGACATACTATGCACACTTGCCTCTAGCAAGAGGGTATTTAGTACAGCTGGGCTTATAATTAGGTAAACATAATCAATTATTTACAGAAAATATGAGTAACCTGCTTATGGTGCACTACAATATCAATGAGAGTTTAAAATCATTTTCATAACATCTGATTTTTGTTGTCATAAATCTTCAATTCCTGAATTGTTTGTTTCAGCACACTTTAAGCAAGAATGTTTTCACATACTTCATATGTCTTCTTAGTGTGCTGTTTGTGTTGCTACATTAATTTAGTTTTTAATTTTAACAAAGATACTTGTGTTTAATACATAATTTCGTGGCTGTATAATACAGATTTGATGTCGTGTAGATATTTTTGCAGATACAGCAATCGTTGCTCAACTTTTTCTACCTATGACCCCCATTCACAAAAATCTGATGTGCATGAACCCCCATCTAATAAACTGTAACAAGTAAGTAATTGAATGTCAATCAAATGGTTCAACAGTGCTAATTCATTTAATTAGTTAACATTTTAGTTGCATTAAATCAAAAGGGCTGATGAAGGCTTTTCCACGAAGGGTAGGTCTAGCATGGACAAGTTTTCATTATGGAATTAACCTGCTCAGTCCTTTCTTGGAATTCTGTGAGAAAGATCCGCCTACTTTGCACACCACATAACTTTGAAGTCAGGAACCACCAAAAGACGCTTCCAAATTACTTCTGACAAGAAATTTGTTCCTGTATACACTTTTTATAGAAGTGTAAGAAGAAAAAGCCTTGTTTAGAAATAAGTGGATTAGACAAGTAATAAAGTTGCCATCGCTTTCATCAATAGCATTGGGAACTCTATCTTTAACCTTAACAAAAAAACTTATCAGTACAAAGATTTATAATGTTTCTGTAACTTAAAAGTCACTGCCAATTTCCAGAAGCTGCTCATTTCAATTCATGCTTATTGAGGATTTCAAAATTATTCTTCCTTCCAGTAGATTGGGAATCCAATAGTTAATACTAGACACAGCAGGTAAATAGTATTTCAAAGTTTTCCCAAGCCTCTTTAAATGACTTTTAATTATGTTCTTGATATATTTGTCTAAAGAAAAGTGAATTTCTACTGTGAAATGAGAACGTGTGCCAAAGCACACAGTTTGGCTGGAATTTAAACAATTTTCCGGATTGTAAGGTTTTTTAACTAACAATTCAATGTAGCCTTGCACAATAGATAGGTTTACGTTTGTTCTCTGAAGTAATAAATTTAAGTTGTTGATTTTTCAGAAAAGTCTGCTAAATAAGCCACAGAATGAAGCCAGATTTTGCCTTGGAAAAGTTGTAGCTGAAGATAAAAATATACACTTAATACAATATGAGAACAGAATGAGATTTTCACTGTGCAGTGGAGTGTGCACTGATATGAAACTTCCTGGCAGATTAAAACTGTGTGTCGGACCAAGACTCGAATTCGGGACCTCTGCCTTTCGTGAGCAAGTGTTCTACCAACTGAGCTGTGAGGACGGGGCATGAGTCGTGCTTGAGTAGCTCAGTTGGTAGAGCACTTGCCTGCAAAATGCAAAGGTCCCGAGTTCAAGTCTCGGTCTGTCACACAGTTTTAATCTGCCAGGAAGTTCCATATCAGCTCACACTCCACTGCAGAGTGAAAATCTCATTCTGGAAACATCCCCCAGGCTGCGGCTAAGCCATGTCTCCGCAAAATCCTTTCTTTCAGGAGTGCTAGTTCTGCAAGATTCGCAGGAAAGCTTCTGTAAAGTTTGGAAGGTAGGAGATGAGGTACTGGCAGAAGTAAAGCTGTGAGGATGGGGCGTGAGTCGTGCTTGGGTAGCTCAGTTGGCAGAGCTCTTGCTTGCAAAAGGCAAAGATCCTGAGTTCGAGTCTCAATCTGGCGCACAGTTTTAATCTGCCAGGATGTTTCAATATGAGAACAGTTTTGCTACAATATGACCACCTAATTCCCATGAGTGTCAAATAAAACTTATAAACACTTGTCATTTCATAACACAGTATTGCAAAAATTTGATAACTTGTAGGATGACTTTCAATAAAATTAACTATTTTTTCAGATGTATGTAACAAGATTTGAAACTTCCTGGCAGATTAAAACTGTGTGCCCGACTGAGACTCTAACTCGAGACCTTTGCCTTTCGCGGGCAAGTGCTCTACCATCTGAGCTACCAAAGCACGACTCACGCCCAGTACTCACAGCCATACTTCTGCCAGTAAAGCTGTGAGTACCGGGCGTGAGTCGTGCTTCGGTGGCTCAGATGGTAGAGCACTTGCCTGCGAAAGGCAAAGGTCCCGAGTTCGAGTCTTGGTCGTGCACACAGTTTTAATCTGCCAGGAAGTTTCATATCAGCGCACACTCCGCTGCAGAGTGAATATCTCATTCTGGAAACATCCCCCAGGCTGCGGCTAAGCCATGTATCCGCAGTATCCTTCCTTTCAAGAGTGCTAGTTCTGCAAGGTTTGCAGGAGAGCTTCTGTAAAGTTTGGAAGGCAGGAGACGAGATACTGGTAGAAGTAAGGCTGTGAGTACTGGGCGTGAGTCGTGCTTCGGTAGCTCAGATGGTAGAGCACTTGCCTGCGAAAGGCAAAGGTCCCGAGTTCGAGTCTTGGTCGTGCACACAGTTTTAATCTGCCAGGAAGTTTCATATCAGCGCACACTCCGTTGCAGAGTGAAAATCTCATTCTGGAATATGTTGATTTACCAACTATATGCAACAGAGAAGCTTCAATGAATCATCTTGCAACTGATGTTACAGCCATCAGTTAATTTAGTATAAGACCAGAGGTTAAATACTGTATCGGTAAATATAGAACAAAGTACAAAGATGCTTCCAAATGGACCACAGAGAGTTTGGTTTGTGTCCACCTAGCGGGCACCTGGATTACACAAGCAGCCAAGACAAACAGCCCTCGAGTGGACTCTGGCTGCGCCAGGGCACTGCACATTCCGGCAGACCTGGGTGCTGCCCTACAGCTAACTCAGCAGCTTAGTTAAGGTTCACCTGCTAGTCATGGCTATTGTCTTAGGCAGGCCACATATTCCCACTGCAGGCCTCTGAACAGAATATTATCTCCAAATTCTAGTAGTGATCATGTTTGTAAAGAAAGTTGAAAAATTGTTGCATTTAGCCTCCAGATGAAGCACTACAAAGCTTACTGTTTATGCTTTAACTTTGGTCCAGCAGATATTTTCCATGTATTTAAATATTTCTGTGTGTACTACATTGATGACCTCTTCAGGATTAGGTGTAAAAATTACTATGTTTTGGGGTACAAGCGACAGGGCCACATACAACTGGATATGTAAAACACTGCATGCTTAAGTCAATTCCAGCAATGTTCAGTGTCTAGCCCTGTGCATTGTTAATTGTGGTACCAAAGGTGAATCTCATGAGTTACCAGAAAGGTAAGTCTGTAGGTTATCATTGGTATTCATGGCATCAGACCAGTTGTTCCAGTCCCACCACCAGTTATTATTGTGCACTGGATCAAAAATATTTTGAGATTGGTTATTCAGAGTCTTGTTCCATTGCACCTACTTTCAGCATTAATTTATGCAGTGGAGTTCCATGCAGCATCAATGAATTTCAAAATTCAGTATGGTAATGTACTGCTTCCTCTCTAGGACTGTGTCAAAAGAGTAATAAATTTGTGATGGGACATCATACTTGAACAGAATTAAGTCATTTACTTTACTGCCTTGTTCATTCATAGACGACTGAATAGATCTTTACTGAAACCAATCGAGTGTCTCAGTTGGCATGGTATGTGTATCTGGGCATAGTTTTTCAGTTAATTCCAACACACTTGGTAACACAAAAAAGTCATTATTAAAATTTATTTCACCATTTCCTATTTTCAGCATGTTACTCGCAAAATGAATGAGGGCATGCTGAGAAGTGATGCCTTTGAATTTTGTATGTGGTAACTCTTAAAAGCTTTTTAAATAAAACAAACATTATTAACATTCTACATCTTTATTCTTCATGTCTACATATTTTCAGCCACTGCTGCAAGAGGGGTCCAAATTGTAGTGCGTAACATGGAGGTGTGTAATCTAACAATGTCGGTGCATGAGAAACAGTGTTCTGTAATCAAGTTTCAAATACAGAGAGTTCACCCACACATGGAACAGCCTCTCCTTCAGCATGACAGCGTCAGACCACACACAAACACTGCAACATCTGCAAAAATCCGACACCTTTGGTTCACCATCATCGATCATCCTCCATACAGTCCTGACTTAAACTCATCTGATATTCATCTGTTTCCAAAACTTAAAGGACACCTCTGAGGACTTCACTTTGATAGAGATGAAATAGTACAAGCAGAAGTGAGGTTGTCGCTCTGTCAAAAAAGTCCAACATTCTACAGTGACAGTATCCACAAACTGGTGTCTCATTGGGGCAAATGTGTTTGTCGCCAGGGTGACAATATTGACAAATAAAATATAGCATGAAGAATAAAGATGTAAAGTGTTGATAATGTGTCTTATTCTGCGGTGATGACACTGTCAATTTGATCAAATCCAATTTTATGGGTTAGCCACTGAAGCAGATTATTTCTGGCAATTTAAAAAGTTTTAGGAGTTTTCATGTAATAAGCTCTGAGGCACTGCTTTTCAGCACACCCTCATATTACCTTAGGTGAAAGAGAGAGCTCACATAATATTAGTTTTAAGTTCCAATTTTTTATATTTGTCGCCATAGGTAAGATCTTTTCAAAGATGACTTGACTCCGTCTACTCATCCCTTCTGCAATTACTGGTAATATTTGATGAAAGTCTCCAGGAAACAAACAGTTCAACAGTCATTTTATGGGACATTGAAACAATAAATGTGCACTCCTGCACCAATTTACCAGTATTACTTTGCTTAGAAACATTATAGATTCTGTACATGTAGCCACCATGAAATTTCATGAATGTGGAATTAGCAGGTAGCCTGCATTCCAAAAGTGTGGCAGCAATGCCATACAATGCCACAGTGGGAATAATTTTTCCACCAGATCTGCCTTTTACAAGTATTAGATTAATTAGAAAAGTCTTTCCAGTGCCTTGAAAGGTCTGTGGAAGCTGGGAATGATCACAGTTTATTTCAAATACAAATTTCATATTGATTGATTTACTTATATTTGGATCTTTGGTAAAGGACATCCAAAATGTTTTACAAATTTTACCAAAAGAGATTCAACCTCTTTATTCAGTTCAACTAAAGCTTCATCAAAAACATTTTAATTGTAATCTGTATCACTTGATCACAGTTCTTGTCATTTATAGTGTAGTATGTCTGCTGTCATTACTTTGCAGTGATTTTGTCAAAGAAGCATCGGGATACTGTGATAACAGATAAATGTGAATGATTTTGCTGTACTGCATATCACAGCTTTGCATAGCTTATTTTGTTAGTGAGAATCATCATCTAGTAGACCCATGGCTTTGTACATTCGTTGGAAGCATCGTAAGTCACACAGTGCACAGCGTGTAGACATGCAAATGAAGTAGGACCTTTAACAATGTTGAGTAACATTACTGAGTGAAAGCTTTCACTGTTGTTGGGGTTAAGAATGTACTCTTGTGAACAGCATACGTTTTTCTAATGTTCATGTGACCATCAACCAATGTTATCCGTTTCCGTTGATGGAATTTTTAGTAACTTGATTCCATGTGTAATAACCTGGGATTTGATCAGAGGTCAGAGTTTTTGCAAAGTCATCATCTATGTACAATTTGAAAAATGCACTTAACATAGTGTGACGGGGATCATTCACATCGTTCAGATTGTTTTCTGTGAAGTACACTCTCGTGCATTTTCAAATGAACAGCAAGGCAGGTAATAGATGGCACCTGTTCATGTACATTGAAGGATAAAACCCTATTTAACTACAAATGTAGCAGCCTGATTGGAATTGCTCCACTTCAGTGGATAACTGGACAAAAAGTATACTCCATCATTGTCTTTATTAATATATTTCTGACATATTTTACCAATTTCACAGAATGATAAAGTTCCACATTTATGTGCGTGGCACAAAACTAAAGTTTTCTGCTGCTCTATTATACTATAGCAATAACACTTCATGCAGGAAAGTTTTTTTCTGTGGTGAGGTACTACTAAAACAACCAACTTGAGCAAGATCAATTAAATATCCATCCTCACCTCAACACAACATCAAGGCATATTGGAGGCTGCCTTAGGATAGATTCAACTCTGAAATTTCTTGATTCTAACAGCACGATATACCTTTTGTTCAATTGTTTCCCAACCATCACAACTGCTACTTCATTCACACATTCAGCATTATAACAACCACAGTGTTCACCAGCACGCACCCTGTTTGTGTGAATGACTACAATGTAGTCTGAGACATTAGGACGACCACTTTCATGGCAGTCTTTAAAGACTGTATGTACATATTGTGAGACTGCAAAATGTCTTCTAGTGATCTCACTAACGTGCTACCAAGCAGTTCTCTTCAAATTTTATTACTTCTTGTAGCTACCTGTGTCTCAGGATTGGCAATGAGGTAGATACAAATTATAGTCATCAGCATGATATGAAAGAAGGCTGCCTGCCAGGTGGTAAACCTAACCCCACACTTTAAATGTAGGTCTGAATCCACATTCAATCAGTTGCTAACTTTTGAGTGAGATCATTCGAAATGCATTATTGAAACTATTAACATTCTATTTGAAATCTCTATATTTTGAGTGACTTGTAGTAAGAAGGTTCTGGTGGTGCGATAATTACATCTGGTATAAAACTTTATCACTGGAACGGCACATGCCTTTGCTCCCATCTATCTCAAAGCAGGACAGTACTGACAAACATGAGGCTGATTACTTATAGAAACAGCTGGATCGTTTTTATAATCCAATGTTGAATAGTAATTCACTGTAAAATATTCTTTATTCAACCATGTATTAACGTTTTATATTCTACCCTTAGTTTGTCAAGTGTTTCTGTGGCAGATACAAACTTTAACAGCCTTTGTCTTTCTATCTGAGCATTAGCTGTATCATAGTATAAAGGTAAAGGAACACTACATTCCGTCTACAACCCTTGTTATCTCTGGCTACTATGGCTGTCAGAAAGCCAACCATTTTGCTCATCAGAGGTTTCACTTCTCCTCTGAAAAAAGTTACACCCTGTGACATTTGATAAACACATTTATCTTCATTCACCACTTTCATTACTGTATGTTAACCACATTCTTTTAGCATTAAACATATTGAGTCCTATATCTGGAATTGTCAAAATACGATTTAAAAAAGTAAACAAATAAAAATAAAAATGTTCAAAACTGAGATGCACCTAAACAAAACTTTAAATATAAGTGCATACTATGTTGACAACACGCTCAAAACCCCACTTGTTACTGTCACATGTCAGCACTGTGTGGGCTCCAACCACATTTTGGCAGCAATGTGGGAAGCGAGGCTGCCCAACAGCAGCACCACACTGGTGCAAGCTACAGCATACAGCAGATTTTGTAAATAACCTGCAATGTCTAGTGTGCTTGTTGAGTGGCCTTACAACTATCAGCGTTATGTGGTAACAGTATTGATTTCGCACCACTGGGGACTTAATCATTTGTTCAGTCAATTTGCACAAAAGATTTATAAATTATATACACAAACCTTCCTTGATAATCAATCTATTAATAAAACTGTATCAAAATCAATACAGTAGTTCCTGAGATTAGCCAAAACAGACAGACAGACAGAAATGAGCAGAGGATTTCAATTTATATATGTTAAGATGCAATACACGGACATAAAATAATAGCTACAGTAATGTTTCTTCCAGAATGTGTAATAAATGGAAAATCAAAACACATTTTCATTTGCAAATTAATACATAACTTTTCACAAACATGCAATTTTAAAAATAGTTGCAAAAGAACACTTTGTACAACTATCATGTGAAAAATGAAATATCCAAATTTGAAAACCACGTCGCTATCAAATAATGTGGCAGTGGTACAATTGTTGTTAAACAGAGGTGTTGGTAAATATTTAATTATTGTGCATGCAGGCAATTACATTGTTTTCATTCTGCGTTCATTACTGAGGAATAATCCAAAAAGCAAAACAAAAGGATATTTATTCACATATCAAGAGCAGAAACTTAAAAAAAATATCTCATAACTGGCTATCCCCTTTTCTACCAAGAATTTAACTTGGCAGTACACACAACATTACAACAAGTACATGTCGAATTACAGACAGGCACAATGAAAAGACACTTAAACATTAGCTTTTGGCCAAAGCCCTTGTCAGAAAAGGAAGTGCACACACACATTCATTCACACAAGCAAGCACACCTTAGGAACACGAGGGCACCACCTCAGCAGCTGGGATCGAAATTCTGCTGCAGACAGTGGTCATGTGTGCATGAGGTGTGCTTGCTTGTGTTTCCACTGACCTCTGTATCAAATCAAACACTGATGTGACACACCACCATCCCACCCCTATGTTTTGAAAAAATTCTCAAAGCTGAGACATTTTGTCAGCTTGCTTATGTAGTAAAAACTTGTAGTCTTCAGAACATGGTTGTGTTAAGAGGCCTACACTGATTTCAAAATTCTTGTTAGTCCTAGACTTGTTTTGCAATGGGAAAGAAGACACTTTCTTAACTGATTCCTCACAAAATTTCACTGCAAAGGAGCTATTATGAAATGTAATACTTTTTCACTTCTCATGACTGCTTTGTTCAGTGGTCTAACCTTACCTGCTCTCTTGTTATTGGTGCTTGTTCGTAACAATTATGCCAGAAATTGGCATTCTTGAATAAGCTTAATACAGCTGATGTAGCGTGAGCACCTACAGTTCCCCAATAGCATGTTTTTTCCAACCAGTATGCCACTCATAACCCAGTTTAATTTTTTTTTCTAATATATGTTTGTAACACCTTTGTAATCTACTCAGTTAATCCACAATCGCCACTCTATGAAACGTAAATTCAACAGCACAAGAAATGGCCAGAGCTGAAATATGAACAACTTGCCTTGTTACATAAGAGCCAATCATATTAGAGTGTGTAGAATAGAGGGCATAAAAGTAGGGAAACATTTAATAAATAGTATAATTTTCACCTTCTTGACATTCACCACAAGGGAAGACCCTCTAAAGCACACAACAAAACTGCCCTGCAACATTCATATGATTACAGACCTAGAAAATGTAACTGACGCTACGACACAGTCAACGGTGAAACAACAACAGTCTTGGTTTGTCATAACTCAGTAAGATGCCAATACTACAGTTTTTGAAGCATGGTGCTACATAGAAGTACAGAATTGTCTGCACACTAAACAATATGAAAAAACTAGCCTTTTCTAAGGTTTTCAAATTATGATACTGTTTGACTTGCCCTTACAGAATAACCACACACACGAAGAAAATAAAAAAATAGAGTATTTTGTATCTGCACAGGCATGACAATGCTGCTACTCTACACCATCAGCATGCGTACTTCACGGGCTGACAGTGGCTCAATGATGACCAGGCAACAGAACCCGGTAACTGTGAAAGTCAGTCTACAGAGAGCAAAAGTCCAAACCGATGTGAAGATACACATGGCAATCATATTAGCATACAACTGGTGTGGATGTATAATGACTAAGCACATAACAACAGCACTCAGTACAAAGTGCAAGCGAGGTCCGCATTGTTTGAGCTCAGCATCAGCTTGGTCTGCTCTACTTACCGCTACCCAGAAGTAAACACCTCCATCAGCAGCTCTGTCCATACTACTCAACACGCCCTCCAGGGCAGGTCCCCGAACAAATCCGCTGCTCTACCCATGCCACCTCATCTGCCTCCATCACAATATCCACTGGAATACAACGTCTGCCCCCCTGAAAAGGCCATATATATGGCCGAAAAAACCCGTGTATATGGCCAAGAAAGGCCATAACCTCTGGTGCAGAAGCAGGGAGAGCACTGGAGAACTTGGCAGCTGACTGACCACCAAAGGAGGCAACGTCGACACCTCTGGTTACCTTGGAGAAATTTAAGGACATGGAGACCATGGCAAAGCCAGATCCCCTGGCAGCAGTGGGGACGAGGTCACCTCAATCGATGATGGGGGCAGAAAAATGACAGGAGGGGGAGGGGGGTCGAAAACCATGGTCTTCACCTCGGCAGGCAGGAACCCAAGGCTTACTGGGGCAAATGTAATTCCATGAATGACCTAGAAGCCAAAAACTGATAAAATATTAAGCCCAAAGATATACTGACCACTAATAATGTAAGTTGCTGTTCCACATCCTTGTAATGTGTGAAGGCGGAGAACTGTCCCTGCTAGGGAATGCACAGTTTACTATGAACGTCAGCAAAATACGCTAGGATGACACATGCAGGGTGGTGGAGGTAGCCACAGAGTCCAGGGAAAACACTAGAGTGTGCGAGGACTGATTCACAGACCACCGAGTGTCACAAATAGTTGCCAAATGTCCTGTCAAATGGCATACTTCACAAGTGGCCTACACATGCAGGCAGTCTCAGTGAACATTCAACAACTGACAATCGGTACAGCACCACTGGCCCATTCAAGTCAACAACGCCAAGGACCTGGGAATCATTGTCAGTGAAGATGGGGAGTGCCACGATGCCACTACACTGGCATTGTCAATGACAGTAACACACAATGACTTGATGTGAGGTAAAGCCACCAGGAGTATCCCACAGAGCAGTGGACTCTGTTTACCATGCTCACATAATTGAGCCACATGCCAATTATCAAAATGAACACCCTTAGCCACCACCATAAACTCATACGATGCTGCAATTTGGCCAATGTCAATTAAAGAAGGGACAATCAGGACCATGGGATAAGGAGCTAACCAAACACAAACACATCTCGAATTAGACAGTCTACATAAAAGGTAGCACATTTGGGACACTCAAAATGGCATTTGCACGAGATGCTCTGCATATTGGTGATCCAGGCTGGATACTGCTACTCTGGGCACTTGTGGCATTGTTTAAAATGCAATCATGTTGCCACCACACGGGTTTGATGACAGAAATACTGTGTAAGCAGCTGACAAAGCTCGTCAAAGGGAGTTTCTTAGACACAGTAGAGGGCTTCATATTTTGGACGACAACATCATATAAACCCACACTGCTGGACAACAATAAAAAAGCAGCCTAATCAACTACATGAACGATAGGTCTCACCTGGCAGTGCAGCAAGAACCAGTGCACGTTCCCACCCTTCTGTAGACTCAATGAAACTGGCAAATAGTGGAGAAGAAAACTGTGCAGTGAGTGCATGGCTACCTGCCGATGACTGCATCTTATCCTGTAGCTGCTACTGCTGCTCTTTCTGTAGGTGCAACTGTTCCTACCATCACGGTCCCTCATTAATAACCAGGAAATAGAACCCCATGAGAGGAAATGAACTCACCATACACGTCAATCTATGGGAAGCAGAGCATTTGAACCCACAGAGACCCATGCACAGAAATAAACTCCGCACATGGCTGCTGCGGGCGGCCAACGACTAATCACACAACAATACTCAGCACAAAGTGCAAGACGAGGTCCGTAGCAGTTGAGTTCAGTGTGAGCATGGGTCCACCTGTTTACTGCTGCCTGCAAGTAAACAGATCCACCAGTGGATCTTCCCATACTATGTGATGCATAAGCCCTCCACAGCAGGATTCCTAACCACTTCGTTGCTCTACTCACGCCAGCTTATCTGCTTTCATCGTGATATCTGCTGACAGGGATACTAAAGACAAGAAGGGGAAAGCAAGGTACTTGTAAATAATAGTAATGGAGGCAAAAAGTATCAAAACTGAGGTAAGGAAGCGACCAAGTTTAATACCCTGCTGATGAGAGATCACTATACGAGGACGACTACACATAAAAAAGGTATTTTTTTTAAGAAACCATCCCAGCATTCACATTACATTATAGCCATAAAGCACAACTTCAAATAAATCCAACATTCTGAGAATGACTGATTGGCCATTAAATTCATAAACACCCGCTAAGGTTTCCTGAATCATATTTTCACTCTGCAGCGGAGTGTGTGCTGATATAAAACTTCCTGGCAGATTAAAACTGTGTGCAGGACTGAGATTCGAGCTCGGGACCTCTGCCTTTTGTGGGCGAGTAGAGAACTTCTCCGCGAAAGGCAAAGGTCCCAAGTTCAAGTCTCAGTCCGGCACACAGTTTTAATCTGCAAGGAAGTTTCGCCCACTAAGGTGCTTTAGTACATTACGTCCTTTCCTACACTAGATTTTGTTGGGGGGGGGGGGGGGGTTGAAAAGTGAAGATTACTGGGTAAAATTTATAACTTGCACCACTAACACTGCTAGTCTTTAACTAACAACAACGCACTCATGAATAAGCTACACTTATAACTGTGGAGAACTAAATAGTCAACAAAGTTATGGCAGTTTTCTCAAAATGTAAAATATACTGTTAGAAATTATTCAATCATTTCTGATACTATAAACATATCAATATATTGTTTGCGTATCCTCAATCATTCTTTTAAGGTACTAGACAAATGGCTTTTGAGACTATGCTACACAGAAATCAAACAAAAGTAGAATAAATGGCACTTTATTAAAACCACAATGTCAGCTATTAGCCTAAGTCCACAAGCCACCGTTAAAAGCAACAATGCAGCCGTCTATAAGATGCTAAGAATTTTACAAGGCACGAGGTGGAGGCCAACCAGGCCAGAAGAATGTCCCACTTCCTACACATTCCCTTACTAACATTAAGTTATGTAATTTCTGCAAGATGCTCAGTCTCCGCTGTACTCAGCTTGTCACAGTTTACAGTAAAGGAAAATAGAAATCCCTCAATACTTGTACCTTTGTGAGGACACGAAAAAAGTTCTCGACCTAGAAGTGAAAGTTTGTGTTTTAGGTGAAAAATTCAATTACTTATCAACACATTTTGACCAATATTTGCCAGTGAGTGGATTCCATTCTCACAGGTGTATTCTGGAAGGTCTACAAAATACCGATGTATGACTGCCACATCCTCTCCACTGGATTCAAAATGGTTTCCAACAACATTTCTTTCAAGGTGGAAACCAGCAGAAGTCAATGGGGGCTTCAACTACTGAACAGTGAGGATGTTCCAATGATGCACAGTTCAAATTCCTCAGTTTTGTCAAAGCTCATTTGTGAGCAAGTGCACTGTTCTCATGACCAATGGGCAATTTCCTTTTGCTGTGACAAATATTAACCGTGGCCCACAATATCGCACATCACGCCTCAATTGATGTTCCAATATGTCAAAAGGTTTTAGATTAAAACATTTGCTGATGTACGTGTCCAGCAGCTGACGAGAGATATACCAAGAAAAACTTGTGATGGTTAAATGAAATTACAGAGTGTTTAAAATTAGTTGCTACTTTTGACATTTGGCTCACCGAAGGTGACATGACGCTGTTGCTCAGTTAACACCAATGGCGAGGCGGCATTCCCTACCACACCGCCAGCAGTTCGGTGGGTAAAGCGCCCCTGTTGCCAAACCACAAATAAACAGTACCATGTGGTGTCACTCATTAAAGGCATCTACATTCATTAGCTCACGTTGTGAAATGATATTTTCTGGCATTGAAGTGTTCTACAGTTGTCAGGTATTCGTTTTGGCACTGCGTTAATAATAACAGTGCATCATGTCTCAACACGAAGCTCGCAATATAAGTGGGCATCCAAGAATACGTTCCCTGGTTGTGAAGATAATGTCCAATTGCAAAATGTTCCTCTGAATTTGACGATGGCAATGGACAATGTGCAATATCACTCAGTTGTGATGGACAAAGGTCCAGCAATGCAGCGGAGGAAAGCAGTTATTTTTCTCAGGGTACAAGAAATGTTCGGTTGGATAAAGCTCAACCTAGCTTGTGTAAGGCAAATTTAATGGAACTTTTATTACTGTACAAACTAAAAACTCCACACTATCAAGTCATCAAAATGGCTATTGCTAAAGAGTGTAGTTTAAACAGGCTTCCTCCGCAACACGTTCATTTAAATCAGACTTTTTTTTGCCTAAACACACCAGAGTTTACAGGTTACTACTCATTAACATTCTAATGCAGTTGAAATTGTTGCAGAATCCTAAAACTGTGTATTATTAAACTAGTAACTGAGGCCAAGACTTGCCAACAGTTATGAGAAAACCCATTCTCAGTATAAAAATAAATGTGCAGGTTCTTCACTTATACTGTTGCAAAACCCACAGCAACTCTCGTTTCACAGTCTACTGATGGTCCTTAAAAATTACATTATGTCATTTTAAAAATATGTGGTTGACTTTATATTTCAGTAGGTATAGAAGTTTCACATATTAATCATGTGGCAAAATACCCTTCTCTTTGCGTGCTACCATTTGCCTAAATCTTGTTTTGATATCTCAGAACGTTTATAAGATATAAGGGATTCATGAATATTTCATCCTGGCTTTTTCACTGGTGAGTGCGTTCGTGACAGAGCCCTTTACATACATTCCATTTCTCGACACTGATGACAGGTAGAAATATCCTTAGAGTTTTAAAGAACAATCTAAATTTCATATGCAGCAACGTATGGCCTAACATACACAAAATGCAATTCCATAGCGACCCTTATTTTTCACTGCAAACTTTAAGAATTTCTTGCAGTGGTTTAGCTAATACCGAAATATTATAACAACTATGACCATTAAAGAAATGATAGATAATTCATGATGATGAATGAAGCTATAAGATGTGTGAGACTCAGTTTATTACAGTATAGCTCCTTTAAAATTTGTTAGAGAAGACTGCAATCAGCCAGCTTGTGCAGCTGACAGGTTACGCGCTGAGCAGACCTGGCATTATCGGGCGCCAGCTGAAGTGTTCAGCACATGCTGGCGACTGTGCTTCCCTTCACTCGCTCCATACTGAACTGTCAAAAGCCGCAACTACTTTTAAATGCACTATAAGCCACTAACAGTACTCAATATCTCCCCCCCACCCCACAATAAAAATAAATAAATACATATCTCAAGGCACTGAGATTCATTACTGCTCCTGAGCATATGTACTTTCATATTTTGCTGGACAATTTATTTTCAACAAGTGTTAAGACCAGTAGTATTCTTGTTGAAAAGTTTTACCATGTGCAACTACACTGCAGGGAATAAGGAAAAAATGTAAAATATATTTTTTAATGTGAATGGGAACAAATAAGAGGAGAAGATAACACACACACACACACACACACACAAACACACACACACACACACACACACACACACACACACACACACACACACACACACACACACCAAGCAAACATGCACAGATCAGTGTGTGCTCGTTAATCATACACTGAAGCGCCACAGAAACTGGTATAGGAATGCGTATTAAAATACAGAGATATGTAAACAAACAGAATACAGCACTGTGGTCAGCAATGCCTATATATGACAAGGGACTGGCACAGTTGTTAGATCGGCTACTGCTGCTACAATGGTAGATTATCAAGTTTAAGTGAGTTTGAAAATGGTGTTATAGCTGGCGCACAAGTGATGAGACACATCATCTCCGAGGTAGCTATGAGGAGGGGATTTTCCCATATGACTATTTCACGAGTGTACCGCAAACATCAGGAGTCAGGTAAAACATCAAATCTCTGTCATCGCTGCGGCCGGAAAAAGATCCTGCAACAAAGGGACCAATGATGATTGAAGAGAATCATTTAATGAGACAGAAGTGTAACCCTTCCGCAAACTGGTGCAAATTTTAATGCTAGGCCATCAGCAAGTGTTAGCATGCGAACCATTCAACAAAACATTTGGAGCTGAAGGTCTACTCGTGTACCTTTGATGACTGCATGACACAAAGCATTACGCCCTCGCCTGGGCCTGTCAAGACCGACATTTTACTGTTGATGATTGGAACATGTTGCCTGGTCACAGGAGTCTCATTTCAAATTGTATCAAGCAGATGGACGTGTACAGGTATGGAGACAACCTCATGAATCCATGGACCCTGCATTTCAGCAGGGGACTGTTCAAACTGGTGGAGGCTCTGTAATGATGTGCAGCATGTGCAGTTGAAGTGATATGGGGCCTCCAATACATCTGGATACGCCTCTAACAGGTGACACGTACGTAAGCATCCTGTCTGATCACCTGCATCCATACACATCCATTGTGCATTCCGATGGACTTGAGCAATTCCAGCAGGACAATATAACACCCCACATGTCCAGGATTGCTACAGAGTTTGTACACTACTGCCGGCCACCAAATTCCCTAGACATGAACATTATTGAGCATATCTGGGATGCCTTGCAATGTGCTGTTCGGGAGAGATCTCTACCCTCTTGTACTCTTATGGATTTGTGGAAAGCCCTGCAGGATTCATGGTGACAGTTCCCTCCAGCAATACTTCGGACATTAGTCGATCCATGTCATGTTGTGTTGCGGCACTTCTGTGTGCTCGCGAGAGCACTGCACGATATTAGGCAGGTGTACCAGTTTCTTTGGCTCTTCGGTGTAATAAAGGCTCTTGTGGTATATCTACTGGAGTCGTGTTATCTGGAATGAATGTTAACATGACTAAAAGTTGAGCACTTACCTGGCACTCCTGGAATGTCCCTCTGCTGTTGAAACATCAGCATGCAATTAGTGGTTCTTAAGAATGTGCCAGTCATCACAATGCTTTGAAAGAGTTGCATCTTTGAAGGTGATTTCCAAGGCAGTCCTTAAACAAATTAAATCAAGATTGTGTCAAAAATTTAACTTGACAGTTACAAAGCAAGAAAAATCTAAGGATCTAAGTAGTAACTGTACAGTACCATAAGTAGTATGCAGGCCTATATGCACCCTGATCATCATCTTAATTATTAAGCCTTACAATTCATGAAAAAGTTGAAACAGTAACAACTTTAATCAAAAAATGAGGAACGGTAATCTTCTAAGCATTTCATATTTCATTTTCAAACTGAGTTCCATGCCCTTCTCCTAACCATCTATACCACCTCTAATGTCCCACTGAAATCAAAGTTATTAAACATTGCTCCGCCTTTCCTTTCCCAACTCAACTATGGCAGGAATGAAATTCCTATACATGCCAAGTAATTATCAATGAAACACAAAAGAATACAACTGAATCTTTGGGGAGCTCTATATACCAGGTGCGATCAAAAAGTAAAGGGAAATTTTTGTAGTTCTTGAAGACACTTTATGTATTCATCAACTTCAACTGTGTCCTCTTCAAAGTAATCCCCCCTCAGATATAATACACTTGTGCCAGCACTTTTTCCAATCTTGAAAGCACTTCTGCAGCTCTTTTTATTATGGTGTTCAGTTCCTTCAGCAATTCTGTTTTTATCTCATCAATGGTGGCAAAACGATGTCCTTCCATGGTTCTCTTCAGCATCGGGAATAGAAAGAAGTCACAGGGCCATGTCTGGCTAATATGGTGGCTGAAGCAACATAAAAGTTTTTTTTTAGATTTTTTTTGCCACAATAAATCACTATCAAGCATTGAGGTGTGACTGCAGCATATCATTATGCAATTTCCACAAGTGGTTTTGCCATAATTCTGGTCATTTTATTTGGATTTCATAATACAAATGGTGCGTAACTTTTGGGTAGTATTCCTTATTGACTGTACGACCACATGGCTGGAATTCATGATGCACTATCCAATTGTAGAGTAGAACCTTCACATGTGATCGAGCTTGTCGAATTTTTTTTGGTCTTGGCCTTTCAGGCAGTTTCCACTGGGCCAACTTGGCCCTGGTTTCAACGTCATACCCATATTCCCACATTTCATCACCTATTCTAACCTTCTTTAGAAGTTCTAGATCATTGTAGACTTCACTCGGCAATTTCTGAGTGACGTCTATGCAACAACCTTTTTGGACAAAAATTCGACAATTTCAGAACAAACTGTGCTCCCGAATGTTTCTCTCCCAAAAATAAAAAAAAAAAAAAAAATTTGCTTGGCATAAGATAAAGGATATGTCAACATCAACAGCAACCTCTCTGGTGGTGGTTAGGCAAATTTTCAGAACAATTTTCTTCACTTCTTCCACACTGTTGTCACTAATAGATGTGCTTGGGTGTCCCAGGTGGTCATTGTATTCAATGTCTTCTCGACCCTCTTTGAAATATGTATACAACTCATAAACTCCTTTCTTACTGATAATAGATTCACCAAAGACCACGGTCAACTTTTCAAATGTGGTGCTGCACTTTATTCCATTATTCAATTATTTTTTGAAAGTAAAAATTTGTCAAGTACTCAAAAAATGTATAATCTTTACAAGTGTCAACAATAAACCAATTATTCGAAACAGCTGTAAACGCAAACAAGGAACATGTGTACCAACCAGATAAAAAAACTTTTGAAAATCAAATGTATAAAAAGCCCTCAAAGTTAAAAAATTCCTGTTACTTTTTAATCATACCTGGCGTTCATGGTTACCAATATGACATTCTACAAAAAGGGACACGGTGACACAAACACTTGTGTATGTATCTGTAATCATACTGGAAACATAGCAGTAATTACTTCACATTGGACACAACTTTTTCGATTCCAAGCAGAAAGCTAATAAAAAGATACCTCAATGATCATATGCTTTCATTGACTCCTTCAAAGACCTCTAGCTTGAGTACTTTCTACAGTACAGAAACTAGGTTCATGTTAGGACAGAAGGAAAGGCCAATGCAATGATAATAGACATGAGTTGTACTATATTTTCAAGTACATCAATGCCCTCTGTTAAGGATACAGGGTACTTTTCAGGCTCAATATTATGTAAAAATCAACACCTATTTCTTTCAGGCAACATTTATAATGTATATGTTTCACAGATTATTTGTTGATATCAGGTAATGCAGCACACTTTCCAAGCAAATTAGAAGTATTTTGAATATTTTAGAAACTGCTTAGGGTTATTAAGTAAATTACAAAGAAATTGATGCATTTTTTTTTTCCAAAATGCTTCCTCCAATGGCGGTACCATTTAATCTAATATTAAACATTTGAAGGAGACCAAAATTTTACCAGATATGCATGACATGATGGCTGAGGTACTAGGCCACCTATTATGTATATTACAAGGATAAAAAAATATCACATCTTACATTTTAATTTTTATAAAATTAGTAAAAATGTTATTTTTTCTACAATTTAGTTGATTCTGCAATAAAGCTTAGGTCTACTACATAAGTAAGGACTATTGCAAGTTAAGAAAAAAAAATAGATCAATGCTTTATAAACTTTGGGAAATATTTGTACCTGAATTCTGAAAAATACAGCTAGAGGGAAATTGTTAATGAAGATATGAGTCCAATTAAACTGTGCCTCCGAACATTTCTGAAACATAGTCTTCATCCTGCAGCATTTCTTCATTTTCAAGCTTCCTCTTGGCATTCCTTTCAGCACTTCTTGCTTTTTTGGTAACTTGACAAGTGAATCTTTTAGCTTCATGGACCCGTCGTCTGTCACACGCAAGCAATTGATCTTCCGTATTAGAGCCAAATTTTATGCCTAAATTTCTCAGGACTTCCAAACTTTACTATCACTCCATCATTGAAACATATCACTGCATCTAGCACACCAACTTTAGTCCTACAAAAACATCCTTGGGTAATCTTTCCCATATGGAATGGTCGAAACTTTCATTTGTATTCTGAGTGCGCCCATGAAGACATTTACTAAGCAAAACAGGGTTACTCGGGTCTCTAAAAATTCATTTTATTTCATTCATAACAGACTCAGGAAGAGAATGCTTATGATGGTATATTTGACCACTTTCTTTTGCTTTTTGGTAACCACACCAAATATCTGCTCCTTTAGGGCAAAGTCTGTGAACAGGGTGGTCATATGTGGCCCATAAAGCTTTTCTCATTGCTGTAACTCCATTCAGAGGTGCAGTACATCTAATGGCCAGTCCATAATAACTCTGGTCTCTTCCAGTTTCTGTCAATTTGCCTTGGCCAGACATAGATTTTCCATCAGATAGCAACTTTCCTTTAATTTCTCTTCATAGCTTCCTCAATCTAGCACCCATCCTCTTTTGCACATATCCACAACACTCCAGTTTTGTTACCAAGGTATCACCATAAACATTGAACTCATTAATTTTATTGAAAGCTTTAGAGTCCCCATCGCCTAGGTACTTCGTATATCTAACGTTATAAACGGTCACTGACCTCTGAACTATTTGCAGAGCTCTATCACACTCCATACCTCCAGTGTAACCATCATAATTCTTAGTACACTGATTTTCAATATGTCCTTCAGTGTTACCATGGCAGGTCTGGCAGGCCTTAAATAAGCACTCAACATCAACAACTTTCTCATCCTCCAGAGAAGTAGCACTTACAACACCATTCAAAGAACGATATTCTCGAAGTTGCCATAGCCCATCAAGTGCAACAGCAATCTTCCTGGTTCCACTAATATTTACAGTTTCTTCTACAGCACATTTCATAAATGCTTTAGACAAAACTGCCAAGGCACCTAAAAGTATTTTTATGAACTTCCTGTACCTACTGGGAGGAGGAGGAAGGTCCATTGAACCACAAAACATTTAAGCAGCGTTTTTTTTCTTTTCCTACTGCACGCAATGAATACACTAACTTCAAATTCACATCATGTGAATAATGCGCAATGTTCGAAGTCATTTTCGAGGTACATTTATTGCAAGATCTACACAGAACAACTAATTTTGATGCTAAACCCTTCCTGCTACTTTGTTGTTCAGTTATTTCCAGACAGCCTGCACAATCACATTGTTTACATTTCGCCACTTCCTTTATCAAAGAAGATAAGATGCCTGCATCAACAACAAATCCACTACAAACAGCGTCACTTTTAACACAACAATTTTGAATCACCAGGAAGCATGCCATGGTGGAGTTTCTTCCCTGAAGAACTCATACATTGGTTACCTTCAACAGTGTGGCTTGTTCAGTTTGTGAACTGGTTAACGCGGAATTTCCTTTAATTGTATTTCTTGATGCGTGGTATAGTTTGTATTTATTGCACACTAAAGGATATGTACTTCCACAAATATATGTAGCACTTGGGCAACAAATATTCAGTAACACGTGAACAAACTGCTTTAGCGAAACAAAAGCAAATAAGCAAAGATAATGATTTACAGACATTAGAAACCTGCACTGTTACCAACATATACAATGTATCATACGAATAATCACTGGAAACAAAGTTCACAGTTCTTTTCAAAATAATACTAGGTTTCTTCTTCTTCTTCTTCTTCTTCTTCTTCTGATTGTGCCTTTTCCCGCAGCTACTCAGGGTGGCATGGTTAATCGTATTTGCCAATTTTAGTTGAAGGGGCGGCCAAATGCCCTTCCTGCCACCACCCCATACCCCCTGGGATGGAATTAGTGTACCCCAAGTGTCTGTGACTAGTGTGATCCACGGAATAGTGTGAAAGTGTTGAGATGTCCGCAAGCCATGTAACTGATGCGGGACATGGGGACCAGGCCAGTATTCATGTAGGGGGATGTGGAAAACCGCCTAAAAACCACATCCAGGCTGGCCAGCATATCAGCCGTCGTCGTCAATACGACGGGCGAATTCGATCTGGGGCTGGTGCGCCTACCCAATTCCAAGAAGCAGCACATAAGCGCTCTCGGCTAACCTGGCAGGTCAAAATAATACTGGTTTCTGTAACAGAAATAAAGCAGGTGTGGTGGCATTCATGACTGTAACTTTAAAATTTGGTAGATATAGGTCATTTTTTATTTGAAACCCTATAATGTATATATCAATGTAATCAGGAAAGACTATAGAATTTAATAAATTTATTTAAAAAATTTGATTTTTCCACCATTTATAAGTACCCTACATCCTTTAAATGGTTTGGTTTCCTCTGGTGAATGAACACAAATATTATAAAATGTTATCTGTACACAGAATGAGAAAAAGGTGCAGGGGGCCCTACATACAAGCCACATTATTCTAACCATTAATGGAACCACACTGCACCACATACAGAGATCGTGGAGATATTAAATTATGTATAATCAAAAACAGGGAGTCTTTGTAGCCAAGTCAAGGGGTGACTGAAATGGAACAGACATAGCATATGTCATCACAGGTTGTAATCACTCCATTTCATCAAATCACATTTCTATGATTTCTGTAGCCCTGCATACAAGTGTGCCAATTTATTGTCTAAATTTGATGAATGTTTGCAAGGGGTCTGCTTCTTTATTATCAACAATAAAATCTGCATTAGTCTGGTGGGGTGTCATACACGCCTTGAAATATATTAAGTTGTACAGGGCAGCTATTTGGTGTCATTTCATTTTTTCCTTGTGTGTATATTTTCATTTTGCAACCTAAATTACAACAATGGACCACCAGTGAGGCTGGCTGGTTAACCATGGAGAACCTGAAATTCTTCTATTGCCCCACACACCATGAGGCCAGTAAAGTAATACTTCAGTGTACGACAAGCTTGTGTATTTAGTTGTAAATTTGCGTCTCCTGCCAATGTGTTGAGCCATGTGTGTTGTAAATGTGTAAAGCACAGCAAGTGCACAATCTGAGACTTATGGAATGAGAGGACAAATAGGATGCCAATGTTGGTGGGAATGAAAATGATTTATTGTCAAACATCGGAGTGATAACAAGCACAATAATGACATGGAATATGAAGGTGGTACTGAAGGTGCAATGAGTACAAACTCTGCAGAAGAAAATGAAATTTCAGACTGTTTGACAAAAAAACATGGCAGTACTAAATGGAGTACAGAAGTACCACCTGGAAATAAAAGAACAGTCGCCTATAATACTGTAAGAATACAGCTGTCTTATCAGAAATGAGTCAAGAAACCACAAAATACTTTAAAAAGCATTATTTGTGTGTGTTTTCTACTGATGATATGTTGGGGATTGTGGTCACAAACACTAAAAAATACAGTGACACAGTATCCGCAGTGAGCATGATAAATATTAATCAAAAAGCAGATTGATATAATTGGCTAGTACAAATAAATCGAATGCACTAAAGAAAGATTATTTATTGGCTAATGGACTGTAATGGATATGTTTACATGTATGATGACATTACAATGCTTCAGATTTCTCCTTCAGTATCTTCAGTTCAATGATGAACAGAACAGAACAAAGATCAAAATACATAAATTGGCACCAATCTGACATCTTTTTGATCATAATGTTGCCAAATACAATCCACATTATTCAGCTGCAGAAATGGCAAATATTGTTGAAAACCTTGAAAAATTTAGAGAATATTGTGCCTTTTGATGTTATACAGAAAGCAAACCAGGACGTACAATCTCACCTCCAGCCATCCTGATTTAGGTTTTCGGTGATTTCCCTAAATCGCTCCAGGCAAATGCTGGGATGGTTCCTTTCAAAGGGCATGGCCGACTTCCTTCCCCATCCTTCCCTAACCTAATGAGACTGATGACCTCGCTGTCTGGTCTCCTTCCCCAAACAACCGAACTCAACCCAACCCAGGATGCACAGGATTAAAACTTTTGATCTTTTGAGATTTTCTACACACAAAATGTGAATATATAAGCTGAGAAGTAACCAGAGTGGCTGAACCAACTCGGTAATGCCGCCACTGCTATACTGGAGAGAGGACAATATCACCCATGCGTGGTTCAAAGAACCATAATCTAAGATTCCTAGGAACAATAGTGAAGTACAAAAGCATCCTAATTCAAACCAAGAATGGACTTATACCAGTATGTTCCTGCTTTTAAAAATTAATAATCAAATGAGGAATGGTTACATAGCTCATTTTGGCAATGGATAATGATGATAAAATTCATAAACATCACGACAGCCAAGAAGACCAGAAATGATGACCACACTTGACATAAGATAGTGCGGATACAGCACAGCAATTGAGTTCTACCTACTATGTTGCATATTCTATGGCTCTGAGCACTATGGGACTCAACTGCTGTGGTCATCAGTCCCCTAGAACTTAGAACTACTTAAACCTAACTAACCTAAGGACATCACACACATCCATGCCCGAGGCAGGATTCGAACCTGCGACCGTAGCAATCGCACGGTTCCGGACTGCGCGCCTAGAACCGCGAGACCACCGCGGCCGGCTGCATATTCTATGCTCTTCTAAATATTGCTGGAATTAACACCCTGATAAGATCTGCAAGCATTACAGGAACTAATATTTCAAAATTCTTGCAACTAATCTCATGAAAGAACGTCATCAGGAACACGCCGACATGAGCTACCATCTTCCCAGAAAACTTAAGTCAGCAGTAAATGCTCCAGTATGAAAACTAGAAGACAAACATTGAAAACATCAAGGTAGTCGCATCATTTGCTCTCGTTCAGAAGAAAGAAAATGAGGTTCCTATAAAAAAAATCTTGTGCTTGACATGTTGATCCCAAGTGTTAAGCATGTCGTCCTGAAACGTAAGTTAGTGAGTAACCATTGAACTAAGTTGTACAATTTCAATTTTTCGCATGTATTTAGTCATAAATCACAGTACTGTTACTTCTATATTTTTTTTAATTATTCAAGCACAAAAATTACAGTAAAGTACACTTTAAACTATGTACTTATTTTTAGCACAAAAATGACAGAAATGTTTATTTCAAACTCTTATTTTTATTACAGCCAAGACTTAAAAATAAATAGTTTCAGGGTATTTCAATAAAATTATATGGTACATATATTCCTGTTATCCACCTCTGTATTTGAGGTCATTAAGGGATGCTTATGCTTTTGGAGGGGGGGGGGGGGGGGGGGAGGCAACGAATCTTTCTATGTAAGAGAGAGGTTCTCACAGAATATCATACACTACAAGAGTAGGCACACAATGAATAGGAAGATATCTTCTTGCCATAATTACACAAAAACGTGCCAAATCATTATGTTTTAGCTGATTCACAAACCAATATTTGTTTTACATTATCAACAGATCATAACATTCACATCCCCTTTACTTTCGGTCATTCTGTTGCATCCATTCAGTAATTAGATATAGTAAACAACAAGAGCCACCAGTGTATTATTTTAAGTGTGTGTTATATGCTACATAGTGGCATTTATGGTGTTTTTGTTTGTATGTTTCAGCTGTAATGTTGTGTGTGTATGTTTCATTTAAATACTGAAAATTGCAACAATATTGTTATTGTTAGTGAAGAGCAGTAGTATAATAAAACATTGCAGCTCTTTTCAGAAAACGATATTACAGAAATCGGCATGGATTTAACAAAAAAGGTACAAGCCGAGTTAAAAAAGCTATTGAAGAGGACTTTCTTCCTCTTCACAGAAAAAGAAAAAAAGTACGCTGCTCCATCATGAATCCGAAAGCTCCACGAGTTAGATCCCAGTTTAAGATACATAAGGAAAATTGTCCTGCTAGAGTAATAGTGAATTCTAGAAACAGTCCTTTATGCAAAATTACTAAAATGCTCGATAAAACTTTAAAAGAATCTTTCGTGTTCGAGGATAGGTTTTCAATCACTAATAATTCAGCTTTGATAAATGAAATAAAGGATAAGCCTATCGCTGACAGGGCAGGCCTAGTACCTCTAAACATTAAAAACCTTTATGCGAATGTGCCAGTAAATGAGGCCGTTAAGGTCATCAAAGAAAATTTGCTTAAGTACAAATCACTGTCTCAGCAAGAAATAGTCAAATTCATCGAACTGTTAGAATTCGTTCTGAAATATAATTATTTTTCTTTTAACAATAAATTTTATATGTAAAAAGATGGGCTGGCTATGGGTTCCTGTATATCTGGAACCATAGCAGACATCTTTATAAATCATTTGGAAAAAAAAGACTCCTTGTTAACACGCAACATCTCGTGGATAAAGTTGTACATTACAAACGCTATGTAGATGATACGCTGCTTCTTATTGATGGACAAGAAAAAGAAGTTGCAGAAATAGTAAATAAATTTAACAAGTTACATGGTAAAATTGAATTCACTGTGAAAGAAGAGAAAAATGGTGAACTGCAATTTCTAGACCTAATTATTAGGAAACAAAATATAGGCATGTTTTTAAAATATTTAGGAAACCAACCACAACTGATGTATTGATACAAAATAATTCCTGTCATCCTAATAGCAAGAAACTTTCTGCTTTTAGATCTTTGATAGATAGAGCCTTTAGAGTCCCTATGAATTTAGAAGACAGAATGACTGAGCTGAACATCGTGAAAGAACTAGCCAGAGCTAACAGATATCACCAAAATGTTGTCAATAAATTAATACGACAGATACAGCATGCGAATGTAAGGAAGAATACTGCAAATAATATTACGAGAGTCACAATACCATACTTTGGTGATATTTCACAAGAAGTGGCTAACATTTTCGAACCTTTTAAAGTTGATACCACTTTTCAGACCAATAATACACTGCGGTTTAAACTAAGAAATAATTTACAGCAGGAAAGCGATAAATATGAGAAGGCTGGAGTCTATAAAACTCAGTGAAACACGTGCAAGACAAGCTATGTACGCCAAACTGGTAGGTCCTTTAAAGTACGTTACAAAGAACATAGCAATGCTTTCCAGCTTAATAATTTCGAAAAGTCAGCTGTAGCCATGCACCATGCATATTAGGGAAAAGGGACACTCCATGTTGGGAATAGATCAGGATCTCGTTATTTTACATAGACATGGCAAAGGCAAAAAGCTGGATCTACTAGAACAGCTGGAAATTACGATACATAGTGTGGATAATCAGAACACACTGAATGAACAGCTAACTGGTGATACAAATATCTTTTTCAAACATTTCACTGGTTTCTTTTAGTAACTACATTTTTAGCAATTGGCAGGATACTATCATTTCATGAGGTCCTTGGAACATGTATACGTTATCTGTTTGTATAGACATCTCTGTGACTTCCTTGTTTACTTGCGCCTGAGCTCACTCGCATTTCAATGTCGTGTTTGGCTACGTGGTGTGTGGTATCAATGAAGACGCATGGGCGGGTTATGACTATAGAGGAGAGAGCCATGTGGTTAGATGTTGAACACCAAAGGCGACAACACTTTAGAGTTTTTATATTTTGATGACTATGTGGAGATGCACCTTGGAAGACACGGTTGCAACAAGGGAAGTAGCAACAATGTTTTAATTTTATTATTAATTGTATTGTGCCTGGTGCGTGTTCCATTTTAGCGAGTTTTAACAGGTTCTTTTACTTTTTATTATTCTGAGGATGGAAGCTTGACTTCCGAAACGAGTCAATCTTAGTGTTTTACACTATTAACAAGTGGTTGAGCCGATATATTTTTTAACATTGACATTCACAACCACAACCCCTCATCCAGTATGTATAAAATCAAAGTACTTTCCTGAAATTATTCACCGCACGTTGCCTGGCCACAAGTGGATGTTTGCAGTAAGTGTGAGGAGCTAGAAGTTGAAATAAAAAGTTCATATTTACACAAATCTGCCAACAGAGCAGCTGTTGGTGAACTTACACATATCAGTATGAAATTTTATTCTAAAATGAAAAAATGCAAGAAAATGTAAAGAACAAGATGCTTTACTTGCAGTATGGTTCAATTTTATGCAGAAAATTTCTTTACCAAATGTGCAAGTGCTGAAAAAATTTTATATGTACCTGGGGGCGAACATATTTAGCATTCATAGTCTTAAAGATAAAAAGGCATGTTTTCATTCATATCATGAAGGGACTTTGCTGTAAATTTCCATATGAGTTAAGGTCTGCTTCATTATATTCAAACTAAGTGAAAGAACAGTATTTTTTCACGCAACTACAGGGGTCAAAATAGAAGTTATATAGTTATTCGACTTTTGGATGCACTTACTCAGTTGGGAATGTTTCATAAGATCATTCACTATTTCTCACAGTGATCCATACATCACCTTCATCTGACAGTGACTTTGATGTACTGTAATACAAAGTTCAGACTGCATGTATGTCCAAACATAATACGTCATCTTAATCAACCAAGCACGCATAAACAATAAATTTGCTGTAAGCAAAGTCCCTCCTAATAATTTTCTTAAGTAGTTTTAGTGTCTATACTGGCAATGACGTTACTCCGCACATATTTTAACCTGGCATTGGATGTGTAACATTTCCACACACAAAGCATACAATGAAGAAAGTCCCATTAATACAAGAGTAGTCCAAGACTTTCAAAAAGTGACACAATACATTCCTAAAGAACACAGTTAATTCTATGATGATGAATACTGAATTGCCCGAGGCATCTTGTGACAAATAATGTGCTGAAGATTAGGTTTGAGAAGATGATGCTGTATGTATCACGTGTTCTATCTTTAGCTTAGGAGGTTCATTTTGAAATATTTACTGTAAGACTGGAACATCTCTCTATTAAACTGTAGTAATGTTTTTTTGTTAAGTTATTTCATCTTATAGTACTTTCGGTGAAGTTGAATTTGACTGTCTACTAGTTTCCAAAAATACTTTATGTTATATTCTTCTTTATTCTATTGTATACATTTTTATTTTATTTTACTGGGATTACACTACATTAATACTTGTTCCATAGATCATGAAAACAATATTTCATAATAATGTTAGCTGTCAGTTTGACATAAGGTTTTTTACATGATATAACTTTTTTTTACTATTTCATATCTAAAATTTCACCTAATGAGTAGAAAAACTTGTCATTTTGAAATTCTTAAAATTTGTTTTAAATTAGCTAGTTGGCTACCTGTCAGACTTTTAATGCTATATGGTAAATCACCAAAGATGTCTGAGGCAGTGTAATTCACACTTCACGTGACAAAGTCAATTCTATCTAACCCAGGGCAGTGAAGATCACCATTTCTTGTAGTGTTGTAGCTATGCACCTTGTTGTTATTTCTGAATTGGGATCAGTTATTAATAACGAATGTCATAAGTGAATATATGTATTGTGAAGGTACTGTGAATATCCCCTGTTCGTTAAATAAATGTCTGCAAGGTGATCTTGGGTGGGTTCCAGCTATTATTCTGATTACATGCTTTTCTGCAATGAATAATTTTTCTCTTAATGATGAATTACCCCACAATGAGATGCCATATGAAAGTAGTGAATCACAACAGACACAGTAGACTAATTTACTGATATGTTTAGCACCAAAATTTGTAATATTGCTGATAGCATAAGTAGCTGAATTCAAACATTTCAGCTGACGCTGAACTCAAACATTTCAGCAGATAATCAATGTGTTTTAAAAAGCCCTGTTTCAGTGAGCAACTACATATGTGGCCGAGAATCCTACTTATCTGTTGGGGACAAGCTTTTAGAACTCTGTTGGAAATTGCATCAATTCCATGTGACAGTTTACTTTTGAGTGAATTTATTATTTTCTTAATTTCAGTAGATGTGGGTTGAATTTCAATTTTATCAAATTGTATAAGTATCGCTTCTTCCATATAAGTCTTGCATTTTCTAATGAACAACTGGATCCTATTTTTTCTACAACACTTAAGAAATAATTATTAAAAATATTTTATACTTCTGACTTTTTGTTAACAAATGTTTCATTGAGTTTGATAAAAAATACAGTCTTCCTGTGCTCTCCTTTGTCCTGTTTCCCTTTTAACAGTATTCCAAATTGTTTTAATTTTAATATTTGAGGTGCTAATCTTGGACATAATGCACATCCTTCTGGACTTTTTAATAACTTTTCTCAATAAAGTGCAGTAGTTTCTATAAGTTTGTTTATGGATCATTACTCCTCCTAGCTATGAGATACATTTCCCTTTTAGTAAGCAATGGCTTTCTAGATGATTTCCTACAATTATGTTTCACTGTTTTCTTTGAGACACTGTTTTCAAATATACTCACAAAGCTATCATGAAATAGGTTAAATTTTTAATTAGCGTCATGTTCCCTGTACACCTCATTCCAGTCTAACTGTCACAAGCTTTCCATAAAATTTGCAATTGTTAAATCGTTAATTGAATGCTTTAGTCTGGAGGACTGTCTTGCATTACTGTACGAAGCTACGTCATATACTGTACCGAGCTGTGCATCATGATCAGAAAAACCGTTCTTAAAAGGAAAAATTTATTTGATTAAATTTCTCTAGGTATATAAAAACACCGTCTATCAGCATGCAGCTTTCCTTTTCTACCTGAGTATGAAAATCAATAACTGATGTCAAATTGAAAGAGCCAAGTAATACTCCATGATCATTCTTTCTATCTGACTCTTCAGAAAATCTACACTGAAATCCGTACAAACAATAATTTGTTTCCCTCTGCCTGACAGCACAACAAAGAATCCATGTTTTTCAAAGATAGCTAAAAATGTCCCAATGGGGACTTAGACACAGCTACAATTACTAAAGTACCATTATTGAGTTTAAGCTCACAGGCACATGCTTCTATATATTGCTCTACACAAAATTTTTTAGTTTCTAAATTTTTCACACAATGATAAATTGTAACATAAATGGCAACTCCTCCTCTCTGAATAGTGACTCTACTTACACGTGCTGAAACCTTATATACACACCTACATTTATCTTTTCCATACCAGTGACTATATGACGTTCAGTCAGGCATAGTACATCTATTCCACCCTCGGTTTCTAAACCTTCGAATCAAACAAGAAGCTGATCTACTGTTTTTTAATGCCCTGATATTCTGATGCAATATACTAACATCATTTTTCACTGTACTCTTATGATAATCTTGTGACATTTTAACATCTCTATTACCTGCCTGCCTGAGCTTCTCATTACGCATAATTTCATTCAATGTTGAATCATTGTGTGCTGATCTTACGCTAAAGAAGAGATACTCTCTCGAGTTTCAGTGCCCTCCCTTAAAGATTTTGCTATCATCCTGGCCAGTTTGCCCTTCCCTTTCCTACTGAAATAAATGCCTTACATTGTGAAGCTCCACTTACCAATAGTATCAACAGCAACCAAATTCATGCCTGACATAACAGCTGCCCAAAGCATCTGATCTAACTCCATACTGACCCTCCTGACAGAGATGTTGAACTGGGGCCAATCATACTGCATAAATGCAAGAACCAAGCCAACATTTGTATGGTTCGTTGCAGATGCTATTTTTACCAGGTCACACTCAATATTTTAACTCTGATTCCAAACCATGTTTCCTGCTCCACTCCCTATCACAACGTGACTTCCCCCCCCCCCCCCCGAAACAGTCGGTCTCCTGGTGAAAGTCTGTAGCGTAAGAACTACACTTACACATCTACTTGAGCCTCTTCCTTAGTTATCTGAGGTAGCAAAGCAAATACAAGGTGATTACAATTAAAGTGAAACTTTCAAACCACCATAGAAATAACACCACTGGTCAGAATGACTTCAAGTTGAAATGGAATATTATCAGAGACGGGGGAAACATATGGCAGAAGAAAAATAAATAGTTACAAAACAGATAGTTAATAGAAGTCGACTACGAATGACAAATGAATCGTACAACAATGCCTAAGGTGTACATCTGACGTTAAACAAACTGTACTATTAAGTGTGCATAGGTGTACATCTATGATACTGTTAGTTACGTAAGTCCATCCACCATGCCAAGGTCATATCACATTGGACGGGAAACAATTGGTTTTCAATTGTCCTGAGGCCAAAAACTGCATAAAAACCATCAATCAAAATCAAATTGGATTATTAATGAAGAAACTGTCAGATACTGTTCTCTTTCTGCGTCCCCTGTTCCTTTCAACCACTTCCCACCTATCTTCACCCTTCTCTTCCCTTAACCTCATCAGTTCCTCCCTTGCACTATCCAGTTCAGCCTTAAGGGCTATAATCTTCCCTTCCTGTTCAGCTATTTTCCTACCCCTTGAACATACCTTGCAATACCATGGAAGAGACCAATTTACTTCCCCAATTTCCATGACACTACATTCCCACCAATGTTACCATCTGCCACAATAGTTGTATAGAACCCCAGAACTAACTTTCCTTTGGCAGTTCAAACACTTCTCACTAAGGGTTGTTTACAATCTTTTTACAAAATTTATCTAGACAATAACAGTAATAGTCTTTAAACACAGATCACAAGAGTCACTAAAGTTATATGGAATATATATGTGCATACCGTTAATATAGTAATGTAAGGCACTTACAACAACATTAAAAAATTGAAAACTTGTGTACCAGAAGAATCAAGCCTAAAATCAAACATGCGCAATTATGGAGTTCACATGTTTGGAAAAGAAATAAAAGATAGAACTTACAACCTGGGTAATTACAACATTACTAAATATATGTGTGATTAAACCAACCTGAATTCTTCAACAGATAAGGTGAAAAATGGTATAATTAACTACCTCATGGTTTACAATTAACTTAATTGACAGCTACTACAGAATTAATTATTTATCTTCACAAGCTCAATATTCAAGCATGTGCAGTCTGTGCCAGGACTGCCAACACAGATTCTACTTCATTTGTAGTGCCTTGCACATTCTTTTTATAGCAGAAATAAGATTAATTAATTGCAAAATAGCACGAAATTTAGAGCATTTCATTTATATGCGTGCTCTTGTTCTAGTAAAGTCTTTTTCAATAATCTGTGCATAGAACACATGTTTCAATACATTCTTATGGCATAGCAGATACTTCATTGCTGAAAGGGAATAAGTCAATGTCTGATTACAAGATATTCTGGAAACATGTTTGACATGTGAAGCTTCAAACAAGCACTGTTAACCTTCTTGAACACTAAACTAAGTCTCGGAAAGAGGCTAAAAATACGACTTAATTATTGGAATAGAGCACAAATTTTCTTTCATTATCTCAAAAGTTGAAGTCCTTGACTTACATTCTTTCTGTAACGATGATTCAATTAAAGTTTTTGTACTTAAGTCTTATAAGTTCTGTCTTATACAATTCTGTTTGCCTTAATTTTAAGCTTACAGCCTTCTCAACACACTGAATTTTGCAAGAGACAACTCTTTCTCTGCAACCCTTCACATTCCTGAGTGTTGTGGCTCAGTGGTCAATAGACTTTATTTGCAATCAGAATTAGCATGCTTCAAATGCTCATCAGGTCATCCACACTTCATACTGTTTCTCTAAATCAAGTCAGGCATACAATACATTAACTGCTTTGAAAAGGACACAGCTGATTTCCTTTCCCATCCTCACCATAGTCAAACCTGTGCCCTACTCCATCTCTTATGAACTAATCATCAGTGTCACATTAAACTATCATCTTTCCCTGTTTGTACCCTCAACAAGAAACTTTGGTTCTAGAGCTGCTTCATTTACAAAAAATATACATTTTCATCATTTTAGTATCCTGAACTAACATTACTTGCTATGGATCTTCAATTTTCTGGTAAACATTCCCTGTTTATGAATCAGAATTTACTGTTTGAATCCACTAACTTGATGCAACACAAAATTATGAAGTGTAACTGTACAAATGTATAAGCAGCAGTCAAATGGAAACGAGACAGATGGAAAACAGTATGTAAACTGAGCTTCTGTAAAGTTTGGAAGGTAGGAGACTAGGTGCTGGCAGAAGTAAAGCTGTGAGGACCGGGCGTGAGTCATGCTTTGGTAGCTCAGATGGTAGAGCACTTGCCCGCGAAAGGCAAAGGTCCTGAGTTTGAGTCTCGGTTGGGCACACAGTTTTAATCTGCCAGGAAGTTTCAGTATGTAAACTGTTTATTACTTCAAAGTAATCACCATAACTGTTGATATATTTATCCCACTGTGAGACAAGATGCTCAATGCCTTCATGGAAAAATGTTTGCAGTTGCCTACAGAAACATGACTGTACCTAGGCGTGCGCATATTAGTCTGAAGCAAATTGGCAGACACAAATGTCATTCTTCAGGACTCCAAAATGATGTGCAAGGGCTTTCCAGCAAAACTTCTGCAAAGTTGCCTAAACAAACATTGGCAACATGTGGGCCCCCAAGAAAGAGGTGCATACATCTGTGCGCAAGTCATGGTCCATGGGCAGCAGCAAACTTTTTCCATGAAGGCATTGACAGACTTGTCTCACAGTGGGATGAATATATTAACAGTTATGGTAATCAGATTTGAAATAATAAACAGTTTACTTACTTTCTTCTATTTCCTTCATTTTCAATTGATTGCCTCGTTTATGTATTAACTATAGTGTGAATGAACTTCTTAAGTTGGACACTCATCTAAAAATGGTAGGTCTGACAAAAGCACCTGATGGTTTGCATCCTATATTCACATCTACTCAGATATAGATAAAAGTGTATGTATCCTGAGAAAGACCAGGATAATGAAACACACCACTGAAATATAAAGAACATTAAGATTATGTAGGAAAACCCTGTGATAGCTTTTTTTTTCTCACCTAAGAGCAGACTAAGTTTTTAGAATGCAACATATAATACCAAATCGAGGAAAAGTTTGCAATAAAACCATATATTCATGATCAACATTAACGATAAATTAGGAGATACGCTACTTTGAAAGCACCCCCAACAAGACAATTCCCAAAAACTAGACAAGTAGTACAAGACTTGCACTGCAGCAATGAGTGGAATAAAAGAAAAATATAATGAAGTCTAATGCTGCTAACATGACATGGATCACAGCTTTTATGCTACTGGTGGGTCACACCATATCAAAGTGGCCCTCTATCTCAACTATTCATTCCTCGTAGAAACATATCGTCCGCAAGTTACAGTACTCAAAGTAATATAGAACACACGGAAATACAGTATCTGAAAATAAATGTAAACTACTTGTTAGCACAAACAGACTAAAAATAGCTATCTATAAATTGAATGTCCATAGTTGAATGCTGAAGGCCGATACAAGGGTCCAGCACTGGTTGCCTGACATTCTCAGAAAAATTTTATATTTGCTGGGTAATTCCCTAATGTTTAATGGACACAAAAAATATCTTTAATTTTTTTTTATTATGTATCATTTAGATACATTGGCCATCTTAGTTTCAGGTCACAAGATTTTTCTCCCAAGCATCTGTTTTTTTTAATAATTCAGTAATGGGTTGCCCTAGGCCTTTCAAATAAAAAGCATCCAGTTCAGTACATTCTGGCCTAAAAATTAAAACCATCATTACCTAACTGAATTTTTTAATAACTCAATGATTTTGGTCACATTTTTTTTTAAAAGTTAATTTTTGAACTGTAGTTTTCTAAAGAAGGAGAAATTTCTCAGACTTAATATATTTTTCACTATTTCACTTAATAGTATAGTTGCTTTTGAATGAATATCAATGGTGATAAGCCTACACTTAAAAAATCTGAAAAATTACAAACTTAATAGACCATTATATCACACTTCAGTATAAATTCCAGCTCTGAGATTCAATTGCAAGGTATGAAAAAAAAAAATATGAAAAAAGTCAGAAATAAGTTAAACATATGTGACATCTAGGCTAGTGGAATAAGGTATATCAATTATATAATTTAAACATACCTATGATTACTTGGCATTTTTTATTGAAGATGAGGCAACTAATCATATTATCTTGCTCTCAACTTATTTGTTTTTACTGTGTTGTTTAGTAAATATCTGAGAAGTTCCTTCACTCAATTTGGGTATTGTAAATTCCAGGGGAGACCACTCCTTTAGTACATTCTTAAGTCGCATCCTAACTTGATCCTTCTCAACTTTTTTAAAAGAGGTTCTGGGTCCTGGTGGGTGGTAAAATGTAGCACACCCATCTTGGTTTTAGCAATCAATATTATCAACTTCGCCAATCTACCATTGTTGCCATTATGTCTTTATTTTGTAGTGTCAGCAGTAAACATTTTCCACACTGATGAAGATCTCTATTAGAGGATTTTAATGCGAACTTACACTTGAGCAAGTTATGTGACTGGGGTATAAAATAATGTAAGAATTGAGTGTCTTTGATCTTCAAACGTGTGTCGAATGTTCCACCACAGGACATTGGCAGAGTGTTTTTGTATTTCCTCACAATTTACAAAAAGGCTTCCAATTCCTTTTACCTGCTTTTTAGAGCCTTAAACAGTTTTTGAGGAGTCAACACCTAGTTCTCATAGGTCCACTGCAGGCTAGTTTCCATGACAGCTCACTGTGTTGTATCCCCGGTGCCATCACACACATTCTTCCCACGGCATGATGTGAAAATACAGAACCATCAGAGAAGTAGTTTAGTTTGTTTATTTTATTTTATTTAAATATTTTTTTGCATAGAGTCATCATGCTGCTGACTTTTGCAGATGTCATAGGATCTTTTTACAAGTTTTGTACAAATAGAAGAGATGCACTTTATATTTGCATAATTGATAACATAAAAGTGGTACAAGTATCAATGTACTTTGTAAAGACAACCAAATTGGATATTACATCATAATTATGTCTATTAAAAATGCTGGATTTTACGTAATGAAATATACAGAGATTTCAATTTAGTGTAATACTAATATTCTCTCAAAAAGTGTAAGCACTCATCAACCAAGAACGTTTTCGGTTCCAATTTGAGTAAGTTCCCTTTGTGATACATTATAGAGCTCAGTAGTTTGTTATACCATATCTGGTCATTAATGCAGGGACTATGGTTTCTTGTTTTTAGCTTAGTTCTTTGTTTGTAATAGCAGTCTTTGTTTCTCATATTACATACATGCATATCAGAGCACTTAGTTGACTTGCTTTTGTGTGTCACAAAAAATGTAATTAATTTGGAAAGATAAAGTGAGTAGATGGTGAGGTATTTATGACGTACAAGGATTTCCCTGCAGGATGGATAATCCTGATTGCTCTTTTTGGCAGGGTTAATAATCTGTTCATATGTAGGCTAGAAGCACAATCCCATATCTCTAGTCCATAATTAACCTGTGCATAAAGTGTCCGAGAATAATTCGTTTTTAATGTCTCATCGAAAACTGCTTTTGATAGCTGGCTAATTAGATGTAGTGGACTAATGATTTTATTACATATAAAATTGATAAGGTTCATTGTAGATTTTCATCTCTAATGTAAATACTAAGAGAATAACAAACTTCTGTAGCTACTACTACAATTCCACCCATATTACAACAGAGGTTTGATGTAAATTGATCCTGGAAATAAGTAGTTATTTGATCCACCCCCTAAGTTGCAACCAGTGTTACCTCATTTTGTTTGCCAACAAATAACAGCGAGGTATCGTCTACACAGGTAACCAACTGGGAGTTGAATGGTGGCTCTACCTCATTTATGTACACAAGGAAGAAGACAGGGCCCAACATTGAGCCCTGGGTTACAGCTTGTGCGACATACATATCTGGAGTGGAAATTTATGACCTGATCATTATATTCTGTAAATCAGCTTCGTACACTGGCTACAGTTAACTGCATGGCTGTAGCATTTGTATTATAGGCCTCAAATTTACTTAAGAGTAACTCAAGTCAGAGGCTTTACTGAGGTCTAGAAATATGCCTGCCGTCTGCATACTTTGATAATGGACATCATACACTAGAAATCTTTGGGTAACAGAAGAAATATTGAATTTAATTGATGAAAGGAGAAAATATAAAAATGCAGTAAATGAAGCAGGCAAAAAGAAATATAGACGCCTCAAAAATGAGATCGACAGGAAGTGCAAAATGGCTAAGCAGGGATGGCTAGAGGACAAATGTAAGGATGTAGAGGCTTATCTCATGAGGGGTAAGATAGATACTGCCTACAGGAAAATTAAAGAGACCTTTGGAGATAAGAACACCACTTGTATGAACATCAAGAGCTCGGATGGAAACCCAGTTCTAAGCGAAGAAGGGAAAGCAGAAAGGTGGAAGGAGTATAAGGGCGATGTACTTCAGGACAATAATATGGAAATGGAAGAGGATGTAGATGAAGATGAAATGGGAGATACGATACTACGTGAAGAGTTTGACAGAGCACTGAAAGACCTGAGTCACAACAAATCTCCGGGTGTAGACAACATTCCATTAGAACTACTGACAGCCTTGGGAGAGCCAGTCCTGACAAAACTCTACCATCTGGTGAGCAAGATGTATGAGACAGGCGAAATACCCTCAGACTTCAAGAAGAATATAATAATTCCAGTCCCAAAGAAATCAGGTGTTGACAGATGTGAAAATTACCGAACTATCAGTTTAATAAGTCACAGCTGCAAAATACTAACGCGAATTCTTTACAGATGAATGGAAAAACTAGTAGAATCCGACCTCGGGGAAGATAAGTTTGGATTCTGCAGAAATGTTGGAACACGTGAGGCAATACTGACCCTACGACTTATCTTAGAAGCTAGATTAAGGAAAGGCAAACCTATGTTTCTAGCATTTGTAGACTTAGAGAAAGCTTTTGACAATGTTGACTGGAATACTCTTTTTCAAATTCTGACGGTGGCAGGGGTAAAATACAGGGAGCGAAAGGCTATTTACAATTTGTACAGAAACCAAATGGCAGTTATAAGAGTTGAGGGGCAGGAAAGGGAAACAGTGGTTGGGAAGGGAGTGAGACAGGGTTTTGGCCTCTCCCCGATGTTTTTCAATGTGTATATTGAGCAAGCAGTGAAGGAAACAAAAGAAAAATTCGGAGTAGGTAGTATAATCCATGGAGAAGAAATAAAAACTGAGGTTCGCCGATGACATTGTAATTCTGTCAGAGACAGCAAAGGACTTGGCAGAACAGTTGAACGGAATGGATAGCGTCTTAAAAGGAGGATATAAGATGAACATCAACAAAAGCAAAACGAGGATAATGGAATGTAGTCGAATTAAGTCAGGTGATGCTGAGGGAATTAGATTAGGAAATGAGACACTTAAAGTAGTGAAGGAGTTTTGTAATTGGGGAGCAAAATAACTGATGATGGTCGAAGTAGAGAGGATATAAAATGTAGACTGGCAATGGCAAGAAAAGTGTTTCTGAAGAAGAGAAATTTGCTAACAACGAGTATAGATTTAAGTGTCAGGAAGCCATTTCTGAAAGTATTTGTATGGAGTGTAGCCATGTATGGAAGTGAAACATGGACGATAAATAGTTTGGACAAGAAGAGAATAGAAGCTTTCGAAATGTGATGCTATAGAAGAATGCTGAAGATTAGATGGGTATATCACATAACTAATGAGGAGGTATTGAATAGGATTGGGGAGAAGAGAAGTTTGTGGCACAACTTGACAAGAAGAAGGGATCGATTGGCAGGACATGTTCAGAGGCATCAAGGGATCACCAATTTAGTATTGGAAGGCAGAGTGGAGGGTAAAAATCGTAGAGGGAGACCAAGAGATGAATACACCCAGCAGATTCAGAAGGATGTAGGTTGCAGTGGGTACTGGGAGATGAAGAGGCTTGCACAGGATAGAGTAGCATGGAGAGCTGCATCAAACCAGTCTCAGGACTGAAGACCACAACAACAACACTTTATGATGAAACTTGGTAATTGATGTGATCCTTCCAGAAGCCGGAAGATGTGTCTCTGTTAGCAACTTATTTTTCAAGAAATAATCCACAAGTTGTGTCAGCGATACAACTTCAATGCTTTACTGAATATGGGTATTAATGATATGGGCCTGAAGTTTGAAACCTCTTCCTTGGAACCATTTTTATGCAGTGGTTTAACTGTGTTCCAATTCAATAAATTTGGATAATTTGTGTTCTCTGGTACCACATGATCAGATGAATAATTATTTTAACTAAGTCTTTATTACATTTTTAACCAAAGCATCCCAACCCAATAAGTGCTTATTCTTTAGGTTATTTATTAACCTATCTATTTCCTGTTCACTCACTCCAAATTCAAAAGATCTCTCTTCAACTGGCAGAACTTTACCTTACCATTCACATTTGTGAGATTAACTGCATTGACAGCTGCATATATAAAATATTTATTAAAAGTGTTTCAGGCTTCACTGGAACCTTTAATTACATTTCCTTCATATCTGATGTTTACAACTTCTGTTTCTGGTTTTTGAATGATTTTGCAAAATTTATTTATTACTTTCCATGGAATCTTGGGTATATGGGTTGATTGCACTATTTCACAACTTTATATGTATTTTCTAAGATTTGAAAGCTCTTTCTGGAATATTTTCTTAGCTTCATTATACTTATCCCTAAAAAATCTGCAGCTTTAATGGTTTGTACAGCACATCCAGGTCCTGAATATTTTGCCTAAGTTTGACCATATTTGTTTGAAGTGTCAATCTGGTGTTTCTTGCACCTTGGTTATGGATTAATTCTCTCTGTATTTCCTTAAAAGTATATCATCATAGAATTTGGCGTATTTGTTTTCTGACCCTTTAGTCTCGTAAACCAGATCCCAATCCTCCCTGGCACAGATGTCACAATCTTTTAGGATTTGTATATTTTTAACAACTTTTTTCATTTCTAGGACACTTGTGTTTACATACTTTGCTAGCTGAAATTTGCGGTCAGAGTAGTTGAAATTCGCATTCCAGCACCGAAAACTGTCTTTAATATGTTTACTAAGCGTAAATCTATCTACTCTAAGGACATTGTTACTCTGGTATTAGTATTTACAACATTTATAATATTATGTGAGTTCCGAATATCTATTATTCTCTTGTTAGACGCACTGCAAGTGTTTGTCTCTATATTCAAATCACCAAGTACAGTGAAATCACTGAGACCACATGGGACAACATTCTACTATCCTACTGATTGGTCTCTCGAGCTCCCTACCTCAGACTTTGGTCAATGATAAATCCCAATCACTTTGTTTTCTCATAACCTTTCTGTACCCTTTCGTGTGGAGTTCAATGCGTGTAACTTTGGTCAACCCTTCATTGCTTTACTGATCTAAATTTATTTTCTTAGACTTGAGATTCTCACTGACAAACTGCCACAAGACCACCCTTACACAGTGTTCGTTTACGAAAATCTCTAATACATTATGCTTATTTCTAAGGTTATGCACATTTAGATGCACGAGTTTCAGTGGTATTTTTAATTGACAATTATTAATCTTGATTTATAAAGCACTGAGTTGGTTCACTTATGTAAGTACTGGGTCTTAGAAAGTATTGAAGTGCTTTTCTTCTCCATATGGACTGAGAAGTTGCAAAAGTGTTTTGTGTTGGAGTCATTGGAGCTGTGTATTCTGCAACATTTGATTGAGTACGAGATGCTGAAAAGTCTGCATTTATTGATGCCACAACTTCTGTTGTTCCCAATGACTGATGTGGCAAGCTGACCAGTGGGGGTTGTAATCTGCTTTTTCCACAAAAAATGTCACTTTGAGCTCTGGGTCTTATTGATCCCGAGTATTTCCTGGGGCACTACTTGTGTCTGTCCTTTTAACTAAAGGCCTACTATTGCCTCAAACTGATCTAATTAGAAAAATGGTGCTGTTTCATGTAGTTTGTCAATTGCAGTTGAAAAGTGTGTACTGCTGTGGTGTGATGTACAAGATGGTCTTTACGACACAAAAATTGCGACTCTTTACTTTATTCTGATCTTTATAACGGAACACAAATGGATGAACTGTGGCCTGTCTGTTTACCCCATGCTGCCCTTTTACTTTGTCTTTAACAATACAGGATTAGATTTCAGAAAAGTCAGCAAGAACTAAGCATTCATCAATTGCCAAGGTTTGCTTGTTGCCTTTCATAAATTTACTTTCAGCTTAGGTGACAAAAGATGCATTTCAAATTTTCAAGGTTAGCTACCAGCACTTCAAAAACCACTTGTCTAGGTTTTCCGATTGTCACCATTTTCATTCTGCCTTCTATCACTCATTGTTTGTATTATATGGTCATGCATCAAACTGTCTTCTTCCGATTCAAACATGTCAAGTAAAGCTTGTCTGCCTGGACAATCTCGACATTTTTCCATGATCATACAACTATAACACTTTTTATCAACCCCAAGAATTTAGCAGCATGCTGATAATTTTATTCTCTTTGTTTGAAATATGGCATCAGTTTTTAGCTTTTCTATCAAATCATCATATTCAGTTGTTGAATTTTTAGAACTTCCAACTGGTTTAAGTACAAATTTGCCTTTGAAATGAGACAGAGTCTACTTGACTGTAGTTGCTGCTTTCTCAATTTCTGCATTCAAGGCAAAAGGTCTTATTTTCACTTAGCTTTCTAATTTTAGTAGCAGGTGATACAGCTCGGATTTGACAAGTTGAATCTACTTGTTTTATAGTATCTTGTAAGTCACAAAATTATTTATTCCTTTCTTTGTTAATTACAAATCTCTTATATCAACATGCTGGACACAATGATTTTCCTGGTATTATATTGATAAAATGGTTTTTATTTTTAGAATAGTGATCAATCATTACTCCTCTCATACCTATTGTTACAGGTTTCTTATGTTTCTTAAAATGGTCAAAGAAAGAATGGAAAAAAATGGTGATGAAATTTTTTTAAATATATCATTTAAAGTAGGCCTAATGTCTTAGGAAACACTCCACACACACACTTCTATGACAAGCATTAATAAGAACACCAACAGAACACCGACTATTTTTCAACTGCACACCTCAAGAGCTCATAGTTAACCGAGTGCGACTGAACAGATGATGAAGAAAGGGGAAGACAACATACAGACTTTTACAGGCTTGTCTGTGAGCCAGTACAGACTTGCAGATGCTGTCTGCTAGCCTCATGATACTTTCAGCACAGGAATATCTTCTTAACACATAATCACTACTAACTTTAATTTGCTGTGTTTAAATTATATAATTAACATACTTTATTTGAGTAGCCTATATACTCCAGATGTTAAATAGCATATTTTTTACTCACATTTAAATTTTTTTCACAATTTCCAATTGAATCTCAAAATTGAAATTCATGCCAAAGTTTGATATCATAAAGGTCGATTAAGTGAGTAATTTCCAGATTTTCATCTGATCCCATAACAAAGATATTTCAGAACAAGAAACGAAAAAACTCAAAAACTCCATTTCTTAAAATAGTGTATTTTTAAGTGCAAGATTCTCACCACTGATACTCTGTAAAAAGTACAATAACTACACTGTTTAGTGTAGCAGCACAAAAAATATTAATGCTGAGAAATTACTCCTCCTTTGGAAAAATATTCTTCAAAAAATTGAGGTACTTTTTTTTTAATTTGCAACCATGACTTTGAGCTATTAAAAAAATATTAAGTAAGCAATACATTCATCTAGATAATAATGGTTTTAATTTATACGCCAGTGTGTCCTGAACTAAGTACAAATTTGAAAGGCTTGAGCCAATTCATTAATAAACAACTGAAAAAACACAGATGCTTGGAAAAAATATGGGTTGAAACAAACATGACCACAATTTCCAATTGTTAACCAATAAAAAGTTAAAAATATTTTTAAGTTAACAAAACATCAGGGATTTCACCCAGTAAATAAATTTTTCTAAGAATGTCACAAGCAGCCACTTACTTTTTTCCAGGTTCACTTGGTATGGAAGACCCCAAGAGGAGTTTTTACATCACATCATACATACATTACAGTATTCAATAACATACTATGATCAATTATTAACATTAATCAAGTGTTTGTCACACCCATTATGCATTTTAATATGTTACACCCTATAAGGACTAAACCAGTAATGACAGAAAGAACAGTTACATAAAAAACTTACACTTTTTTTTATTCAGATGCAAATAATGTGAAAATGAGAAAGTGTGTTACGAGTGTGGTGCTTTGCATCTATTAATTTAACATATGTGAATTTTCAAACAAACAGCTGACATACATTTCCTACATTGTGACTTTCTTTTCATAGGTACTACACCATGTGTTCTGCAGAAAGCATTAAGAAGTGCCATCAGGAAAGTTTCAAGGATAATGTGGAAAAGAAAGATAAATAATTGTTGATATAGAAGAGAAAAGCAGCAAAGCAGGGAGAAGAGGTACTAAAAAAATCTGAGAGAGAAATACATGGAAAACAGTGGGAGAAATTAAAGTGTTAGAATGTCACACCATAAACAGGTGGGCTAAACATCACGAAAGGTTCTTATAATTCTTGCCATTAACTATGAAAAGTAGTAAGCAAGGTAACTTGGAATCTTCCTTTACGTCCAAAGAAACAGGGAGCAGTTGTGAAAAATATTGTGTATGAAATGTTGCCTGACTTAAATAAAAATTCTTCGAGATTTAACAAAAAAGAAAAATCTCTGTACAAAAAAACAAACACACACACACACACACAGTCACCTACACTTAACAGATACATGTATGCACACAGTTTCATACTTTATGAAGAAAGGTGCCTTCAGGTGCACAGGATAAGGAAAAACTTTCCAATTAGGAAGTCGAACATGCCCTTTGGGGTCTCCCAGACATTCATGCCATATGACAGTAAGTGTACCAGCCATTGGATTGCAGTGTTGAAATCTGACAGTAGGGAGGATAAAATGGATTATGAAATTGTGAAGAAAGCCAAAGATACTGACGCTATTACACTGTTGATGAAAGAAAAAGTGGTTGGTGTAAGGAGATTACGAAATTCAAGTTTTCGCCTTAGCTCCTCCCCCATGGGCAAATGAAAAATGTCAGAATTCAATGCTAGTGAGTATGTAGTCCAATAGGCAAGGAAATGTGTTTGGGCTTTTTCAATAAAATTCCGTACCATTGAATTCAGGCCATGATTCCTATGTGCCTTTTATAAAAAATTCAATCGATCCAAAGCTGCATTATTAGTTATATTGGTTGAATCTTCTGAGAGGTAAAACACTGAAGTTCTTTTAAAAATAAATATGATTACGAATATATTAACTGACTAATAATAATAATAGAGAAAATTATAATCTAAAATGCACTCCCCCACACCCCTACTGCTTTCACTCCGAAACACCTTCTTTCAATGCTAGAATGGTTAAAGACTGTACAAACATCATACTTTTAGTTTGCTATTTTGTTCACAGTCCATAGCAACTGGAGCCTACATATACACAAAGCTGAAGGTAAGACACACAATCACCTGTATCAGATGGGGGAAAGAATAAAAAAATTTCAAAATGGAATATACTAAATCCTCAAAAATTTATACTTATGTCAGTTAAGAAGCAACCAAAAAATTTAGTTTCCAGGCTCTTCTCCACATCACACCCTTGAAATATATTAAAGGCCATCACAGTATTTTCACTGATACGTATACAAATAGCTGAAAGTAGAAAATTTCTTAGTAAATCATCTCATGTTACGAAAAAATATTTTGTCAGGAAAAGGCATGGATACCGCTTCAATGCTTTGCATTGCCTGAATGTGAAAAGCCAATAGCACTAATTAGAACTATGTTCGATTAAATATTACCATCACTATAATTCACTGTTATTTGAAAACTAGAAAATGGTAGAATATATTTTAAAAAGATCTATAAATAGCTTGCGGCTCATGGGTCACAACATTAGGTAAAAGTGCACTAGTGAAGGCGTGTACAAGCAATACCCAGTGTGTGTCATAAAACATCACTGATTTCTAAATAGCATAATACATGTCTACGTAAAAACGGGAAGAGGTATAATTTCTGTTACGATGGCACAAGTTGCATATACAAAACAAAATGCAACCCTATATGTGAATGTAAAATTTTCACTATTCGAAGAACTTCGCCAACTAATGTAATAGCCTAAGGTTATAAGCAGGGGTTCTGCTAGATTAATATGTGGAATACCTTCAGGGCTCGCTGACTTTTTAGTAATACTTCATGTCCGCTTCAGGTGTTGCCGCTGGTCCTCGTCGCAATTAGACGTACAGCATCCCACGGATGCTCACACCGCATTCCCACTCCACTTGTGGCAACAAAACCGATAAATGCAGACACCCTAATACCAAAGTTTATCGCTTATAATCGGAACCGGAATATATACTTGCGCTAAACAGTGTTTTTCATGAATCTCCACTTCGCAACCTGTTTGCTATGGGAGTCTTTCGGACCATTAAATCTTCCAACCGGGGTACATTGTCAAACGACAATTTTTAGTTCATTAATGCAAAAATTGTTTAATATAAATTATCCTAGCTGCAAACACAGTATAACAATGAACCTAACACTAAAAAATAATGTAAAAATAAATTATAAGCAAAGTTTAGCCCATTCTAATTATCACCGAACTATCAACGCAGTAAACAAAACTTCTGCCACAGGTAATCAAACAACCAGAGGTAACACCTACTGCCTACATCGCTACCGATCAATGAAAGCACCGTTACGTCATAATCTACAGCCATGTTTCCATTGGCAGGAATTTCTTACATGTGCATACACCCACCACCATTCGCATAAGTCAACTTACATGTGAATGCACCCAACTTAGCACAATACCTTGCAATCTTACGAGTAAGTTACGAAAGATGAATGAAAACCTACTTACTTGCTGATGTCACTTTCCCCACCACGGCCCACAAGCTTCAAAAACTGGAAATAGGTGGAACTGCTCTCATCCTGCTGTGGTCCGATCGACGGCACAGATCTAGAAACGTTTGTTTACATACTTGGAAAATTTGCGTCATTCCAAATTAAAGGGCTTAGTCTTCAACTAAATAAACAAATACTTCCTGAAGTGGCGAAATGTTCTTGAACAGTACGACAGGAATATCACACTAACATTCAGCAATTCCTTGGAATTACTTACTTGTAGCAGAGTAACACATCATCATTTGAAGTGGCGAAATGAATTAAAAAGAATTGAAACTGAGAGTGTGAACTTGTTGAGGTTCGTATTACTACAAAAAAGTCAGTATTGTAAAGGAATACTATGTTTCAGAAAAAATAATTTTTTGCTTTGGTTTTTGAGTGTAATTGTCACAGTAAGCTAAGATTTATTTGTGGTGTTAGAGATTTAAAACTACTCTTGACCCTCATTAAAATCCTGTTTGAACATAGCAGTCTGATATTAGCGCTGTTATTGAGTAATGACTGTTCTGCTCAGTACTATATTGTTTGGCTACAAAATTAAGTTCCACACTGCTGAAACAAAAGTATATTTACAGCCCCTCTGACCGATTAGAACCTTTACTAATCCTGAAAATAACTGTTAAGGTAAAAATCTTAGTTTCCATTGTACCTTCAGTGCACTGTACATAAAATAAAAATTTAAAAATAGTGCTCTTTGGAATTCAATACTTGCATTTCAGTGACTCCAGTTGCTACATATTTCAGTATTACTTGTAATTTAATGAGAGCTGCTACAGTCTCTCACATAGGTGAATTACACGTTTGTGCAGATCCAGAAATATGGCTCAAAAAGAATACAAAATTGATTTTTTTTGTTCGAAAATGATTTTCGAGCGACACGTCATCCTAGTAAGATAACGCCTTATTAGCGTATTTGGTTCCAAAACGATTCCTACGAGATGCCCATTTCCGTACCCAATATCTGTGGTTCCGTTTTTTCTTCGTCAACACCAGTATAAGCTCCCTTGGTTAAAAGATGTCCCATACGTGCTCTCTTGGAGACATATCTGGCCATTGAGCCGGACAAAGCAGAATTTCGACATACTGTAGAGCATGTTGGGTTACGACAGTGGTATGTGGGTGAGCGTTATCCAATTCGAAAACACTCCCTAGAATGCTGTTCATGAACGGTAGCCAAACAGGTCGAATCACCAGACTGGTGTACAAATTTGCTGTCAGGGTGTGTGGGATAACCATAAGAGTTCTCGTTCTCCTGCTGTCACACGATATCACACAACAAACAACACCTTTAGGTTTATCTCCTGTTTGTCTAGCACGCAGACAGATTGGTTGCAGGTCCTCAAGTGGTCCCCATTTAATCAACACACGGCTATCATCGACACAGGCACAACCAGCTGTCATCATAAAACACAACAAACCTCCACCCTGCCCTCCAATGAGCTCTCGCTTGACACCACTGAAATCGAAAATGGGAGTGGTTTATGGTTAGTGGAATGCACGCCGCAGGGCGCCTGACTTGGTGCTCTCCTTGAAGTAACCGATCTGTAAGAGTTCGTTGTGCCTTTGTGGTGGCAACTACTACTCAGATTGCTGCTGCAGCTCCAGTAAAATGCACTAGAAAAATACCCCAAACATGATGGTCTTAACTCTCGGTAATGTCACGTGGTCGTTCAGAGCCAGTTCTCCTTGTGACTGTACATCCTTGTGACCACCATTACCAGCAGTCATCTACAGTGGCTACATTCCTGACAAGTCTTTCTACAATACTGTGGAAGGAACATCGAGCTTCCCCAGGCCCTATTACATGACCTCATTCAAACTCAATGAGGTGTTGATAATGGCATTTATGTCGCTTTAAATGCGTACTTGACCAAAATCAACTCACCAAGTCCTATACAAAAGTTAACTAGTGTTCACAATTGTTACAGCATGTATTTGAAGCAAACCTGGTTTGAATCCTCCTAGTGGCGCTATTAAGCCAGCTTGCAAAATTTCAAGAAACAGCTTTAATTTATTTCAGACTGTAAGCCCAATAGAAAATATTTTTTAGGTTTTTAATTATTTATTTAAAATCATATAATGGTTTTTAAAATGTGAGTTTCTTGTCAGAGAAATTTTTTGGAGTCTAAGCTCATTTTTAGTGCTTTGGACTCAACTTCATTGTCATTTGACAATTACTGTGTGTTTACCAGTGAGTTCAGTTACAAAGTTCTCAGTGGCGAATCCAGAATTTTGATGTGATTCTTGAGTTTCTCCTGGCGTATTTGATAATCAAAATATCCACGGGTGTACTGTCGGTCTACAGTGTCCAACGGGCACAATATTTCGGCGATCATACATGTCGCCATCATCAGGTGAACTGACGGACTGAGCTCCTGTGAACGTGCCAGTATGGAGATTCGTATGCATCTCCGTACCGGCACGTTCACAGGACCTCAGTCCGTAAGTTCACCTGATGATGGCGACATGTATGATCGCTGAAATATTGTGCACGTTGGACACTGTTGACCGGTAGTACACCCTTGGATATTTTGATTAACAGACTTTTGATGGTGGTGGGGTGGTGAGGGGGAGAGTCAGAGCTTATAAAAATTTCGTTGCCGTGACATCTCCAAATTCTCCTGAGTAAACGAATACATTTTCTTAGCCTGTTATGATAAGTGCTTAAACTAACTCAAAAAGAATTAAGTGATGTTTTAAACATCAAACAATGATATAGAAGTAGAAAATGGTACCATAAAGTGGAATTCCTACAATTTTTGATAATTTTCCAAACAAATATTTGATATATATAGTAGTTCTGTAAAATGATGTCTTGAAAAAAAGGTTAATCTATTCTAAAACAATGTAAAAACCATTAAGTAACATGTAAAGACATTCAAGATTTATTATTGAAATTTTACAATCTTCGAAAAATTGGAGTAGTGTAGCCTTTGGAGTGGATTACTTTGTTCCACTTGATGAAAACATTATTTCATGACAGAATAATAACTCATGCTAATGTTCCCCTCTTTAAAATTTATTGTGTTATGTTATAAGATCATTGGAAATCAACATTCATGTTCTTTTTGGTATTGAAGGGACAAAATAACAAAATTTTCAGGATGATGCAACTCTTTAAGTTAAGAAGTAAAAAAAAGTAACAATAATGAACAAAATGTAGTGTTGTTTTGTCATGAAAGAAAAGACCAATGTTTCATTTGGTATGTTGGTGTGTCAAAATTTCAGTGACTATATCAGAAAAATATTTGTCCCTAGACAATCGTGGGATACTAACCTGGATGCTGCACACCATATGGCTTGACGACCAGGAGTAATGATTTGGGGTGTCATTTCATTTCATATCAGGACCCCTCTGGTTGTCACCTGCATCACCCTTACAACATAGCACTATGTCAACGATATTTTACGCCCCATTTTGTTAACCTTCACGGCAGGCTAACCTAGGTTTACATTTCAGCAAGATAATGGCTACCTGCACACAGTGTGACTTTCTATTGCTCGTCTTTGTATTTGCTAAACCATACCTTTACAAGCGAGGTCGCCAGATCACTCCCCAATTGAGAACATTTGGAGCATTACTGGCAGGACCCTCCAGCCAGATTGGGATTTTGACTATCTAAAAAGCCAGTTTTACAGAATTTGGAACGATGTCCTCCATAAGGATATTCAACAACTTTAGTAATCAGTGCCAAGCCAAATAATTGCTTACATAAGGCCCAAAGGTGGACCAACACATTTATGGCTAGCTCAATTTGTGAAGCTCTTTATCTTGAACAAATCATCCAATTTTTCTTCAGTTGTACTAATTATTTGTTCCTACTTGTAGATCACATCTACCGATTTTGGTACCATTTGGCCAATTCCTTCATGGTATGTTGTTCTTTTTGTCTTTTTATAAGTCCCATGCTGCCATTTCTAGGGTCCAAATACGTCTTCAGCCGTCTTAATGTACTGTACCTCTTCTGTGGTGTTGCTGTTGTAACAGGGACCATTGCAACTTGTTCATGTATGCTGGGAAACACCTATTTGTCACACCTGTTTAGCAGTTCAACATCAATGATTTAATGTTCTGAAATTCCCCATTTCGTCCTTTCTGTAGAAAATACTGACTGTATGCTTGCTCAGTTGCTGATGAAGGCACTATTTTCGAGATCATACTCATAAAATATGATCAAAGTTTCAGAATCATTTATGTTTCCTGAAACAAACATCAAACTGAAGATGGGAGCTAAAAACCTACTCCTCATTTCTGAAATCATGGCATCCAAAACACAAGGAAGATAGAAACACAATACAAAAATATAATTCGCGATCAGGAATATCTGTGTTTGGTCGATCGATTTGACCTTTATTTCTCCTTTGAGTAATGATTTTCACCTCATGTGTTTCACACTCGCCCTCAAACGATCATCTACATGCTTTGTGATATTCAGCAATTGATCCTTTGGGAAAGTTTTACTGTGGTATCCAAATCGTAATCTTCTTTTTCTAGATATCTGCTCAATAAAATGCAGCTGCTAAAAAAGAATTCACTCTCAAAAGGGAAATCATAGATTTCACTATGGATGTGGAATTGACTAATGAAATGGCACCAGCTGAAACTTCACGGTCAGTCGAATGGATATTGTCATACAGACACATGTGTGGAGCATCCAGAAGTTCGACTAAAACAGTTATAGTCAAGAGTCCACACCCATCTTGTCACACATAGATTCTTAAAGCCATTTTTTTAATTCTGGGCAGAATTCATCGCTCTTCTTTGAAAATATGACTTGTGCCTTTGCAGTGTGAAGAAAGGAATGTGTCATTTCAATGCTCCCAAAATACTTACTGATGTCTTGGACATGACATGGATCTGAGATGGCAACATTTAAGCAGTGTGACTTGCAATGTATATACAGGGTGAGTCACCTAACGTTACCGCTGGATATATTTCGTAAACCACATCAAATACTAACGAATCGATTCCACAGAGCGAACGTTAGGAGAGGGGCTAGTGTAATTGGTGAATACAAACCTTACAAAAATGCACGGGAGTATGTTCTTTAACACAAACCTACGTTTTTTTAAAAAATGGAACCCCGTGAGTTTTGTTAGCACATCTGAACATATAAACAAATACGTAATCAGTGCCGTTTGTTGCATTGTAAAATGTTAATTACATCCGGAGATATTGTAACCTAAAGTTGATGCTTAAGTACCACTCCTCCGCTGTTCGATCGTGTATATTGGAGAGCACCGAATTCCGTAGGGATCCAAGGGGAACAGCAATGGACCTTAGGTACAGAAGAGACTGGAACAGCACATTACGTCCACATGCTAACACCTTTTTATTGGTCTTTTTCACTGACGCACATGTACATTACCATGAGGGATGAGGTACACGTACACACGTGGTTTCCGTTTTCAATTACGGAGTGGAATAGAGTGTGTCCCGACATGTCAGGCCAATAGATGTTCAATGTGGTGGCCATCATTTGCTGCACACAATTGCAATCTCTGGCGTAATGAATGTCGTACACGCCAAAGTACATCTGGTGTAATGTCGCCGCAGGCTGCCACAATACGTTGTTTCATATCCTCTGGGGTTGTAGGCACATCACGGTACACATTCTCCTTTAACGTACCCCACAGAAAGAAGTCCAGAGGTGTAAGATCAGGAGAATGGGCTGGCCAATTTATGCGTCCTCCACGTCCTATGAAACGCCCGTCGAACGTGTACCTCACCCCTCATGGTAATGTACATGTGCGTCAGTGAAAAAGACCAATAAAAAGGTGTTAGCATGTGGACGTAATGTGCTGTTCCAGTCTCTTCTGTACCTAAGGTCCATCACCGTTCCCTTTGGATCCCTACGTAATTCGGTGCTCTCCGATACACACGATCGAACAGTGGAGGAGTGGTACTTAAGCGTCATCTTTAGGTTACAATATCTCCGGATGTAATTAACATTTTACAATGCAACAAACGGCACTGATTACGTGTTTGTTTATGTGTTCAGATGTGATAACAAAACTAACGGGGTTCCATTTTAAAAAAAAAAAACAACGTAGGTTTGTGTTAAAAAAATACTTCTGTGCATTTTTTATGGTTTGTATTAACCATTTACACTAGCCCCTCTCCTCACGTTCGGTATGTGGAATCGATTCGTCAGTATTTGATGTGGTTTACGAAATACATCCAGCGGTAATGTTAAGTGACTCACCCTGTATATAACTTTAGATTGTAATTGAGCAGCACATGTTTGTGTCCCTTTAAACTCTCCATTTATTATGCGAGTGCTGTCATAACCTTGCCCTCTAACGTGCTTGACACACAGACACAGATATTTCAAATTTTTTAAATTACCAGAGAAATACTTACTTCAGTTGTGGGAGTAAGAGGAACAAAACACAAAAAAATGTTCACATATCTTAATCAGCTTCTCGTCTAAATAACTAAGACAGAAAGACATTTGTCTGATAGATGTAACATCAGTTGCCTCATCAATAATTTTTTTTTCAGTTTGTAAATGGTTTTCCAGGGATCCATATCTAAACTGAGAGCAAATCGTAAGAGAACTCTGAAATATCCTTCATTTTTAGAGAGTACCTTATCTGAATCAATTTGCCCAATATCCCTATACACACTATATTAGCGCTTTTATTATGGACTTCATGTGCTTTCGGTTCTCTTTAGCCTCTTTGATTTTATTGTCTTCAAAAAAGTATCCACTAATATTTGTTCAGGTGTATTTGCCTTAAGTTGGTATAACATAAAAATGAATTTCTACGATACTCCAGCACTTTATGGTTATTCATATACCATGACATGCATTTCCATTTCCTAAATCCTTCTTGCACCAAACAGGCCAAAGACTGTGAAGACGTAAGTTCAAGATAATGAACAGCAAAAAATATACACTCCTGGAAATGAAAAAAAGAACACATTGACACCGGTGTGTCAGACCCACCATACTTGCTCCGGACACAAGCAATGATCACACGCACGGCACAGCGGACACACCAGGAACCGCGGTGTTGGTCGTCGAATGGCGCTAGCTGCGCAGCATTTGTGCACCGCCGCCGTCAGTGTCAGCCAGTTTGCCGTGGCATACGGAGCTCCATCGCAGTCTTTAACACTGGTAGCATGCCGCGACACCGTGGACGTGAACCGTATGTGCAGTTGACGGACTTTGAGCGAGGGCGTATAGTGGCCATGCGGGAGGCCAGGTGGACGTACCGCCGAATTGCTCAACACGTGGGGCGTGAGGTCTCCACAGTACATCGATGTTGTCGCCAGTGGTCGACGGAAGGTGCACGTGCCCGTCGACCTGGGACCGGACCGCAGCGACGCACGGATGCACGCCAAGACCGTAGGATCCTACGCAGTGCCGTAGGGGACTGCACCGCCACTTCCTAGCAAATTAGGGACACTGTTGCTCCTGGGCTATCGGCGAGGACCATTCCCAACCGTCTCCATGAAGCTGGGTTACTGTCCCGCACACCATTAGGCCGTCTTCCGCTCACGCTCCAACATCGTGCAGCCCGCCTCCAGTGGTGTCGCGACAGGCGTGAATGGAGGGACGAATGGAGACGTGTCGTCTTCAGCGATGAGAGTCGCTTCTGCCTTGGTGCCAATGATGGTCGTATGCGTGTTTGGCGCTGTGCAGGTGAGGGCCACAATCAGGACTACATACGACCGAGGCACACAGGGCCAACACCCGGTATCATGGTGTGGGGAGCGATCTCCTACACTGGCCGTACACCTCTGGTGATCGTCGAGGGGACACTGAATAGTGCACGGTACATCCAAACCGTCATCGAACCCATCGTTCTACCATTCCTAGACCGGCAAGGGAACTTGCTGTTCCAACAGGACAATGCACGTCCGCATGTATCCCGTGCCACCCAACGTGCTCTAGAAGGTGTAAGTCAACTACCCTGGCCAGCAAGATCTCCGGATCGGTCCCCCTTTGAGCATGTTTGGGACTGGATGAAGCGTCGTCTCACGCGGTCTGCACGTCCAGCACGAACGCTGGTCCAACTGAGGCGCCAGATGGAAATGGCATGGCAAGCCGTTCCACAGGACTACATCCAGCATCTCTACGATCGTCTCCATGGGAGAATAGCAGCCTGCATTTCTGCGAAAGGTGGATATACACTGTACTAGTGCCGACATTGTGCATGCTCTGTTGCCTGTGTCTATGTGCCTGTGGTTCTGTCAGTGTGATCATGTGATGTATCTGACCCCAGGAATTTGTCAATAAAGTTGCCCCTTCCTGGGACAATGAATTCACGGTGTTCTTATTTCAATTTCCAGGAGTGTATAATATTTGCATTATGCTGCCTTTTCTACTTTAGAGTATACCAGCCAGCTGAATGACACATACTGAAATTTTCTGGAGAATGTTTCACTTGGTGTAATACTTGCTGGAAAATCGTAATTTGTCTAAGGCTTCCATATAAGTTTCATCAAATACAAGTGATCTGAGCTTGTTTCCAACAACACAATGTTATTTTCATCTATAATTAAATTTGTAGGAGACAACAAACTCTCCTTGCTGTTCTCATTTCCATTAGTTTTATGACAACTGCCAGGTACACCATTACCCATCGTTATAACATAACTATCTGCTGTGAATAAGGAACTCCTATGATCACGACCACGACCACCACCACTATTTTTGATTTATTTGATCTCCACCATATTACTTTTTGATCCTTCGTCTTGAACGAAATTGAAATTCTCCCTTTTTTGTTTTTTGAACCTCGTATAATGGAAATATCATGATACACTAGTAATTCCTAATGTAAAATGTAGCTATAAACACAAACTGAATAATGTAATGCCTTCATATGTTGATATGAAAGATGTTAGGTGTACGGCAAACAACGGTGTGGGTAGTTCTAGTGATTTAACTTTTGTTTCCATTGATATTATATAGCTCTATGATGTCACTGCCAAATACTTGCTGCAGTGCTCTCAGGATTATGCAGAAAATGGGCAGAGAATGTTTATAAATAGGGATAAAACACATAATATCTTGGAACCACAGACACAGGCTCAAACAAGGAAACTGCCACACTTCTTCCACACACATGCATTTACAAAGAAATAGTTGCAAAAAATAAAAGTTATCAAAACACAAATGAATATTTAGCAATCTCATTAAACAAGCAAACAAAATTCCAACCAGCATTCAAAACGAAAATACTAACACAATAACAGTGAAAAATGTGACATTCTGATAAATATTGTAATATAGTGCTACTACACCAAAAAATCACATGAAAAAAATAGTAAATGCTTCATGATGGCACTGTCTGAAACAACACAGTTGGCATTTAATGGCCACTGTGATTATAAACGAACTGATTACAATGTGTATCCAATATCATACAGGGTGTCCCATTAATTTTGACCACACTAAATAACTGTTTGTACAGTTACAAATTACAAAATTTCTCTAGCAAATGTTCTTTAGCCGTCAGGGGGACATCAATCAGCATGATTGCCTTCGTTGTAGCTTTGTTTTTTTTACAGAGATAAGAGCAGTGGTATGACTTTTTTAAATGGTACCCTGCATTTTTTATTCAGTACTTCATTTTCTGTCCTGAAGACCTATTCAAAACTGTATCACAGTATACCATTCACTGAAACACAACGTTATCAATTACATAACTCAACATTGACGTTGCCCTTCAAGCACTAAGTGCAAGGACTCAGGGTAACAGAACACATCCACGTGCTGACGTTGACAGAGGACAAATGTAAACATAAGTAGAATGCACACCCCTCATTACGTCAACCATCGTCAGTTGAAGAGTTGTTGTTGTTGTGGTCTTCAGTCCTGAGACTGGTTTGATGCAGCTCTCCATGCTACTCTATCCTGTGCCAGCTTCTTCATCTCCCAGTAACTACTGCAACCTACATCCTTCTGAATCTGCTTAGTGTATTCATCTCTTGGTCTCCCTCTACGATTTTTACCCTCCACGCTGCCCTCCAGTACTAAATTGGTGATCCCTTGATACCTCAGAACATGTCTTACCAAACAATCCTTTCTTCTGGTCAAGTTGTGCCACAAACTTCTCTTCTCCTCAATCCTATTCAATACTTCCTCATTAGTTATGTGATCTACCCATTTAATCTTCAGCATTCTTCTGTAGCACCACATTTCGAAAGCTTCTATTCTCTTCTTGTACAAACTATTTATCGTCCATGTTTCTCTTCCATACATGGCTACACTCCATACAAATACTTTCAGAAATGACTTCCTGACACTTAAATCTATACTCGATGTTAACAAATTTCTCTTCTTCAGAAACGCTTTCCTTGCCATTGCCAGTCTACATTTTATATCCTCTCTACTTCGACCAACATCAGTTATTTTGCTCCCCAAATAGCAAAACTCCTTTACTACTTTAAGTGTCTCATTTCCTAATCTAATACCTTCAGCATCTCCCAACTTAATTCGACTACATTCCATTATCCCCGTTTTGCTTTTGTTGATGATCATCTTATATCCTCCTTTCAAGACACTATCCATTCTGTTCAACTGCTCTTCCAAGTCCTTTGCTCTCTCTGACAGAAATACGATGTCATCGGCGAACCTCAAAGTTTTTATTTCTTCTCCATAGATTTTAATACCTACTCCGAATTTTTCTTTTGTTTCCTTTACTGCTTGCTCCCTTCCCAACCACTGCTTCCCTTTCATGTCCATCGACTCTTATAACTGCCATCTGGTGTATGTACAAATTGTAAATAGCCTTTCGCTCCCTGTATTTTACCCCTGCCACCTTCAGAATTTGAAAAAGAATATTCCAGTCAACATTGTCAAAAGCTTTCTCTAAGTCTACAAATGCTAGAAACGTAGGTTTGCCCTTCCTTAATCCAGCTTCTAATATAAGTCGTAGGGTCAGTATTGCCTCACGTGTTCCAACATTTCTACGGAAGTCAAACTGATCTTCCCCGAGGTCGGCTTCTACTAGTTTTTCCATTAATCTATAAAGAATTCGTGTTAGTATTTTGCAGCTGTGACTTATTACACTGATAGTTCGGTAATTTTCACATCTGTCAACACCTGCTTTTTTTGGGATTGGAATTATTATATTTTTCTTGAAGTCTGAGGGTATTTCGCCTGTCTCCTTCATCTTGCTCACCAGATGGTAGAGTTTTGTCAGGACTGGGTCTCCCGAGGCCGTCGGTAGTTCCAATGAAATGTTGTCCACTCCGGGGGCCTTGTTTCGACTCAGGTCTTTCAGTGCTCCGTCAAACTCTGCACTCAGTATCGTATCTCCCATTTCTTCTTCATCTACATCCTCTTCCAGTTCCATAATATTGTCCTGAAGCACATCGCCCTTGTATAGACCCTCTATATACTCCTTCCACCTTTCTGCTTTCTCTTCTTTGCTTAGATCTCGGTTTCCACCTGAGCTCTTGATGTTCATACAAGTGGTTCTCTTATCTCCAAAGCTCTCTTTAATTTTCCTGTAGGCAGTATGTATCTTACCCTAGTGAGATAAGCCTCTACATCCTTACATTTGTCCCCTAGCCATCCCTGCTTAGCCATTTTGCACTTCCTGTCGATCTCTTTTTGTGAGACGTCTGTATTCCTTTTTGCCTGTTTCATTTACTGTATTTTTATATTTTCTCCTTTCATAAATTCAATATTTCTTCTGTTACCCAAGGATTTCTAGCAGCCCTCGTCTTTTTACCTACCCATTCTTCTTCCACTGTACTTCTTTCCCTTATTCCTGTCAATTGCTCCCTTATGATCTCCCTGAAACTCTGCACAACCTCTGGTTCTTTTAGTTTATCCATGTCCTATCTCCTTAAATTTCCACCTTTTTGCAGTTTCTTCGGTTTAATCTACAGGTCATAACCAATAGATTGTGGTCTGAGTCTCTATCTGCCCCTGGAAATGTCTTACAATTTAAAACCTGGTTCCTAAATCTCTGTCTTACCATTATATAATCTATCTGATACCTTTTAGTATCTCCAGGCTTCTTCCATGTGTACAGCCTTCTTTTATGATTCTTGAACCAAGTGTTAGCTATGATTAATTTGTGCTCTGTGCAAAATTCTACCAGGCGGCTTCCTCTTTCAATTCTTTGCCCCAGTCCATATTCACCTACTACGTTTCCTTCTCTCCCTTTTCCTACTACCAAATTCCAGTCACCCATTACTATTAAATTTTCATCTCCCTTCACTATCTGAATAATTTCTTTTATTTGATCATACATTTCTTCAATTTCTTCGTCATCTGCAGAGCTAGTTGTCATATAAACTTGTACTACTGTAGTAGGTGTGGGCTTCGTATCTATCTTGGCCACAATAATGCGTTCACTATGCTGATTGTAGTAGCTTACCCGCATTCCTATTTTCCTATTCATTATTAAACTTACTCCTGCATGACCCCTATTTGATTTTGTGTTTATAACCCTGTAGTCACCTGACCAAAAGTCTTGTTCCTCCTGCCACCGAACTTCACTAATTCCCACTACATCTAACTTTAACCTATCCATTTCCCTTTTTAAATTTTCTAACCTACCTGGCCGATTAAGGGATCTGACATTCCACGCTCCGATCCGTAGAACACCAGTTTTCTTTCTCCTGATAACGACATCCTCTTGAGTAGTCTCCGCCCAGAGATCCGAATGGGGGACTATTTTACCCCCAGAATATTTTACCCAAGAGGACGCCATCATCATTTAATCATACAGTAAAGCTGCATGCCCTCGGGAAAAATTACGGCCGTAGTTTCCCCTTGCTTGCAGCCGTTTGCAGTACCAGCACAGCAAGGCAGTTTTGGTTATTGTTACAAGGCCAGATCATTCAATCATCCAGACTGTTGCCCCTGCAACTACTGAAAAGGTTGCTGCCCCTCTTCAGGAACCACACGTTTGTCCAGCCTCTCAACAAATACCCCTCTGTTGTGGTTGCACCTACGGAACGGCTATCTGTATCGCTGAGGCACGCAAGCCTCCCCACCAACGGCAAGGTCCATGGTTCATGGGGGAAGGTTGAAAAGTTATGTGAGTAGAATGTGCACCAACGAAGAGAAGGAAGAAATGCTACTCATCTATGGGGTATGTAAGTTAGCAGAACAGTATTTACAATACTGTTTCCTTATATATGGGTACATTCAATACAGTAGTTTAGTCCTTTTAAATACTGTTGTGTAGAGTAGGCTTACAGTAAAGGCTGTCCTTCGTACAAACTGCATCGACATAACGTTTCTTTTATTGTTGTTGTTGAAAGTGTGTGAAATGCTACACATGCAGCAGAACTGTACAGATAACGATATCCTGACATGAACCCACCTATCCGATGGATGTTTTCTCGTCTTGTTGCGACGCTTCAGGACATGGGAAGTTTCAACCCACGACAACGCAATCGTCGTAGCACTCGCAACGACGAAGCTGCCGAAGTTACTGTTCTCGCTTCCGTTGCTATGAATCCACATGTGAGCACACGACAACTTGAACACAGGATTGGAATTCCTAAAACCAGTGTACATTGTATTCTTACACGTCACCAGTTCCATTCTTACCATGTACAGCTACATCAAGAACTGCATGGGAATGATCTCCAGAATCGTGTACAGTTCTATCAGTGGGTACAACAGATAATCGTCGCCAACCCGAACTTCTTCTCCATTGTTCTATTTACCGATGAATGGCCCTTCTCAAACAAAGGACAGGTAAATACAATGAACATGCATTATTGATCCAGCGACAACCCACGATGGCTTAGACAGGTGGAACATCAGCGTCAACGGAGAGTTTACGTCTGGTGGGGGATGCTTGGAACTACAATTATTGGCCCTTATTTCATCAATGGTAGCCTGAACGGCACAGCGTATGCTAACTTCCTCGAAAGATTTGTTCTTCTAGATGAAGTGCCGCTAAGTACCAGAATGCTTATGTGGTATCAACATGATGGATGTCCAGCACATAATGCCTTGCGTGCACGTTGTGTTCTGAACCGAAGGTATCCTGCCAGATGGATTGGTCGAGGAGAAACAGTTACTTGGCCTAGATGCGGACGCATCAAAGAAGTTGTCTATCGCCGTATTAAACAACTCCAGAGGACATGCAGGAACGTATCGTGCTTGCTTGTAATTCTCTTCAACAGGCAACATTGGAAGCAGTAAATAATTCTTTCAACGAGTGGACCAGTGTATGGGTATCCAGGGTCACCACTTTGAGCACCTTTGAATGTTCTACTCCTGGGCAGTGGTACAAGAGAGTCAAAGACAATTTTGTGTTATGTATTTACTTGGTTTTCATTTGATTTCTGACAACTCCAGTAAATGGACAAGTCTGTGATTCTGGGCTCAGAGTCAATGCTGTTTTCTGTAATTAATAACGTTATGTTTCAGTGAATGGTACACTGTGATACATTTTTGAATAGGTCTTAAAACAGGAAATGAATTACCGAATAAAAAAGTACAGGCTGCCATTTTAAAAAATCATACCACTGCTCATATCTTCGTAAAAAACAAAACTACAACAAAGGAAATCATGATTGATATCGCCCTGATAGCTAAAGAAAATTTGCTTGAGACATTTTGTAATTTGCATCTGGACAAACAGTCATTTAGGGTGGTCAATGTAAATGGGACACCCTGTATATTTATTGTACACATAAATTTTATATACCGGTACTGAGAATGTATTTAAAATAAAAAGGAAACTCCTTTGGTTCAAATCAATATGTGTTCTATTCACATTTTGCACTAGTGAGAGAAATCTATAAACAACAAACCAAATATTTAAGCAGCAACTGCAGAAGGAAGAATGGCCAACTAACTAAACAATACATTAACTAAACATGTAAAACTTTAACAATAGAGACTTGGCTCATCTCACAATAACAATCAAAAAGAACACTGCAGTACATAAGATGCTTTAATAAAATTACAATGAAATAACACAGTCCGTCACCATTGATCTGTTACATGAGGCAGGAAGCACAGACAGAAAATAAAAGATGCCGTGCTGTTACCAGAGGTGAGGCAGAGGAGTATTTTACACTTGCAAGGGCATTGTTGACAATTAAGGTGCCATCAGTAAGTGTCAAGTACAGATTAACTACTGCAGCAGTAACAAGTTTTCGTAAGTTTTCATAAAAGTGCATTATAGATACGTCCACGTTCAATTTGATACTTTATATGAAATTGAAGTAACTTTCTTATAGCGTAGTATCTGTTTGATCACTGCATTTGGCAGCAGTCGAAAACAAACTATCACGAAGACTACTGAGTTTTATGCTTCACTTTTACCAATGTGTATTGAGGGAACTATGGGGCCGAGAAACAGCTCAATGGGAACAAATTGTATACTCTGTTCATCTTTATTTTAACCATTATACAAACAAATGCACGCTCAGCGATTGGCCAAAGAACATAGTTCATGGCCTGCAACAAGTTTTGTTACGTTACTGGAAATAGGTCCTACTCACTCACTAGGTATTTTGTCGTTATGCCACAGAAATTGAATCTTCGATTCCGACACACCCTAGAGCATTAAAAGTGTTCAATTTTTTTTTGTTAATCACGGTTTTTTAACGTTTAAACCATATACTTTTTATTTCAAATATCACTGTGTAGTGGGTTCTTGTAAAGATAGTACACCATGCAAAGAGCCCCGAATGCAAGTTTTGATCGGTAAAAGTTGGCATATAGCCGACTGGTAGAAGTCTCCCGACTTCTGGCAAGGTACCGGTACTGACATATGTGATGAAATACATAATTGTGTCATAATAGGCTTAATTTAACTTCATTATCGAATAACAGCAACATTTGAACCATTTGAACTTGGAAGTCCTATGCTGAGACTTCTCAAAACCTTCTTATTTCCTTGATGCTGATCTGCAACCAGTTCAACGCTACAGGTACAACTGAACAGACTACAACAGTGAGAACAATTTCAAGACTGTTAACGCTAATAGCTACATTGCAAAGATTTGTTTTAGGAGATTAAGAAGAAACAGGTGCAGTTCCGAGGGTGGGGGCCGAATCGCCGTTGAGGAGTGGGACAACAGTACCTTGATGAACTTGTGGATTGTATGCCTCAACGAATACAGGCATGCATCAATGCAAGAGGTCGTGCTACTGGGTATTATAGGTACTGGTGTGTACAGAAATCTGGACCACCGCCTCTGAAGGTCTCGTTGTATGATGGTACAACATGCAATGTGTGGTCTCTTTTTTGTGAATCTGGCAAGGTTCAAAACTTCCACACTGTAAACCAGAAACAATGGTGGATGCAACTAGCATCATAAGTGCAATCAGTGAGACGTGTGTCAGAAAATTCTGTCCCTATGGAAGTTGGTGTTAAGTTGGAAAAGTCCTTAGCAACAAGGCAGCAACAGCACTCATAATACAATGTTGAGAGCGGGATTGCTCCCATTCTTTTGAAGATGGATTTAAACTTCAAAGGATGTGTTCTGTTCTTCTGAAATAACTACTCATACAGTTGTCTTGGAGGTGACCAATATTTCTTGAGTTGTTCAGTAGTTTACATACGCGATCATCTTGTGAAAGATGCTCATGAGTGGCAGTGAACAGAACAGAGCAGAACATTACCTTGAGGTTAATAAGGGCTTGGGTCCAAAGTAATACCATTAACTGCATACTGAATAACAAATTTAGGGAACGTTTACTTCTCATGACAGGTTTTTGAGAGGGAGACTAGTCGATGCAGTAAGATGGGGGGAGGGGGGTGCGATACTTTAGTTATCTTGGCTGGGAGAGATGAGATAGCGAACCAGTACTGCTGGAACAACTTAGCTGACACTACTCTTCTTTAGCAAAATAAGAAATAAAGTATAGTGCAGGTAGTGCAGCAGGAGAGGAAAAAATAGAACAGGGCGGACAGAAAGAAACCTGGTAGCTTTTGACAGCAGTCGCCCGCAATATTAATTCACGATGTATATCATCAGAACGGATGACTATGGTTGTGCCTGCTTGGTTGCAGAAGGAGCTGGGCCATCCAAAGTACGTTGGAGTTAGTCTCTATCTGTCAGGGGTGGGATACCATCTCTCTACCTGCCCATTCAATAGTCAGGTAATGTGGGCGCCCTATGGTACATAGACTCAGCAATGTAGCACAATCTGAACTGAATAGTAGAGGAGAATTGTTCCGTTGTACCCTTGCAACTCGTTGGCAACAGGGATGTGGCAGCACGGTAAAACATAGGTAGTATCAGATTAATCGTTTTAGGTGTCAATTGTATGTAATGCAAAGTGACTCTGACGATCCCTCCAGATTTATACAGACAGTCTTTGTTTACCCAGTAGCAAACGAGAGTGTCTATAGCAGGGGAGTCCAAAATTCGGCTCGTGGGCCATGCCCAGGCCCGAGTGCCAAAGTGCTCAGCCTGGCTGGCAGATTTTCCCCATCGCCACGTCACGCTGTCTGAGCGCGAGTAGGGGGAAGAGGGGAAAACTGCGAACGCGCCCCGTTTAAATGGTAATGCAGTTGCAATCCATACAACTTGGTTTTATGCTTCACATTTCTCAACAAACAAAACAAATTTTCAGTACTATATAGTTACTTTTGGCGCGCTGAAGACAGATGCAGACAATTTCACAGAGTTGCGCACGAAAGTTGCCACGTAATCGTGACTTATTTAGTTTCATAATCGAAAAAAGGTCTTTCACACAAATACGTCGGCCGAAATATTGTAGCACTTTTGCAACTTCATCATGGAGACTTGGAAACTCTACCTGAGGAAAGCTATGTAGCCGTCCTGGACAGTTTTAACGCATAAGAATCTGTCATTAAAACGAGAATTACCTTGCAGATCAATCAGTTACATCTGCACGTACACAAGTGCATTTCTACTGAAACGATAAATGGTCTCGAAAACAGCTTCAAAACAGATGTAAGACCCGCAATGAATTCCTGAAATTCTGCATTTTCTTTAATGGTAGAGAGTTTAGGGAACTGAACTGTATTTGTCAGAATGTATCCCTTCTACAATACGATTTTCTTTTTTAAACGTATACCCATCAAATTAGAAAGAAGTTAGCTTGCAATGTCTTATTGTGGGCATTGTACAGTAAAGTCCACTTAAAATGCGAAGTCTGAAATGTTCTAATTTTCATTCCTGCATTCCTTTTTCCTTCATAAGTTCAACAGAAGTGAGATTTAAATCGAAAAATCGTTCGAGACCTGCCCCTAGACTTAACTTACATGCTCTACATCTACATCTATACTGTGCAAACCACAGTGAGGTGCATGGCAGAGGGTATGTCCCATTGTACCAGTTACTAGGGTTTCTTCCTGTTCCAATCACGTATGGAGTGTGGGCAGAATGATTGATTGAATGCCTCTATGCATGTAGTACTTATTCTAATCTTATCTCCATGATCCCTGTGTGAGCAATACATGGGGGAATGTCGTATATAACTAGAGTAATTATTTAAAGCCGGTTCTTGAAACTTTGTCAATAGAATTTCTCGAGATGCTTAATGTCTGTCTTCAAGAGTCTGCCATTTCAGTTCCTTCAGTATCTATGTGGCACTCTCCCATGGATGAAACAAACCTGTGACCATTCGTGCTGTTACCAGTTATTAGGGTTTCTTCCTGTTCCAGTCACGTATAGAGTGTAGGAAGAATGATTTTTTGAATGCCTCTGTGCATGTTGTAGTTATTCTAATCTTACCCTCACGATCCCTGTGTGAGCAATACATGGAGGATTGTCGTATATCCCTAGAGTAATTATTTAAAGCCGGTTCTTGAAACTTTGTTAATAGACTTCCTTGGGATAGTTAATGTCTGTCTTCAAGAGTCTGCCATTTCAGTTCCTTCAGTATCTGTGACTTTCTCCCATGGATGAAACAAACTTGTGACCATTCGTGCTGCCCTTCTCTGTATACGTTCAATAACTCCTATTAGTACTATATGGTATGGGTCCCACACACTTGAGCAATGTTCTAGTATGGGCCACATGAGTGACTTGTAACAATCTGTTTGGTAGACTGATTACACTTCCCCAGTATTCTACCAATAAACCGAAGTCTACCACCTGCTTTACCCGTGACTGAACCTATGTGATCATTCCATTTCATATCCCTACTCTGCAGTAACATATGAAGTCTTCATACTCTTCGTTCAGTCCCATTTAAAAGTGTTGCAACTAACAATGGAATAATGTGTGCGATATCAGAAATTTTACTACTTGTACCACCAGTTTGTTCATGTGTTCCAAGACAGCAAATTTAGCACAAAGTGCTTTTTGATGTACAGAACAGCGAATCCCGTCTTTCGATCATTGTAGTTTTTTGCTCTTTCATTTTCAAGTAAACTTTAAAATCTTTCTGTGTGGTATTGTAACGTAATTTCATAGAAAACAGACAATACCTGTCACTTATGTGAACTAAGAATTCTCATCCCTCTCTTCTGTAATTCCTATTCATTTTAAAGGATTGCGATGATAGGTCGCTAGACTGCCTCTTTTTGTGCTAACAGTCACTGGACATGTGAATGTCCTTCACACCACGAACAAATAATGAAGGTTAAACAGTAGTGAAAGCACGACTCTGCCGAAGTGAAGACAGTTGTGCCGACCGAAAAACGGCGCACCGTAATGCTACATGAAATGTCACTCTGTTCCGGGTACACTACTGGCCATTAAAATTGCTAGACCACGAAGATGACGTGCTACAGACGCGAAATTTAACCGACAGGAAGAAGATGCTGTGATATGCAAATGATTAGCTTTTCAGATTATTCACACAAGGTTGGCGCCGATGGCGACACCTACAATGTGCTGACATGAGGAAAGTTTCCAACCGATTTCTCATACACAAACAGCAGTTGACCGGCGTTGCCTGGTGAAACGTTGTTGTGAGGCCTCTTGTAAGGAGGAGAAATGCGTACCATCACGTTTCCGACTTCGATAAAGGTCGGATTGTAGCCTATTGTGATTGCGGTTTATCGTATCGCGACATTGCTGCTCGCGTTGTTCGAGATCCAATGACTGTTAGCAGAATATGGAATCAGTGGGTTGAGAAGTGTGATACGGGATGCCGTGCTGGATCCCAACGGCCTCGTGTCACTAGCAGTCAAGATGTCAGGCATCTTATCCGCATGGCTGTAACGGATCGTGCAGCCACGTCTCGATCCCTGAGTTAACAGATGGGGATGTTTGCAAGACAACAACCATCTGCACTAACAGTTCGACGACGTTTGCAGCTGCATGGACTATCAGCTCAGAGACCATGGCTGCAGTTACCCCTGACGCTGCATCACAGACAGGAGCGCCTACGATGGTGTACTCAATGACGAACCTGTGTGCACGAATGGCAAAACGCCATTTTTTCGGATGAATCCAGGTTCTGTTTACAGCATCATGATGGTCGCATCCGTGTTTGGCGACATCGTGGTGAACGCACATTGGAAGCGCGTATTCGTCATCGCCATACTGGCGTATCAGCCGGTGTGATGGTATGGGGTGTCATTGGTTACACGTCTCACTCATCTCTTGTTCGCATTGACGGCACTATGAACAGTGAACGTTACATTTCAGATGTGTTACGACCCGTGGCTCTACTGTTCATTTGATCACTGCGAAACCCTACATTTCAACAGGATAATGCACCACCGCATGTTGGAGGTCCTGTACGGGCCTTTCTGGATACAGAAAATGTTCGACTGCTGCCCTGGCCAGCACATTCTCCAGATCTCTCACCAATTGAAAACATCTGGTCAATGGTGGCCGAGCAACTGGCTCGTCACAATACGCCAATCACTACTGTTGATGAACTGTAGTATCTTGTTGAAGCTGCATTCGCAGCTGTACCTGTACATGTCATCCAAGCTCTGTTTGACTCAATGTCCCGTCGTATCAAGGCCGTTATTACGACCAGAGGTGGTTGTTCTGGGTACTGATTTCTCAGGATCAATGCACCCAAATTGCGTGAAAATGTAAACACATGTCAGTTCTAGTATAATATATTTGTCCAATGAATACCCGTTTATCATCTGTATTTCTTCTTGGTGTAGTAATTTTAATGGCCAATAGTGTAGTTCTGAGGAGGGACGAGCTAAGCCGAGTGACATGCCGAAGCCTTGGCCTACCGGCGGCCAGCACACGCTGCACGCGTGAAGTTTGGCGTGCCGTGGCCGCCCCTTGTACATAGTGTAGGCGGTAGTGTAGAGTGAAACGGTAGTTATGATGTTAGCCGTTAACAGCAAGATACTACACTCGGTTTGGCGGAAGGAAGATAAGATGTACAGGTTCTAAAATATAATGGTGAGGTTCACAAAGACAGTGGAACCTCTTCGCTTAGTAGTAAACATAAATGTGGTTGGAACTCAGTACCTTGTCAGGTTATACGGTAGAAGTAGTGCAGTGGAAATTGTCTTTCAAACAGACAGAAAAATGTCACATGTCAATACAGAAAGCACTTTCACTCAAGTGTGGAGTGTGTTAAATCACTGCACTGGCTGAGCACTTCAGTAAGCCACGTTTGTCTACTTGGATAACGTAGATACCACATCAAGAAATTCCCACTACAGGAAGGCTAATTGGAATTGGGAGTATCCAGGCACTGAGATACAGAAATCGCTTATATCATAGAAGCACCTAAAGTGTTCAGAAGGGGCAGCTAATACAGCAATACGTCGATATCTCACGAATTGAGTGATTACACAATACATGCAAGATAATAACACAATAAACAGCAATCGCATAACATGTAATAATCATCACAATAAACTAGGCTATTGCCAATATATCACATTTGTGATGGAGGAAGTTCTATTAGGGAACTGCTTTACCATTAACGAGTAGCGCTCTGACTTCAGCGTATTTTTAAAATAAATCCAAGGGTGGTTAATAAAGTTCATCAGCGATAGGTACACGTTGCGAGTCCTCATAGTGTACTGTAGACAGCCTCCTCTGTGTCTGTCTGCTGTTATTTGCCATTCTCTCTTCATCAAAACATTCTTTTAGCTGTCAAGCGACTACTTGT